>NC_061121.1:52831150-53000049 GCF_002878395.1 Capsicum annuum | reverse complement strand
AAATTTGAAATATTTTTATTTTTTGGGGATTAAAATTTAAATTTAAATTGAAAGTGAGTAACAGTGAATATTGAAAAAAATTAGTGAATTTTGCTTGAAAAAAAATAAACTTTTTGTGAATTTGTTAAAAATATTCAAATTTAAAAATCAAAAATTTATTATGTTTGTATATATGAATTTATATTTAAAGATTTAAATTAGTTGGAGAAAAATTTTAGTTATTTGAAATGGATTTGATGTTTAATTTGTGAGCAAAAATAAAAATATGATTATTCAAATTTTTCTACAATTTATAATTTTTTCTTATTTAATTAAATTAATTTTAGTATTTAATTTGTTATGTAGCATTTTAAAAATGACTTGAAATTTAATGTAATATTTTTTTATTTTTTATTTTTTAAAAATGATGTGGCAAATGACGTGGCAGACGTGGCAGCTGACATGACAGCTGACGTGGGGAGGGTATATTACACTCACCAAAAAAAATTTAAAATGTTGCTTTTTAGTGGGTTCAGGAGTCCAGATGAAAAATATATAAGTAGAAGTATCCAACTTATAAAACCGACATAATACAAGTGAGTTTCCCAAAAAAAATTCAAAGAAAAAGGTGTCGAAGAGAAAGAAACAATGGAAAAATTAGTGGTAGAAAAAATAGTGTGAATTTTCATTAGTATAAATGATAGTTGTTTGTATAAAAATATATAAAGGTCAAACTTGATAAATTTTTAAATAATTAAAAGATTAAAATTGTTAAATTGTGAATTTTCATTAGTATAAATGATAGTTATTTGTATAAAAATATATAAAGGTCAAACTTCATAATTTTTAAATAATTAAAAGATTAAAATTGTTAAATTTATATTTAAAGGAATATTTTAAACCTGGTAAGATAAGAGACCATTTATGCCTTTTTCTCGTAAAATGTACAATGTAAAATAGGACAAAGTGTATATTAGATTCTGTACTACATCTCGCCACAGGACGCGGAGATCTGGAAAGACCTTCATACAAGAGTGTTACTGCTACAGTTCCTTTTAGTTTCTAACAAAATATAATTGTTAGAATTCAATAAGTCTTTTTTTTTTAATACTTTTCTTTCGCCCTTTTCAAAATCTCTCAACAATAACATTCCTTCCATCTCCATTATAATTACCAAAAAAGAAAAAAGGGTTGTTCATATTATACTAATTGTTGTATTTTTTACATAGAAATGATAGTTTTATTTGTTTTGGCATTAATTGGGATTCTTTGAGATTTACAATGGACTTGAAGAAATTGCCATTTTCTGATCAATTTTCATACTTTGGTTCTTCTTCACCAAGAAGGAAGGTAGTTGTTTCTGGTTTTGGTTTAGGTGTTGTTGCTTCTTTCATTTTTCTTTGTATTCTATTGTTGAATTATTCCTTAAAGTCTCCCTTTGTTAGCCCTGTTTTTAGTGGTTTTAGTTATAGTGATAATAGTACACTCATTTCTTGGCCCTTTTCTAGTTCTTCTAGTAATAACGTTAGTACTACTAGTGTTAGTTTTAGTTCCAAGGGTTCACAACACGTGAAAAATGGAAACTTTAGCGTTCAAGAATTAGGGATTACCAAGAATATTCAAGAATTGCATGTGTCTCTAGCTGATGGAAATGTAACATTTTCCAATTTTTCTGGGGAAGGAATAGTTTTGGGGGGTATTTTAGGAACTACCCATGTGGGGAATTTGTCTGAGAAAGTGAAAAATGAAAGATTTGTTGTTCAAGAATCAAGATTTTCCAAGAAAACCCCTGAAATGAATGGGGAAGGAACTGTTTTGGAGGAAAAGGGGGGTATTTTAGGAAATACCCTTGGGAAGAATTTTACTGCAAATGTCAAAAATGAAAGCTTTATTGTTCAAGAATCAAGAATTACAAAGAAACCCCCTCAATTGAATGGGAAAGGAATTGTTTTCGGGAACAATGGTATCCAAGATTCCATCAAGAATAATGTGACCTCAACTTACATTGAGGATGTTGTGGGATCAAAAAATGCTGAAGTGATTGAGGGTAAAGGGGATGGTGTGATGTTTCAAAGTGATGGAAAATCATTGATTGGTTGCGGCAAGGATTTTTACGGGGATTGTGATATATATGATGGTGAATGGGTTATAGATGACACGAAGCCTTATTATCCTCCGGGTTCTTGCCCTATTATTGATAGAGATTTTGATTGTCACCTTAATAAGCGGCCAGATCAAGGGTATATCAACTGGAGATGGCAGCCATATGCGTGTGACATACCGAGGTAAGAGTACTAAATACTCCTAGTCACTGTGTTTGAAATTGATTATGATTGCAATTTACTGATTGTTGTCTTTGGTAACACCCTCAATCATGGACATTTTGTGATGTGTAAAGGTGCTATTACAAATTTGACTTTTGGCTTGAACTTAAAGAACAAATGTTGTGGAATTTCCTACTTAGACAGAACATGGAGCTCTATATTCCAATGCTACTTGATACAGTATGATGTAATTTCTAAAGTTGATCCAGTGTGTTGCAATTGCTTGTAAGTTTCTTAGGGGTGTTGATTTTTAACTATATCTTGTTGAAGTTTGAGTGAACACGTATGAGGATCAAGGACAAATTCTGTGAAATGCAAGCAGATGCCTTTGTATAATGCTGCAATGCCAAACTTGACGTCGTTTTAAATGGATTTGAAAATTTTTATTGACAGTATTCACATTTATGAAATTTATTTGATTTACATAGTGTATGTTGCATATTTAGTTATATTAGTCGGTTAACTGATTTTTATCTACACGCTAGCCTTAATGCAACTGATTTTCTGGAGAGATTGAGAGGGCAAAAGCTTGTTTTTGTGGGGGACTCGTTGAATAGAAACATGTGGGAGTCCCTTGTTTGCATTCTTCGCAACAGTGTACGAGACAAAAAACGAGTTTATGAGATATCAGGAAGGCATGAATTCAAAAAGAAGGGCTTCTATGCTTTCAGATTTGAGGCAAGCTATTTAACCTCTTTCTAGTTTCTATGACCTTAGAATTTCCAACTCTGATTCCTTGTCATCTCATCATGCTGTGACTTGCTTGCAGGATTATAACTGTTCTATAGATTTTGTTAGCTCTCCATTTCTTGTGAGACAATCAGCTTTTAAAGGAAAGAATGGTTCCTTCGAGACACTAAGATTGGATTTGATGGACCAGACGACTTCAATGTATAGTGACGCCGATATTGTAATTTTCAACACTGGTCATTGGTGGACTCATGAGAAAACTGCCAGAGGGTTAGTGCTGTATATTGTTTCTATAGCTTCCACTTTATAGATCTGTACTGATTCTTCTTTCCCTAAAAGCTGGATCTTGCATGTCAACATTGGTTGAAATATATAAATTTGTGCTCCTGGTGGATTATAGGGAAGACTACTACCAGGAAGGTAATCATGTGCATCCAAGGCTCAAGGTTTTAGAGGCATACAAGAGGGCGATTTCCACTTGGGCAAGGTGGGTGGATCAGAACTTTGATGGAAGCAGAACTCAAATCATTTTTAGAGGATATTCGGTCACTCACTTCAGGTACAATTCTTTCTTACATGTTAATTAGCGATAACTCTAAAGGGGATGCCATTATTCCAGGAACTCTACTTGTAACTAACATGTTGCTTTCCTTTGGTATTGAGGTGTTCTTAAGGTATCTCTTATTAAGAAGGGGGAATGAACAATTTGAATTGTAATCCTTTCTTCCAAATGCCAGAGGTCATAGATTTCTTTGTTACTGGGGACTGGATTGATCAATATATCTCAGTTATGAGCAGATACCATGTATTGACTATGTATTTAGTCCTTCATTGATGTACACATGAGTATTAGGGTGGAATTAAGGAAGTCGCGGGGTTACTGGCCAGTCGAATATTTGTATTGTATATATTGACATATATTGAGAGACAAAAGTGCTGTTTAGCATTTAACAGAACGACGTCAAATTTCAGAGGCTAAAGAATAGTATCAATGTGGTCTTAGCAAAGAGCAGAATTTCATGCAAGCAATGGATCCATGTGGCGGTACTAGTTTTAGTTGGGATATAGATTTGGTCGTTGTTAGATTTGGGGTGTGTTCTGTATGTAGGAAAACATTTTCCATATTTTCTCATGTTCGGTTGGTTAAAATTTTGGAAAATATCTTCTTTATGAAGAAAACGAGCTCTTTGAAAATAAGGAAAATGACTTCCTTACTGGAAGTAGGGTTAAACAAATGGCCTTGTCTCCTTCCAACCTCCCAACCTCCCAACCTCCCAACCACCCACCGCCACCGTCACCTCTACCTCCACCTCCCCCCCCCCCCCAACCCCCCCCTCCCAAACCCCCCCCCAACCCCCCACCCACCCCCCGCCACCGTCACCTCTACCTCCACCTCCACCCCACCCCAACCCCCACCATCCAAAACTCACCCACAATCCCCAGCTGTCCTCCTCCCCATACCACAACACCCATCACCCTACTGCCACCCTTCATCATAGTTTTACATTAGATATATACAAATGCTTTTAGGATAGTATTTTTACTTGCATGCCGAACATAAGAAAATAAGTAAGAAACCATTTGTTTTCCTAGACAATGGTTTTTTATTTCCATAGAAAACATTTTCCACCGTGCCAAATACATCCTTGGTATTTGCAGTCTTTGTAAGAGTCTATGGTTGGGTAGAGATTTTTATGTAGATATAGGGGTTAGTGTAAGAATTAACAAACCTTTATTTTAGATTATCATATACAACAACAAACCCAGTATATTCCCACATAGTGGGGTCTGGGGAGGGTAGAATGTACATAGTCCATACCAGTACCTCCGAAGAAGTAGAGAGGCTGTTTCCGATAGACTCCCGCCTCAGGACAAGATGACAGTAAACAAAGTTGCCATAAAACATGAAACGAGATGTAATAACAGAGATACAACACCCACAAAGAAGTACTATATACTAACAAACCCGAGGCACACACCTCCCCTCGACCCTCCTAACTAGAAGCTCCAACCTACGTATAAAGCCCTAAGACTACTAGCCAAGCTACACCAAAGCACTCCTAACTACTGACTACGACTCATCCACACGCACGAGCTCTCTATCCTAATATGCGTCCTCCATATCTTCCTATCTAGGGTCATGTCCTCAGTAAGCTATAACTGCTCCATGTCACATCTAATCACCTCTCTCCGGTATTTCTTCGGCCTACCCCTACCCAGCTTGAAACCATCCAAGGCCAACCTCTCACACCTACGAACTGGGGAATCAGTGCCCCTCCTTATCACATGCCCAAACTATCTCAACCTCACTTCCCACATCTTGTCCTCCATCGACGCCACTCCTACCTTCACCCGAATAGCCTCATTCCTAACCATGTCACCCCTAGTAAGTCCGCACATCCACCGCAACTTCCTCATTTCCGCTACCTTCAACTTTTGAATGTGAGAGTTCTTGACTAGCCAACACTTCCAACTTTTGAATGTGAGAGTTCTTGACTGGTCAACACTTCGCTCCATACAGCATGGCCGGACGGACTGCAACTCTATAGAATTTTCCTTTTAAGCTTGGGAGGTACCTTCTTATCACACGAAACTCCCAAGGCGAGCCTCTATTTCATCCATCCTGCCCCAATACGGTGAGAGACATCCTGATCAATCTCTCCATTTCCCTGAATCATAGACCCAAGATACTTAAAACTATTCCTCTTACAAACCACACCTGGGTATCCAGCTTCACTATCACCTAATAGGAAAATATAGTAATTTTACTGCTAATTAGGTGTAGGTTAATCATTCGTTAAATGTTAAGGTTGTCTAGCTCTCCATGATGTAAGGCTTTAAATTGAAAGATGTAACTGAATTGCAACAATCTAAGCTTTTCAGACAGGTGTAGCTTGGATTATATATAATTATTTATTTACAGTGTAGCTCCTACTTTGTCTTCAGACATAAAATTTATTTTGCCTATCAAAAGCACATCTCCTGAAGGTGAAAATTTTGAATAGAAGACTTCAATGAATTCTTAAGCTGATTATACTGTAAAATCATTTGAATGATAGGTGTAGTCTTTTGGGCGGGATGAGGACCTGGATAGATCTGGCAAGGTTATCTAAAATCGAATGCATCTCTTATTACTGATCAATATATGAATGTATCTTTGTGGATATGTAAAGGTTGCTGTTAAGTGAGATGGTAAAGTCTTTTGTTGACTACAAACTTGCCGTCCTTTAAATACAATTTATCAACCAAGAGTTTGTGCGTAATCAATATACAAAAGAATGATCACTTTAATGATCAACTTGTAGCAAGATATGTTGATTCCTTCAAATTAGATAAGCTGACACATTTTTTGGAATTCTTTTGTTTCATTACATGTACTCTCTGATAGTGTTGTCTCATATAGAAACTAGCAATGCTGGGATTTATGTTAAAATAATCTCTCTTTTTGACTATCCCTGTTCATAAATTTGTGTATCTTGCTGCTTGGGCCACCAATGAGGAATCACAATCAAACAATTTTTGTACTGTTTTAATGCAGGGGAGGTCCATGGAATGCAGGTGGGCAATGCCATAAAGAAACTGAACCAATATTCAAGAAGTCTTATTTAGCAAAGTACCCTTCAAAGATGAAAGTCCTACATCATGTCCTTCATAATATGATGAACCCCGTCATTTATATGAACATTAGTAGGCTTACAGACTATCGGAAAGATGGTCACCCATCGATTTACAGAAAGGAGTACAAGACAGTAGAAGAACAAATGACTGGAGTGCACTCTCAGGATTGCAGTCATTGGTGTCTACCAGGAGTACCAGACACTTGGAATGAGTTGTTATATGCATCTCTTTTGAAAAGCAGAAAAGGCTCTTGGAAGGACTGAGCTTGAATTGGATTAATGTTCAATTTCTTTTTTGTCATTCTTTTGTTCTAGTTTTTGGTAATTGTCCTTATAAAGCAAGTAGCATTACAGAGGTTCTTGTGTATTAGATTGTCGTGGATTCGGAAGTTGATCTGTAAAGTTTGTACAACCGAAAATTAAAAAATGGTAAAGCAAATTCTTGATTAACAATGACATCTTTCTTGTGATATTGGACAATGAGGTATAGTGGGACTTTCTGAGGTTTTACACATCTGATACATGTTCCTTCTATTTCTCTAAATAAAGCTCTTCGCATATTGTTTATAGGTCTCCAAATGAAGTTCCAAATCCTGTGCGTTATGTGATGAATATTGAAATCCAATCATCTGTACAATAACATACCCAGTATATTACACAAGTGGGGTTTGGAGAGGGTCGGGTGTACGCATATCTTGTCTCTACCTTTGCGGGGAAGAGAGGTTGTTTCCGATCTCTAGAAAAATGTTCTCCAGAACAGGTTTGAGTTGAAATGAAACCCAATCGTCACTGTAACACTGTTGTTGAGACATTTTCCTAGTATGATAATTCAACAAGACCTGGTCCACCAGTTCCTACTTATCTTGCTCTTCAAATTCTGAATCAAGAGAAGGATTTTTCATTTAGGGTGGGGTGGAGGGGTTGTTGCTTAAGCCTCAAGGTCTCTGCAAGGAAGTGTGTAATATATGGTCGACAATATCTATGCATCTCTTCGTCCTTTCCTTTTGCAGCTAGTATTTGTTTCATTCCTTTACAAATTACACACGGTTTGAACAATGCCACGAAACCATTCAAGGTATGACCATACAAATGGATTTTCATTTAGTGGTGGATCCAGATTTTGAAGTTTATGTGTTTTTACATGGATTTTAATTTAATACAACAATAACATACCATGTGTAATTCCACAAGTGGGACTTGATGAAAAATAGAATGTACCCAGACTTTACTCTTACTTTTGTGGGGTTGATAAGCTGTTTCCGATTAAACCTCGACTTAAACAATAATGTTTTCAATCTAAATGTTTCACAGAGGGTGAACATGGATGGTAGGTACCATACTATTGATCAATTTGTGTATGTATATAGTCGGTAGATATTTGCTACCTCCCACCAACAACTTTATTCATCAAGGACATATAAATAAAGGAGAAAAATCACCTGATATTTTATCTACGTTAGAATTTTAACCTAAATCTCATGGTTCTCCTCCGACTTGAGTGACCACACTCTTGGATGCACAAACACAACATTCCAAGGTAGAACTAGAGAAGACATCTACAACAATCTTACCAAAATCCATTAGAATCAATTAGCACTTACGTGTTACACACTGCATGTGACTTGAAAATAAAACACAATATTACACAAGACATGGATAATATAATATATGGAGAGTACAACAATAAGTTGAAAGCCAAGAAAGACTCCAAAACGGAGTCCATAATTGCCGTTTTGTGACTTGCCGGTTTGCCATGCTTTTGCCAATATTCCTTGCTACTTTTTTTGATCATGATTCCACATGCATTTTCTGGAATTCTAGCAGAGAATTTTGCAAAGTATGAGCAGACTTAAATTTGTATATGGAGGCGCTATGTTGCTTAGACTCTCCAGAAATGTTGTCGTATTCATGTCGGATCCTTAAAAAATGTATTATTTTTGAAGGATCCAACATGCACCCATCGACATTTTTTTAAAGAATCCAACAACATAGTAGAGGAGGGCATTTAAAAGTCCTCCAGTACTCCAACTTGCCTATCTTTTCTTAAGACCCATGGATTGCTTCATCCCAATGCATTTTTCTCACTTAATAATCTAGAAGTTTCAAGAAGAGTACTTCTTGAAACTGATGGTGAATTATTTGCTTTACTTTTATCCAATGAGCTCTTAAGACAAAGCTCTAGTGGTAAGTTAGCCCATGGATTATGGCCTTAAATAGAAGAACTCAACAAATCATTACATCATAAACCACTACTACTATATATCATAATGCTTTACCTTTTCCTTTTTCACTACTGCACCCCACAAAAATCTCTTTAGATTTCACCATGAAATATTGGTGACTCATAAAAGCTTTTTCACTGTTTTCATAATAGCACTTAATTTCTTTGAAAACAAATTTCAAAATTCATCCTTTACGTATCTAACATTATAGGAAAAGCATGCGCTTATTGTTGTGTGAGAAAATTAATAAAGCTTCGAGAAATATTAAATTCGCAATCCATAATTTTAAAAAATGCAATATGTTCAGGCTTGGAATCAGTGGCAAAGGTCAAAAGTTCGTTAAATGCGTTCAAAATTTAATATATATATGTACAGAAATAATTTTTGATATATATACAACATAACTTTTAATAAAGAGTGTTCAACTCCCTATTTCACTCTGGCATCACAAAAATTCAAAAAATCATCAAGTTTAAATTCTAAAACCAAATACACAAAGATTTTACCAACCTGAAATCAATTCTTAAAGTTAAATCAATCACTAAATGGTAAAAACATGAAGTGATGTACTCCCTCTATATCAATTTATTTACCTTACTTTTATTTTTAATCCGTTTGAGAACGAATGTCTTTTTTCTTTTTTGATAACTCTTTAGTTCTAACTTTCACGTGACATATTTAATATCATAAGATTGAATAACATTTTCATACATTCTATCTATCTTTAATTTAAAATTATAAAATTTAAAAGACTTTTTTTCTTTCTTAAATTTCATGCTAAGTCATCGAAAGAATAATTTATAGAAAAAAAAAGGTAGTCTTATCTCTCTTATTCCTTCTGACAGTTGAATAGTAAGCAGCCATTAAAGGATAGTGGTACTCCATAAAATATTATCAAATTAAAGGTGCATTACACATGAGATGACTAGCTAGCTTGTAAGATTTCTACATAAATGCCAAATGGTGCATTACTTTTAGACCATTGGAGTCCTTTTTTGTTCTCTTTTTTGAATGTTGTACTAGTGAATCCACTCACTCATCCACCATGCTCGTCCACATCTTCCCCTTTATAACTCCATGTATACATCAACTCAGTACTTCACTAATCCCATAATACTTGTCGGCCAACAGCAAAAAAGAAAAGAAGAAAGGAGAGAATAGAGATACAAGTATTGTTTTTTTTTTGCTTTTAATTCATCGATCACTGCTTGGCTAGCTATGTGATATTCGCCAAATCGGTGTGTGCCCCAAGTGTTTGTCCTGATATGTGAAGTTCTCATCAACAAACAACCATGGCGAAAGCCATGAAGCAAAACCCAGAAACTATTGAGAAAAAGGGAAATTCTAGAGAGAGAAAAAAGAGAAGGTCAATGGACCCTTCTAGATATCTGAATAATTTTCCATCTGTCCAGAACTACAAAATATCGTGTCCTTATATACATATGTAAAACAATCAAAGTGGGCCGGGTATGCATAGCCCATATACACAAAACATACAAAAAATGAAAATAATTATCTGAGTTGTAACATTATGTATTAGGCCTTGTCATCTCTGCATTGTGTATATTGTGTATCTCCACAACCCCTTTAAGCTGGAGAATGATGACACTCTGAGCTTGGGCAAGAGGGAATGATGAGAAGGACCAACGAGAGCCTTAGTCATAATATCTTCTAGCTGGTTACCACTGGAAACAAAGTGAAGAGAGATAAGACCATCATTAAGACATTCACGAACACAATGACAATCGATTTCGATGTGTTTGGTACGTTCATGAAACACTGAATTTTTTGCAATATGTAAAGCGGTCTGGCTATCACAAAACACAGGGATTGAATGAGTGATAGAAAGACCAAGATCACCCAACAATTAAACCTGCCAAGCTATTTTAGCAATAACCCTTCACAGAGTCTATACTCTGCCTCAATAGAGGATAAAGAGATAGTGGGTTGTTTTTTACTTTTCCAAGAGACAGGGCTACCACCAAGCAAAATATAATGTCCTGAGACACTCTTTCTGGAAATAGAGCAGGCTACCCAATCAGAATCAGAGAAGGCTTGGAGAGAAAAATCATCAGAATTAGAAAGCAATATGCCCTGAGTTGGATTCCTGGATAGATATCTCAAAAGATGTAAGCTTGCCAGCAAGCAGAGTTCCTGAGGATGTTGTAGGAACTGACTTAAATGCTAAATAAAAAATGCAATGTCAGGTCTCGTGTGTTGAAGAAAATTCAATTTTCCCACAAGTCTTTTGTAAAGGCTAGGATCAACAAGTGGGGACCTATATCCATGGACAGTTTCATGGAAGGATCAAGAGGTGTAAAAAGGAATGAATAGTGCCGACAGTTGAATTTAGTGAGTAAATCAGTAAGATACTTATGCTGGTTTATAAGATAACCTTAAGGGTGAGTAGAAATTTCAAGACCAAGGAAATAATGCACATGGCCCAAGTCTTTAATTTTGAATTGAGCATCCAAAAAAATGTTTGAGAGAACTCAGTTTAGTAAGATCATCACCAGCTAGGAGTATATCATCAACATAAACAACAAGCACAATGAGGGATGAACCTGATTGTTTAGTGAATAGAGAATAATAATTTTTACTGGAAGAATATCCCTGAGAAATCAAAGCCTTAGATAATTTGGAGACTACTGCCTAGAGGCTTGCCTAAGCCCATAAAGAGACTTTCTCAGTCTACAAATTAATGGAGCAGAAGAAGTAGGGGAAGAAACCTTAAGTTCGGGGAGAATCTTCATATAGACCTCTTCATGAAGATCACCATGAAGAAAAGTATTGTTGACATCTAATTGAAACACTTTCCAACCTCTTTTAATAGCAAGAGTAAGTAAACACTTAACAATGGTGAGCTTGACCACAGGTGAGAAAGTGTCAGTAAAATTAATTCCCTCTTTTGTGTATCACCTAGAATGACTAGCCTAACTTTATACCTTTTAATAGACCCATCAGCCCTTTGTTTAATTTTGTAAACCCATTTGCAAGGAATGACTTTCTTGTGAGGAGGAAGAGGGACAATGTCCAAGTATGATTGGCCTCAAGGGCTTGAAATTCTTTTAGCATGGCATTCTGTCAAGCAGGATGTGGAGCTGCCTACTGATAAAATTGAGGTTCCTATGTATGGACCACATTTGCAAACATCTTGGATGGAATAGAAATAAAAGAACAGATGTATTCGTTTAGATAAGGAGGTGGATGGGTTAGTCTAGTAGATCTTCTGGGAGGAACAATGACAGAAGAAATATCATTGGTAGCAGATGTGGGAGGAGCATTGGGGGAAGACAGATTTGTATAATTATTAGAAGGTGATGTAGAAGGAGTAGAACCAAGGTTTGTAAAAGGAAGAAATTATCAAGATGGGATATAGAGTGAGAGTGAGTAGATTGATAAGGAAAGATATGCTCATGTAAAATAACATCTTTGGAAAGAAGATAGAGTTATTGGAGAGGTTGAGTAACTTGTAACCCTTTTTATCACAAGGATAACCAAGGAAGATACAAGGAAGTGATCTTGGTTGAAACTTATCCCTTCCTACCTTAGGGGTAGTGGTAAAACATAAGCAACCAAAGGTTTTGAGGTGAAAATAAATCGGAGGGTGCTTGTGAAGTCTTTCAAAAGGAGAGAAATTATTTAAAAGGGGAGAAGGCATTCTTTTTATGATGTATGTTGCAGTAGGAACACAATCACCCCAATATTTCAAAGGTAGGTGAGAATGAAACAATAGGGCTCTAGAAACTTCTAAAAGGTGTTTGTGTTTCCTTCTAAAACACCATTTTGTTGGGGTGTCTAAGGAACAGTGGTTTGGTGTAGAATACCTTGGGTACAAAAAAATGCAGAAATTTCAGCACTTTTACCAAGCTCAAAGGCATTGTCAGATCTAAAAGTTTAAACTTTGGAATGAAAATGAACTGAAACCATAGAGACAAATGCCTTGAGTATATCAAATACACTGCTTTTACAAGGAATGAGGTGAGTCCAAGTGACTCTAGTATAGTTATCTACTATAGTCAGAAAATATTTGAAACCCGAATAGATTTTAGTGTTATATGATCCCCAAATGTCAACATGTACTAATTGGAAAGGAACAGTAGATTTTATGGAGCTATTAGGAAAGGTAATCTTTGTTGTCTGGCTAAAGGACAAATGGGACAAATAAAAGATTGTTGAGAAGAAAGAAAAAGAGATATGGAAGAAATATGTTTCATCTTGCTAAAGGGAATATACCCTAGTCTTTGATGCCAGTATATGTCCAACTTGTTCAAACCAGATTCATTACAACTAGGCTTGTAATGAAGTGAATTAACAGTAGAATAAAAACCAGTACATTTAGAAGTATTAGAATTAGAAACACTAGAAACACTATTACTGGCAGAATGTAAAGGGAAAGGGATAATAGGAATTTGAGTTCCAAGTGAACCAGAAACCGTGGGGACACTGCATGTGCTGGGAGATAAGTCAGCATCTGGTTTAAAATAATATAGCCTCCCAATAGCCTTACCAATTGCCAGTGGCCTCTTCAGAGAAGGGCCTTGCAGGTAATATTGAAGTTTAGTGAGATAGGCAACATAATTTAGTTAAGAGATGAGTTGATACAAGGATATAAGGTTGAAATAGAATAAGGGAACTAACAATACATTAGGTAAAATGATGTCATGTCTGAGATATAGTGACCTAATAGACAAAACTATTACTTTATATCTAGTTGGAAGGGTGACTAAGTAAGGTTTGGGAAAAGGTAACAAGTTGTATAGGAGGTGTTTATGTGGAGTCATGTAATTTGTTGCTCCCGAGTCTAAGATTCAAGGATGTGTACCCGGACGTGGTGAATTATCCATACATGAACCTACAAAATTTTTAGTATAAGCAAAAAACAAACCTGCAAAGCTGGTAACAGAAGAATCCTCAGCAAAATATGCAAAAGATGAATCTTCAGAACAATCAGATCCAAAACTATATCCAGGAGAAATTTTGGCCCGATTAAACAAAGTTAGAAGGTAATCATATTACTCCAAACTGAACCCGTGTGAAAGAGAGGTAGAGTTGAATCCACAGGAAGAAAAAGTAGAGGTTACATTTAGAGTCTCAGATGGAATATAGCCAAAGGGAGCAGCAATAGACTGAACATAGAAAACTAATTTCCTTGACTTGTTGAACTTATAGTCAGGTGGATAACAAAACAATTTGTGAAACTTGTCCATATTGTGGTTGGTTTTCATACAATATTTACAAAACAGACTAGAAGAACCTGGAGTGAAACTACCACCACCTGTTCCTCTTTTTAAACCAAAGTTTACCTTTTGAGTGAAGGGTCTGTTAGAGTTTTAGGAGTTAAGATTCCCTTTTGGATAAAGGACCCTAGATAGAGAGTAATATGAATTATTGTATCTTGAATGGTTGGGGGTTATAAAAGCAGCAGCATCACCAGAGAAGTTGCTGCTAGCAGGAGGGATTCTTTTTTTCTCTCATCTTGTTGCAAAAAGGAACAGGTTCTACTGATTGAAGGAAGAGGATTCATCATTAGGATGTTACTATTGACAGTAGAATAGGACTTATTTAACCCACTTAGAAATTGAAAAAGTTGTTGATCTTCTATGAGTTTTCCTAAAGTACCACATGTCCAATTTGTTCCAATATAAGCACTGTTCAATTCATCCCATAAATTCCTAAGTCTAGTGAAATATGTTGCTACGTCAGATGGCCCTTGAGTGAGGGAAGAAATTTCCCTTTGCATTTGAATATACTTGGAGCCATTGGAGCTACCAAATCGCTGGTTTATGTCATCCCATACCTCTTTAGTAATTTTAAGGCAAATAACACTAGTAGAAATCTCCAGTAATATAGAATTTGTAATCTATGCTTTGAACATGTCATTATATCTCTCCCAATAAGGGAAGTAGGGAGAATTGGGGATAGGTCTAGGTATTCTACCATCAATTACTCCCTGTTTATTTTTGGCTGACAAAGAGGATAACATGCTACACCTCCATGTTACAAATCCATTGCCATCGAAGGGCACAACCACAAGTTGGCTACCCAAATTATCCAATGGATGGAGATAGAAAGAGTAGGAAATATCAAGAGTAAACGGAGCAAAACCATTAGTAGTATTAGCTGGTACTGAAGTCATGGCTAAATGGTTCCAAATCAACTACGACAGAGTAGTGATCAACAACTAAGTACAAACACAATAAAGTAGAGGGTGAGATACAATACCAAGCTTCTTCAACAACCGGAAGAAGTAAGGGCCTTGAACAACCAAAACCGATGAACAACCATGAAAATGCTAGAAGAATGGCAAACGTATCGCAATGCCAAGTGCAAAAAAGATCACACCAGTGAAAAATTCACCTAATAGAACCCGTTACATCGACAATAGAAGCAAAATAAAGAAATCCGAGAGATAAGTAACGAGGTTAGAATTGGAAGCAAGCCCAGAGAACATCGATTTCCTGTCTGATACCATGTGAAGTTCTCATCAACAAACAACTATGGCAAAAACGATGAAGCAAAACCCAGAAACTATTGAGAAAAAAGGGAAATTCTAGAGAGAGAAAAAAGAGAAGGTCAATGGACCCTTCTAGATATCTGAATAATTTTTCATCTGTCCAGAACTACAAAATATCATGTCCTTATGTACATATGTAAAACAATCAAAGTGGGTTAGGTATGCATAAACGCATATACACAAAACATACAAAAAATAAAAACAATTATCTGAGCTGTAACTCTATGTATTGGGCCTTGTCATCTCTGGATTGTGTATATTATGTATCTTCATATGATAGGACTTGAACCCTACGAGTTGTAGGGTCACTCGACGATTCATATGGTGTGAATCGTAGGTTCACCAGAGAAGGATTCTTCAGCTACTATCTTGACCACGACTTGTGGTGACGAGTTGCAATGAGTCCTTACGAGTCGTATAGTGATCCGTAGTAATGGTTGACCTGTTTTGACTTAACACAAAATTTAAAAAAATAAAGAAGAATTGAAACTTATTATATTAAATTAAAGATAGATTAAATGTATCAAAATGCATTTTAACCTTATAATCTTAAAGATGTGATGTAGAAAGATGGAATGAAAGATTTACTAATAAGCAAATGGATCATTCTTTTTAAAGCGTACTGCAAAAGAAAGCAGGTCAAATAAATTAAACGAAAGACGTATTTCTTTTTCTTTTCTTTATGCATCTCATAAGCTAAAATAACAAATATAAGATAAAAGTCATAAGTGGAAAATTCTAAGTTTTGACTTTTGATTTATTATAAGTCAACCACAATAATTAAGTCAATCCAAATAAGTAAAAGAGAAAGGTGAAAAACATCCCTCAATTTTTATTTATTGATTATATTTATTTCTAATATATTTTAGGAACAAATATATCCTATCATTATGAAAGTATTCAAAATATCCCTTATTTGAAAGAAGTCTTTCAAATCGACTATAATTGATCTATTTCAATTGAAATTACTCGGGTTCCTCTATAAACCCGACCCAAACCCACGTAAATTAATTAAACCCAAACTAATTAAACCCCAAATATCACCGTCCAAAACTAATTTATGGATGAATGATAAAATTATCCAAACATCCTTATCATTAATATATATTCTCACATATCTTTTATTTTAACTAGTTTAACCGCACGTGCCTCACACGTATAATGTTTGATTTATTACATTGAATAGTTTTATTTACTGTGAATATTTTTAGTGAAGTGTAAGAAGTTTAACACACTTTTCAAAAATTCTCCACATTTTAATATAATAATACAAACATAAATATACATTTTAGTGCAAACACAAATATATTTTACCACCAGAAGTTTCAAGTAGTTGGTCTATCATCACTTTTGCGTTTACCATGAAGTGCTTCTTTCCCTTGCTGCTAGAGGCTAAGAGAGATGCATCAATTTAAAATATATTTGTGGTACAATTATTTTTCTTTTCTTTTTTTTTCTATATTTAAAATCTTTTTTTTTTTAAAAGTCAAATCTATTCAAAATCACTGATTAATTCTTATTACGTACTTAAAACTTTTAAAAATTTGGCACTTCTTAAATTTTTCTTATTCTAACGCTTTTATATTTATTTCTAGATTTTTCAAATCTTTTTAAAATCAAATTCAGTTGATTTAGAATTTTTAGACTAATGGAAAAAATATTAGTTGTCATTAATTCCGCTGACTTCTAATAAAGAAAGGTTTTACTATAAATATATTTAATTAATGAGATAAGCATTCAGTACCTTCCCGAATTATGGCGAAAGTTGCTACAACACACTTCAACTTCACATGAGTCATATTACCCCCTGAACTAAATTTTAGTATATTTTTGTCACCCTTTTGTGCGGACGTGATATTTTTATTACATAAAAATAAAGCCCACGTCAAAAGTGTCACGTCAGCTAAAAAGGTTTTGCGTCAGCTAAAAAGATTGACAAAAATATGCTAAAATTTAGTCTAGGGGATAATAGGACCCTCGTGAAGTTGGAGTGTGCCGTAACAAATTTGGTCATAGTTCAAGGAGGCACTAGATGCTTTAGTCTTAATAATTTCCAAATCTTAAATATTAGAAAAAAATTGTGAAAAGATGATTTTATCTAAAGTAAAAACTTTATAGAAGAACAAAAAGTTCAAATAACAGTTCTAAGACCATTCACACTTATATATATATATATATATATATATATATAGATTACATATCTTTCTAGATTTGTATTTTTTTCTTCTCCATTATACTTTGATAAATCACAAACTCACATCAGTCGTAACTTCTCTACAGCAAAAGCAAAATATTTTCTTGGCTAAAGCAACCCGCTTCGAAAAAATGCCATAAATAGTCCCTTAACTATAAGAGTAGGTCTAAAATAGTCCCTTAACTATATACTTATCAGTTTTGATCCTTTATATTTAAAAGCTTATTAAGTTTGATCTTTAACTATTTTTTATAAAAACAATGTAGGATTTGTATTAATGAAATTCCTGCTTTCGTGAAATTAAATCGTAATCAATTTTCTCAATCGTTACTCTCTCCTTAACACCTTTTTCTCAAATTCCTCTTGTAAAAAATTTCTAATCTCAACAATTCAAAATAAAATTTCTCAGGGAAGAAGACACAAATTCTAATAAAAGAAAGTATATTGTTGTTGCTAATGGCTTGAATATGCTATGTTCCAAAGAAGATGACAATAACGATAAAGTTAGATGCAATAACAAACTTTTATTAACATTGAAGACAATTTGAACAAAGAAAAATTCAAGATGGAGATTTTGAGCATGATCTGAGTAGTTTAAATAAAGTGTCCAGAGAAAATCAAAAGGAAAAATGACAAAATCATAAAAAAAAAGTAGCAGGGAGAGAGAATCTCACGGAGGCAGGGTTCCGTTAGTATAATCCTACGTTGTTTATATTAAAAATAGACAATATCAAACTTGATAAAAATTCAAGACATAGATTTTGTTGTTAAAATTTCTACTAAAATCCGTCTTAAATTTTGCTTTGTTCAAGTTGTCTTCAATGGTAATAAAAGTTAGTTCTTGCATCAAACTTTATTGTTATTGTCATCTTCTCCGAAACATAGCATACTCAAGTCATTAGCAACAACAATATACTTCTTTTTATTAGAATTTATGTCTTCTTTCCTGAAAAATTTTATTTTGAATTATTCAGATTAGAAATTTTTTCACGAGAGAAATTTGAGAAAAAGGTGTCAAGGAGAGAGAAAAATTGAGGAAATGAGTTATGATTTAATTTTAAGAAAGCATAAATTTCACTAATATAAATCCTTCGTTGTTTTTATAAAATATAGTCAAAGACCAAACTTGAGAAGTTTTTAAATCATTAAAGGACCAAAACTGACAAATGTATAGTTAAGGGACTATTTTAGACCTATTCTTATAGTTAAGGGACTATTTATGGCAGTTTCTTAACCCAACTCTTTCTCTCTTTTATTTTTCTACGACCACTCAACCAGATTTTGGTAAAATAACTAGTAACTCCTTCACCTCACTTTTTCCCTTCTCAAGTAGCCGACCAAACTTTGGCGATGTACCACCGAAAAATCCAACACCATACAACCCACTTCGTCCAACCACACACCACCACAAAATCATTACCACACCATTTTCCTCTTTTGAACCACCAATAACCAACAACAGCCACAACTCCGCCAACAAAACCACTAGACTCACTATCTTCTTTGACCCAAAAAACAACATAACCGAATCTCCAAAAAAACTAGTCAACCCAACAACCTCCATTCCTACTCCATTTTAATATTTTGACGATACCCTTCTGTTTTGTCATCAGTTTGTTTCCTCTGTTTTGACATGTTTTATAGGATTTTATGTAATACTTAAAGTTGTGGAAGAAGAAGTAATTAGCTCCTATAAATGTCATATTTGTATTATTTACTCTTAATTTATCCATATTTTTAGCACTCAACAAACCATTTTGGAGAAGCCATTGATTCTCTTTTGTAGATTCAGAAGACATCATTATATACCAGTTAAATGTAATTTAAATTGCCTTATCCTATTCAATAGCAAAATTCCTCATTTCTTTTCTCAGTTGTTAAGTGCTTAGTATTTATTTAATGTAATAAGAAAATTCAATTATAGTAGCAAATTTTTAATTGAATTTTTAATCAAAGTTCTTGTAATAAGAAAATTCAATTATAGCAGCAAATTTTTAATTGAATTTTTAATAAAAGTTCTTGTATTGAAAAAGAACCGTTACTACTGAAGTAGCATTCCAAAATTAAGAGAAATGGTATGTTGGATGCTAAACTTTTCGAGAGTTGTAGTTAGTTGATTCTCAACTTTAGGACATGATCCTAAACATACTTGAATGATAGGATACTAACTGTAAAGCACGTGAAAGAGTAAATGAGAGACAGATTAATTTTATGTGAAATTTTTTTGCTTAAGGGAGAAAATTCACTATCTTCCTTCAGGATTAATAAGCTCCACTAATATTCAAGAAACTTGAATATAACTCCATTACATCAAGGATTAACCTCCTAATCCTCTTCTCCTAGTAATACCTCTATTACAAAGAGAAAGTGTAGTAACTATACTGCATCACTACCCAGCTAACTCTAACTGAGTAAAAGTCAACTTTAGCTTTAATATAACCTAACTCTAGCTTACAACAAGAAGTTTGAAGCAAAAGCACCAACACCTACTAATAACAATAACAATAGTAGGCAATATTTATAACCATAGTATAGAGTCTCAAATACAAAAAGAAAATAAAATACAACTTTGTGAGCTATCATTTCCTGTTGTGAACAAGTTTTTAATTTAAGAGCTTCAAGAGAAATATATGTTGTGAGTATATGAAAGCTTAATTTTATTTTTGTGGAAGATGAACAACATATATATGAAACAAGAAAACCTAGGATGAATCCCATTGACTGATGAAAAAAAGTGTAGTAGTCTTTTCCACGAACTTTTCTACTTTCATCCAGGTATGTAGTTGAATATGACAGTGATATGTAGGCTTAACCAGGTCCCTAAGTAGTTTGTAACACCCGACATTTTTGGGCTAGACTTTGAACCATTGTGGCTACGTGTGTAAACTCTAATCCCATGATCTATATTTGAATACATGTGTCATAATCATTATCCTAGTTTTAATGCTTTTGAGGTGAAAAATATTCATGGGAATCTTTTAGAGAAAAGTTAATCTAAGAGCCTTTGATTCGATCAAATCTTTGTATCTGATTCTCTAAGGTCCTACTTTTAATGTGTATAACTTTTGATATATGTGGAATTTTGCATCTCAAGATCCACCAAATGATACGTAATTGGGTTAGCTTTCCAACAATACTAATTTTTCCTTAATCCGATACCCGAGTGAAAAGTTATGGCCATGCAAAGGTCTTGCGTTGCATGACAATCGTAAAAGGCCACCAGAAAGGATGTGCGATGGCCATGCATCATCCACTTGGGGATGTGCGTCGCAGGGTGATTGCATAGTGCCAAAAGTGCTCCATTTTGACTTAAATCAAGGGCGTTGAAGTCTTTTCACACCCTTAATCGTCCCTAATCACTCCTAATCGATATAAGGGATCTTTAAACACGTAAATTCCACTCCCTTAACCCCAAGCATTCAAGTCATGATTCAAAAACCCTCCTCCTCTCCCAAAAACAAAATCCAATCCCCTTTCTCAAGGAATCAAGGATTTAAGCCTCTAAGTTGAAGAAACCCTTAAGAAATCTTCAAGAATCCATCTATTAAGGTATGTGGCTATTCATCCATGGGCTCCTTTCACCCATGGAGCCCAAAAACCTTCTTTTCAGCTAAAGTATGGATTTTTCCTCTTATTATGGAGTTTTATGTGTTCAAGATGGATTAAATTCATGTCTTTCCTTAGTAAATAAACTTAATTTCATGTTCACGTACGATCCCATGAAATATTAGGTTAATTTATGTCTTAAACTACAATTTCCCATGTCATGTTCATGTGAATTTCATGTTAAATCACCAATTTATGAATTTAGCCATCTAATCGTGTTGCATTCCCATGTCTAACACATTCCCATGTTCAAGTTCATGATTCTCACATGTTTGGTGGAATTTTTACGTTTTGGGCCTTTGAACCATGATTCCATACTATAGTTTTAATTTTTTTAATCATATTTTATAGTCATTCAGTGCTGGTAGGTTATGAATACCCATACCTATGTGTTTTACATGATTTCAATTTTTTAAGTAATTATTCGGTTAAACCATGAATATTACTATTTACCCAGTTGGTATAATCATGATGAGAAGTATCAGAAATAATGTTCAGTTAAACTTAGTTCAGTTCAGTACCAGTGTCAGTTCAGTTGGGAGTAGGATTTAGCATCGAGTGAACCTAGGGATGGGGGCTCACATGCCATAGAGGGTGTGACCCTTTGTAGCAATCCCTAAGTTACAAAACTATGTAGCCAGAGTAGGTTTGAGATATCTACCTGCCAGTTGAGGGTTGACGTTTATCTCATAAGAGCACCTGCCAGTAGAGGGTGACTCCTTAGTCCTTCGGGACACCAGTTTAGTGGATCCATATGATAGTGTTAGTACCCGTGGCACAGTACTGACACCCTTCAAACTGGGGTTACAGGTTGGACCCCGATTAGCTCAGATTGGGCCATGTCGGTTACATGATATCTCCCACAGTTTCAGTCAGTATTTAATGTGTCCCAGCTCAGGTTTGCTCTCAGGTTTGCTTGACCAAGCATACAGATTTTCAGTTATTCATTTATATATATTTTGGTCTTTCAAATTACAAATTTTCTCAGAAATATGTTTATGCTTGGTCTTGCATTCTTAGTTTTACATGTTTATATTTTTCATGCTCAGTATCCATACATGATCCTCAATACATTTTTACAGTCTATTTAGCTTTACATGAGATTTATATGCAGTATTCATGCCTTCACTGCTTCCTAGATTCATTTATACTAATTATACAAAAGTAAAGATTTTTAGAAACTAAGTGTAGTGATTCACCAACTTATCAAATTATGCTTGTTACTCATGTTTTAAGATACTTCAGCTTTTAGTTTATCTCAGTCTCATGGTGAGTCTGCTAGCACTTACCATGCATGTTTTTAAGATTATGTACCTATTCAGTTTTATGTATTGCATTCACCCCCACTTACTCAGTACATTCCAAAGTACTGGTCCACATATATGTCTATGTTCTACATTGTCTCATAATATAGGTGCCAGTTGTATCCTACACATCAGAATCAGATAGTTGCAGCTTTTAGCCGTAGTGATGAGTTCTCCTATTTTGAGGACTCCAGTTAGTTGTAGTTCTTGTACTTTATTTTGATTATTCACGTGTATTTATTAGTAGTGGTTGGAGGCATGTCCCATCTATCTATAGTCAGTATAGTAGAGGCTTCATAGATGGTCAGTCAGAGTCATGAAATGTAAATTCCAGTTCTCTCTTTATTTTTATCAGGTTGTAAACTTTACCAGTATTTTATTTATCCATATTATTTCATGATTAGGTTTCTGCACAACAAATTTAGCTATTTTATATGTACTAAATCAGTTTCTCAAGTATCACACTAGTTCATGGGTTAGCTTAGGATCACTTGTGGTTCTAAGCACTATGTTACGACTAGGGGATAGTCTCGGGTCGTGACATAGTTGTAGCTTTGTCATCACACATTCTTTAGAAGGTCTCAACATGCAATTTGTCAATCATCAAAGCTAAGAACTAAATAATTTCCCCCCTTTTGATGATGACAAACCCATGCTTGTCTTCAAGTATCTTTAGGCATCCACAATATACACAACACTCTCAGTAGCTCATGCCTTCAAGCATTCATCACTAAGGATTTCCACTTGCTCCCCTTTCTACCAGAATCTAAGAGAACTCTTATTCCCTCACACTTTACATCACACATTACTACTATACCTCATATTTTACTACACCTCCTATCTTCCTTCTTTTGGCATCATCAAAGTGGTAAAATAGTAAACCAAGCATAGATAGACATACATGTTAATTCATGGCCATTGAGTCTACACTTATATGAACAAGAGAGATTAGACAAGATAGAATAAGTGATAGCATAAAGATAATTCATTCATTAATCAAGCCAGATAGTTCCAAACGCTATTCAACAACAGTGGCCATAAAAACATAACAATAATTATGCCAGTTATAACAAGAGTCAACAAAAATTTAGGAAAATAGATTTGGACGGGGCTAAGGACTAGGTTGGGAATGATCTAGGAAGAAGGACCAAGAGCATGAGACAAATGCATAAGGATTATGATCATCCTCTTACTTTTAACAGCATGGGCCTTTATAATCTACTGAGTCATATCTTCATTCTTTTTAGTTAAGGTCTGAACTCTTGCTTCCAGCTTCTTCACCCTTTCCTGCAGGGCTGCATTTTTAGCATTCAACTTCCTAACTAAATTGGTTCCCTCTTCTACTTATTTTACAAATGCTACCTTCAGTGCAACAATCTCAACATCTTTTTAAGCCATAAAGACTGTCATAGCATCAAGTTCTTCCCTCAGACTATTTTGAACATCAACCAACTAAAAAAAAATGGACTTAGAATGTCCACCCCATCTTCTTTGAACATACTCATTGTATTCCAAAGTGGTAATGCTAAATATTTGCTTGACTGAGCCATTTTTTCCTTTCCACACACAACACTAAAGTATGCAAAGACCCTATTTAGCCAGAAAACATAGGCTAAACCATGCTCTCCTGGTGAATAGAGTAGCTGGGGTTGTGTCCCACCTAGGGGGTTCTGCACTCAAAGCACTGATCCCTTGTACCCAAATCTCTTCACTGATGGCCTAAATATTTAAAAAGTTTTCCTTAGAAGTTGAGAAGTCGCCATCAAATATATTTTCATCTATAGATGCACTCCTAGACTTTCTAGGTGACTCAGTCTTGTTAAGAGATGTGATTTTGAAGGAAAAGTCCAAACCTTGGTCAGAAGAAACTGGTTGGTCAGAAATAGGGTCTTTGGATGAGTTGATTTAAGGAGAAATTTTAGAGATTGGGTCATTAGAGATATCAAACTTGGGGTCTTCTTACTTGTCTTTGGAAGGGTTATTTTGAGGATCATCTTCAAGGGTTGGAGTTTTAGAGTAATCAACCTTGGGTCAGAAGTGGCATTAGAATTATCATTTTTTCCAGTAAGTAGGTCATCAGGTGTTTCTTTCTTCTCCTGAGTGTTAAAATCTCTAGCAATTTTGCTAAGGAAAATAGAAGAAAATTTGATAATGACAAAAGAATATTATGATTTAGAATCTAAAGGTATGGAGGGTGTATCGAATACTCTTAAAGGAATAAGATCATACTTTTGAGAGAAGGTTGGAGGATTTGACATTGTAAGAATTAGGTTAGATTAGAATAATGAAGCAAGATAGAACTTTTAGAAATGGTTTGGGAATTAACGAGGGTGTGAGTGAGAACATTTTTCAAAATATGGGTGAAAAATTGTATTTTTAGTTTTAAATAGGGAGTGAAGGAATGATTCAGATCTCTTAGTGAGTTATGGCTTATGAGACGTGTTCGATCAGATGGGCGCGTCTCTTGAGCATAAAGTATGGGTGACAGCTTTTATGAAGAGGCGGGAGAGTGACCTGGCACACATCATTAAAATTTAAAACAACCAATGTTAAAGAATAGTATGTGATACTGACCTGATCAGTGACTAGGTCCCTATATGATTTTCTGAACTCAAATCACTTTTTACTGTATCCCTTCCCTTTTTCATTCATGGTTGCATATCTGCACAAGATATGAGACTAAATTAGACATGTAAGACATAATCTAACCAGGATACCTTCTTACCAAATCATGACCATTTTATAGGATTATGAGGGAAACCTGCATTCAAATTGATCTCATTATTCTGCTTTTTCTTATTTCTTTCAATTTGTTCTCCACCAGCTTCCCTTAGTAGATTTATTAAGACTATACTTTCAAGTACTATGGGGATATCATCTTGATTAGCCAGATTACTCAGCGCCATCAACATCAACACACCCTATTAATTCAATACATCAGTTGGCACCACCAAAATAATTGTGAGGCCAGGTTCATTAAAACTTTGTCATAGATTTGTTCAGCTCCACCGATTCACTTGTCTATATCCATCACCAAAGAAGACATTGTATCCTTTATGGGCCCTTAGCAAGAGGAGGTCCTTAATTTCTCTAGTCATGAGCTTTGACCAGCCACCATCCTCACTCTTGTGCTGGCTGATAAAGCCCAAAATACACCTCTAATTGAAGGATGAAGCAGTCGCTGTCAAATAGAGTAAACCAACTAGATTGGGGTCGATCCCACAGAGAATAGGTCATAAACCTATCTCAAACTTGTTAAAATCATTAGCCAGTGTGAAAACATAAAAAAAGGGGGATTTATTGTAACTAGCTACAAGTGACAAAGCTTGGTTTCTTTTGATTATAAACAATCTAAGACGAATACTGGGCTTGTGTCCTCTTTGTCTTCTTAACTCGGTAGAATTATCATGCACTGTTGAACTATTCCAATACCTTGTATGTAGAATCAGATAAGTTATGTACCATCAACAACCTTTTAGATGAGCAGATGAATTTCACACTTTACCTTTTGAGTCTTAGACTAACCCTTATCCTGGATCCCAATTAACTATTACCTATTGAGTCTCTATTTATTATATGACAGTTAACGGTCATTCACTATATTCCATTGCAGCATGGACCGACAATTAACTTCAAATTAATATTGTAATCTTCTTTTCCTAGTCTTTGCTCTTCTTTTAGAGTAACTAAAAATAATCTAGGTAGGATCTTAACGTTGGACACCGCTAAGAAATCAATATGAACGAAGAAAACCCAATACATGCAAGAATCTTTATCTAAAATGACTTGACACTTCCTCTACTTTGTTAACACAACCTTAGCTAAAGGAATTACCCGCTTATAGTTATGAGATCAATCATGGTTATCCACAAACAAAATTACAAAATCAATCTCACAATAACGAGAAAAGAAATCCCAAAGTCTTAAATTGAATAACAAACCCAAAACAAATCAAGAGCAAAGAGAGTATAGGATAGCCCCTAAGGGCCTACCCCTAAATATGTGAATGTATCAGTGATTGTGTGAATCAATACAAAGCCTAAAGGGTATTTACTGATTACAAAAACCCTTAGAATCAAATCTTAACAATAATAGGAAAACTTTATTACCCATATATAATAGGACTTAAAAACATCATAGGAGTGTAATTAGGATACATGGAAACCCTAAGAAATGATTTTTAAACGATCCAAAAAAGCTGAGTCGGTGGCCACTTGTGCAATGCACTTAATCCCTAACCCTGGGCGTAGGTAGTACCGATGGACAGAAGGGTGGGCATAGGTATAGGGTGCAGGTACAAGTCCTGCAGCTTAGCTCTCAGGATTTTGGTTTATGTCACTTACTTTTGCCACTTACGGACCGTAAGTGATACTTTATGTCTGCATAGAGACTAAGTAAGTGAAAAAGTCCCAACTATCAGATAGATAATTGAATTAGCTTTCCAACAATATCAATTTTGCCTCAATCCGATATCGGGGTGAAAAGTTATGGCTAAATTACTGAAGCACAGTCAACTCTTGGGATCTTCAACTCTAGTACTGCAACCAAGCTTCAAATCTTCAACTTCAATCATATGCTTTAGTCACAAACATTTGTAATGAGTCACAAATACCAAAATAGATCAAATAAGTTGCCAAAAAATCACTTTTCATCTTTTTCTTGAATTTAGAATCCGAAACCTAATTTCCTGCAAAACACTCCAGAAACACATCAAATCCAATAAAATAACCTTAAGTACATGCATATTCTCGTAGTTTAAGCATCTAAAATGCTATAAATTCACAGTATATCAACACCCTCAACTTAAAGTGTTATATGTCCTCAATCAATACAATATAACAAAATAATATGACAGTACTTAACCAAGAGAAACGTAAGATACCTATGGTAGTCAATCATAAATTTTAGCTCAAAACACATTACCCTCTCCAAGTTCAATCACTTTAAAAACAAGTGTGTGTATTAATGAAGCACAACAATGTGACACAAAGGAATCAAGATATGGCATTACATTACCAACAAACAACTATGCATATACACAAGTTACACTACCCGAACAAATATGCAACTAGCAGTACTACCCATGTGTCCTCACATCAAAAGAAGTCCCACTCACTCATATTTGAAATCAAGCATGTCAATGAAGGGATAGCCCAGAGACACTCGCACTCAAAAAGAAGTTCCAATCAATGCATGTCAAATACCATAGGCTTGCCCTTATGTTCTTTACCTTAACTTTCAGATAGTCAAATTAGGATCACTATAGGATTTTTCTTGGCTTGTAGTGTAGGCTTGAGGCTGGTATGATACATATGGACATTTAAAGTGACTAATCCTTAATGACACTGCTCGAACCTTGGGGTCTCACTTATTAAACAATTTCCTTTTACTCCACCCTTATTTCTCCCTTTATTCTTTTATACACTTTAGGTTGGGTGTGGTTTCTTTATTCTTTCATTTTCACAATTTTTATTTTCTTTTCTTTTTCTACCACACCCAGCCATACTAACCATACTAACTTTTCTCTTATTTTATCCTTCTCCATACCTACTTTATACTATGTACCTCTATGATAGCCACCCTCAACTTAGGTATTTTGTCAGAGTTTAGGTGCACAATGTCCAAGGAGGACAAGAGCTAAAATAGGTTCTAGTAATATAAATGGGAAGGTGAATAGGTGAAATAGGAAAAATAGGCATTCAGGTTCAAGAACATTATCAAGAGATATACAATTCACACATGAAAGGTCATGTAGGCTAAAAGTGGACTAATATCATGAACAACCTATAATTCTTTCCTAACCAACTATCCTACAACCTAGGCAATACTAACTGGGCAAGTTCTGGATTTAACGCACAAAGAGAACTAAGTAGTATATTACATACACATGGGACCGAGTTATATCACAAGCTACTACCTATCTGGTTCTTGCAATTGTTAGCAATGGTTATCGTGACCCAAATTCTAATATCATAACAAGATTCACAACAATCACACACATATATATATATATCATATAGTTCAAAAAAAAGCTATTGAAAGGGTATCATCAACAAAAACATATTAACTGCCCTAGATACTCATTTTTCTCCTAGTTAAACACAAAACATTACGAAACAAAATACAATTGCCTAAACATACCGGCTTTACTAGGAACAAGACTTCAGAAAAAAGAGGCACGACAAAAAACCCCCAAGAGGTAATCAAGACCCACAAGCAATCCCACCCTCGACTTAAAATCATGCATTGTCCCCAATGCATCAAATCGCTATAAAATAAGAGAGTTAGGAACATACCTGTGGCACCATAGGTGTGGAGATCCGACGTCAATCACGTAACATGAATACAAATAACAAAATACCTTGGGTTTCCCTCCCAAGCAGTGCCTGATTTCATATTATGGCATAACGGGGCTTGGTTGGGTACTCAGACTTCCCCAACAAGCCCATGGGCACCTTGATTACTCAGACTCCATCAAGGTAGCCTAAGAGTTTGCCTCCAATTTTCTTTCTCCATTTTGAACTTATGAATTTCACCCCTAATTATTTTTCTAATTTTCCATTATGCTCATGGGGCAGAGGTAGAAAAATAAAGGATCCAAGAAATAGATGTCGCATGTTTTACTTCTTAGCTCTTACATGAGGAATGTAGTTCTTTGATTCTGGCTCAGAAAATTCAAGAATATAGATATGTTTCTTCCTCTTTGCACTCTTTTTCAGGCTTGAATAGCTCGATCATGATCTGACTATCCAAACACAATGTGGAAAAATACTCTGAATGAGGTTTAACATACCCTAACTCAG
This sequence comes from Capsicum annuum, assembly GCF_002878395.1. Lineage (NCBI taxonomy): Eukaryota > Viridiplantae > Streptophyta > Magnoliopsida > Solanales > Solanaceae > Capsicum > Capsicum annuum. The sequence continues at coordinate 52,970,793 of NC_061121.1, read as the reverse complement.
GATTTGCAACGCCCCCCACATAAATCTAGTATGCTCTCCTTAAGAGTGACACTATCCATAAGAGCATGAGCAATTTCAGACTTCTTCACTTTTATCTTCTTAAGTTGGCTCTTTAGAATTCTTTCAGTCTCAAACCACCCATAACTAAGTTGATGGGCATTACATGCAACAAAATTTGTATTCAACTCTATTTGCAGGTAGTATATATCCAAGCTAAACCTATCAACCTTTTGAATAAGCTTATGATTATTGTGGACAAGGTGTGCTACTATTTCCAATAGGTTATCCTTGTGCTCACACACTATATTTTCGACACTCTAGTTGTTATACCCAATTTTTACATGAGTCAAACCGAGGTACAACATATTGAAAAACTTTTAAATTAATTAAGGAAGTCGCCACCTAATTAGTGCTATGATGAATTAGGACACCTATTATAAACTAAGTGATTAAAATAAATAAAAACTTTATTTCAGATCTATGCAACTTAAAAGATTCAATGTAACAGTTTTAGTTATCTTAAAGGGAAGGGATTAGGCACCCTTAAGGATCCTCCAACTACGGTTAATCGGCCAAACGTAGGTTAGATGAGAAAATCAAATGTTATATTAAGAAAGATATAAATGAGTTATTTAAAAATATATATACATCTTATTAAAATAAAAAAAGCTAATTAGTTATTAAAAAGATTAGAAAACTTTAGAAAGATTCAACCGATTTTAAAAAATTATCAAAGCTAATTCCTAAAAAATAACGCAACCTTATTGTTGTCAAAAAATAGTTATTTCAAATCATTTTTCTTAAAAGATATAAAAAGATTCTAATTAATAGTTTAAATATAGTCTAGGCTAAAAATTATGCTATATCAAGAAAATCACTTTTTTTAATTGTTTAAAATAACTTTAATTTTTATAGTGTTAATAAAATGGCACATTAGCATATGCTAAGCAAATCATTGAGATGACTAAAAAATATAATTGTTTAAATATAAAATGGCTGAAATTTATTATTATTCTTTTTTAAAAAGCTCATGTTTAAAGTTTTTTTTGTGTCATATGAAATTGTAATGCCCCGGGAGTACACCCTGGATGCCACACGGTGCTTACAGTCACAAGTGACCACAAGAACCGTGTGGCATCCAGGGTGTACTCTCTGGGTGTTACAAACTTGGTATCAAAGCCTAAGGTTTTAAAGTATCCTAGGGAGTCTAAAATCCTCGTTGAGTAGAGTTTTACACATGGTTGTGAAGCGCACCACACTTATGGACAAGATGCTACATGGCATTTTGGGAAAAGTTTCCCTTCTTTCAGTATTCTTGTTATGCGAAAGAGCATGAGCTCAATTTAAGCTCTATTTCTAATTCAATCTTCTTTTCGTTTACAGACCATGCCTCCCAGAAAGAGTAACAAAAGGAGAAATGAGAATCAACCCGCACCTTTGCCTGTTCAGGAAGATCCCCTGAGCGAGTATGTCTCTTATGCCGAATTTAGAGCTGTATTCACTACCTTAGCTCATTCAGTAGTAGCCCAGAATAATCAGTAGGCTACTATCCTAACCGTTCCAGTGGCTAATACTTTCGCAGCTAGGATTTGAGACTTCACCCAAATAACCCTCCTTTATTTTTGGGATCCAAGTCTGATGAGGATCCGCAGGAGTTCCTTGACATGGTTTAAAAGGTAACTGACATTATGAGTGTGTCTTTTAGTGAGTGTGCAGTGTTGTGTGCTTACCAATTGTAGGATATTACTCACACCTGGTATAAGTAGTGGTATAAGCAGTGAAAGAGAGAGAGAGGGGCCGATGCATGGCCTATTAAATTGGAAGAGTTTGCTATAACCTTTTTAGATAGGCTCTTTCCCTTGGAATTAAAGAAAGCTAAAGTTCAGGAGTTTGTCAATTTGAGGTGGGGGAACATGAGTGTGAAAGAGTATTCTCTTAAGTTTACTTGGCTATCCAAGTATGCTTCTAATGTGGTGTTTGATTATAGGTTTAGGATAAGTAAGTTTATCTCTAGTGTGGCTGATAGCGTGGTCAAAGAGTGTAGGACCGCGATGCTGATTAAAAAAATAGACTTGTCTAGGTTGATGGTCCATGCTCAACAGATTGAGGAGCAAAGTTGTAAGGAAAGAGAGAGAGAGAGAGAGTGAGTGAGAGAGCCAAAACAAGTAGCTTCAGTTTTGCTCAGCCGAGGTCAGAGGGTGGTAACCATCTTTAATTCTATTAGAAATCTTTAGCCCCAGCTCCATATTCAGCTAGTGCGCTAGTAACGAAGTTAAGAAATGATGATCGAGATAGGGCACCAGGTTCTAAGCCCCAAGGTAGTATGAAAAGTAGACGCACAAATCCACTTTGGCAGAAGTGTGGTAGGAACCATCAGGGTATGTGTAGACCGAGCAGTGATATATGCTTTGGGTGTGGTAAGCCAAAACACAAGGTGGTCAGCAGGGTCAATCTAGTCGTCCCCTAGTTCCATCTTGTTGCCCGACTCAGCAGGGTGCCGCTTCTAGTGCAACCAGTTGTCAGAGCCCAAATAGATTGTATGGACTCCAATCTTGGCAGAATCAGGAAAATTCTCTTGATGTGGTTTCTGGTACGTTGTAGGTCTTTCATTTAAATATTTATGCTTTGTTAGACCCCATAACTTCTCTTTCTTTCATAACTCCCTATATAGCTATGAATTTTGGTATCATTCCTGAGACTTTAGCAGAACCCTTTTAAGTGTCTGCCCTAGTAGGTGTCTATTATAGCCAGGTAGGTATACAGGAACTATTAGATCATAATATCCCAGAAAGTCACTTCAGTTAATCTTGTAAAGTTAGAGATGACTGATTTTGATGTCATTCTCACCATGGATAGGCTCTACTCATGCTATGCTTAAGTTGATTGTAGAAACAAAGTTGTTCATTTTCAATTTTTGAATGAACCAGTCCTAGAATAGAGGGGTAGTACTTCAGCACTTAGGGTCAGCTTGTTTCGTACCTTAGAGCAAGAATGATATCAAAGGGGTATGTCTACCATCTTGTTCGAGTCAAATATTTTAGTTCAGAGACTTCTAGTCTCGAGTTAGTTTTAGTAGTGAGGGAATTTCTAGATGTGTTTCTTGAAGATATTCCCAGAGTTCCTCCCAAAAGGGAAATTGACTTTAGAATAGATCTCCTTCTAGATACCCATCCTATCTCTATTTCTCCCTATAGAATGACTCCAGTAGGGCTTAGGGAGTTAAAATAACAGTTGAAAGATCTCTTAGATAAGGGATTCATTAGTCCCAGTGTTTCCCCATAGGGTGCTCTAGTCCTTTTTCGTGTGAAAGAAAGATGATTCTCTCAGAATGTGCATCAATTACCATCAGTTAAACAAGGTTACCATCAAGAATAAGTACCCACTCCCCAGAATCAATGACTTATTCAACCAACTTTAGGGTGCCAGTTATTTCTCTAAGATAGACCTCAGATTCGGCTATCATCATCTCAGAGTCAAAGAATGTGACATTCCAAAAACACTTTCAGAACTCGGTATGGTTACTTCAAATTCCTAGTCATGTCCTTTGGTCTAAGAAATGCCCAGTAGCTTTCATAGACTTGATGAACCGAGTATTCAAGTAGTACTTGGACATGTTCATCATAGTCTTCATTAATGATATTCTTGTCTATTCCTATCATAAAAATAATCATGCAGACCACCTCAGAATAGTATTACAGTCTCTTAGATCCAATCAATTATTTTCCAAATTCAGTAAGTGTGAGTTCTGGATAAGATCAACAGCTTTCCTTGGCCATATTATTTCTAGTGATGGCATTAAAGTTGACCCTCAAAAGACCAAAGCAGTGAGAAACTTTCCTAGACCTATTTGTCCATTAGATATCAGGAGTTTCTTGGGTTTGACAAGCTATTACAGATGGTTTGTTGAAGGTTTTTTGTCTATTGCATCCCCCATGTCCAGATTGAATCAGAAAAAAGTCAAGTTTCAGTGGTCAGATTCCAGTGAGAAGGGTTTTCAAGAGTTGAAGACTTGACTCATCTCAACCCTAGTTTTGACCTTGATAGATGGTTTATATGGGTTAGTTATTTACTGTGATACTTCTAGAGTTGGTTTGGATTGTGTTATAATGTAGAGAGGTAAGGTCATAGCCTATTCCTCTAGATAGCTTAAGCCCCATGAGTAGAATTATCCCACCCATGATCTTTAGTTAGCAGCTGTTGTGTTTGCCTTGAAAATTTGGAGGTATTATCTATATAGGGTACATGTTGATGTGTTCATGGACCACAAGATTTTACAATATATGTTTTCACAAAGAGAGTTAAATCTTTACCAGAGAAGGTGGTTATAATTGTTAAAAGATTATGATATGAGTGTTTTGTATCATCCAGGTAAGGACAATGTAATGAAAGATACCCTTAGTAGATATTCTATGGGAAGTGTCGCTCATGTTGATAATGATAAGAAGAAGTTGGTTCAGGAGGTTTATCAGTTGGCTAAATTAGGCATTCGTTTGGTTGACTCAGTTAAGGGTAGTGTATGGGTTCAGAATAGTTCAGAATCTTCTTTGGTTGCCGAGGTAAAAGAAAATCAAGTTAGGGATCCCAATCTAGTTAAGTTGAAGGAGTCAGTTAGAAATTAGAAAGTAGAGGTTTTCTCTCAAGGGAGAGATGGTGTGTTGCATTACCAAGGTAAGCTGTGTGTTCCATGTGTTGACAGTTTGGGACAACGAATTCTTGCAGAAGCACATGGTGCACATTACTCTATTCACCCAGGAGCTACTAAGATGTATTATGATTTGTGCAAAATCTATTGGTGGAGCGGTATGAAAAAGGGATATTGCAGAGTTTGTAGCCAAGTGTTCTAATTGTCAGCAAGTTAAGGTTTGAGAATCAAACACCTAGTGGCGCTATGCAGGAGTTCAGCATCCCCACATAGAAGTGGGAAGAGCTGAATATGGTTTTTTTTGATAGGGTTGCCTCGTTCACACCGCCAACATGATTCGATAAGGGTTATTGTAGATAGAATGACCAAATAGGCTCATTTCTTTCTAGTCCATACTTTTTATTCAGCCGAGGATTATGCCAAGCTCTATATTAGAGAGTTGGTTAGATTGCATGGAGTCTCATTTTCCATCATTTCAGATAGAGGTACTCAGTTTACCTCTTATTTTTGGAGGGCTTTTTAGAAGGGTCTTGGTACCCAAGTTCGTCTCAGTACAACCTTTCACCCTCAGATAGATGGTTAGGTAGAGAGGACCATTCAGACTTTTAAAGGATATGTTGAGAGCTTATGTTATCAACTTTAAGGGAAGTTGGGATGATCACTTGCCATTGATCGAGTTTGCTTACAGTAATAGTTATCATTCCAGTATTTAGATGACTCCATTTGAGGTTCTTTATAAGAGAAGATAGAGATCTCCTATTGGTTGGTTTAAGGTAGGTGAGAACACATTGATAGGGTCATATTCAGTATTTGATGCATTGACGAAAGTTCATCTAATTAAAGAAAGGCTTAAGACAGCCCAAAGCCAACAAAAATATATACAGATATGAGAAGGAGAGATCTTGAGTTTGAGGTTGGTGACTTAGTTTCTTTGAGAATCTTTCCCATAAAGGAGTGAAGAGGTTTGGCAAGAAGGGGAAGCTCAGTCCCCGATATGTTAGCCCTTACAGGCTCTTGAGCCATTTTGGAAAGGTATCTTATCAGCTTGAGTTGCCTACAGATTTGGCTTTAGTAAACCTAGTGTTCCATATTTCTTTATTAAAGAAGTGTATTGGCGATACATCTGTCGTTGCTCCTTTAGAGAGATTAGATGTTCTGAACAGTCTTTCTTATGAAGAACTCCCAGTTGAAATCCTTGATCGTCAGATTCGTAGATTAAGGAACTAAGAAGTTCCTTTGGTCAAAGTTCTTTGGCAAAATCAGTCCGTAGAGGGAGCCACTTAGGAAGCTAAAGCAATATGCAAACCAAGTATCCTCACCTTTTCTCTTCAAACTCAGACTCAACTCAAGGTAAAAGTTTCCTTTAGATTTTCTCTATTCTATTCTTAGTCCCAGCCATGTGGTCATCTTTATGTCATCGTATGCATTTATGAATCAGTTCAGTCAGTCACTATGTTTCAGACTCAATCATATTTTTAGTTATGCATATTCAAAAAGTAACTCAGTACCTTTGTATTTTCTTAGCTTAACCAGTCTCATTCGAGGAAAATTGTTCCCACGGGGGAGATATTTTAATATTTCGTAATTGTCTTAGCTTAATTTAGCCCATAGTACATGTATAAGAGGCTTAGAATCTAAAAATTTAGCTAAGTGTTGGAGACTTTTTTATTTTTGGACTCTTAACTTCGATGATTTTTAAAGTGACCTTGTCGATCCCAAAACATAAGTTTTTGATTTGATTCATGTTCAGGGGTGTAAGTAGTATGTCTCGGGTAGTTTTTGGTTGAGGTTTGGACCACATTTGGATTTTCAAAGAGCAAGTTACAACGATTGTGGTGAGCCATGGTGGACTACCAGTGGCAGCCTTGGCACATCACGGTAAGAGCCCAATCAGGGTTCTAGTTATGAATTTTAATTTCCTAGGGGCAGTCTGGTCTTTTCCCATGGCCCTAATCCATAAAAACACGAGATTTATCATCAGTTAAGGCATTATATATGCTATTTCCACAATTCCTCTTTAACATAAACCCTAACCATCACCCAAATTCATGTAGTTCAACCATTTTTCCTTCAAGAAAACTCAAGAATTCAAGCTTTACCACCCAAGAATGATCAAGAACGTCAATTCTCTTGCAAGATTAAAGCCTTACGGTATGTTAGATGTTCATCCATGAGCCCTTTTCACCTATGGTGTCTAAGAACCTATTTTTATGCTTTAAACTATGAATTTACATGTTAGAATAAGTTATTTTCATGAAGCTTTTTTATGGGAATTTCAATTATGCATGATAATTACAATTGTTTTAGTTGGAAAGTAGCCCTTACACGTTTGAAGCATGAAATTCTATGTCAAATCCCCAAAGTATGGTTTTAGTGTTATGATTTTGTTATTCCCATATGTTTTAACCATTCCCATGCCTAAGTTCATGAATTTAAAGTGTTTGATGAAATGCCTAAGAGATGAATTTTGAGCAATGACTACTTATTATGCATTTGTAAACTTTAATATGCTCCTACTCTTAATGTTATTGAGTCCTGGGGGTTATGAATACCCAAAATTTAGCTGTTTACTTAGTATTGGTACTTTGGAATAGTTTTTAGGCATAAATGAGTATTATCAGTTCAGTTAGTTATCCTATCAGTCAAGTTTAGCTAAGTTTAGTAAACTGACTCAGTTCAGTTGGGAATAGAATTTAGCACCGAGCGAACCTAGGGATGAGGGATCACCTTCCAGTTGAGGGTGTGACCTTTAGTAGAAATCCCTGCATTCCAGAATTACGTAGCAAGTGTAGGTTAAAGATGTTAACCTACCAGTTGAGGATTGCCACATATCTCACCAGAGCACCTGCCAGTAGACTGTGATCTTTAGTCCTTTGGGAATTTATTTCAATGGATCCATGCAACCAGTGTTAGTACCCGTGGCATGTTACTAGCACCCTTCCAACTGGGGTCATAGGTTGGATCTCAATTAACTCTTAATTGGGGTATGTCGGTTAGATGATAGCTCCCACAGTCTCAGTCCAGTATTCAGTTTCAGGTTTGCTTGACCATATCATACAGTTATTAGTTGTTCAGTATCAGTATCTCAGTATTTTAGTTTACAGACCATTCCAATATTATGTCATATGCTTTGTTATGCATTCTCAGATTTTACAACTTTCACGCATATTATAAGTCAGTTATTTCATATCATTTATTCAGTCAGTTATTATTCATGCATACGAGCCATGCATATCAGCCTAACCTCATTTATCATACCAGTTTATGCAAAGTACTGACTGCATACCTGTTTCTTATGCTATGATGTCTCATATGATAGGTTCGGACACTCAGGTTCCCAATCGCACCTAGATATCCCAGCGCACCAGGAGCAGCAACAGTAGTGAGTCCTCATATTCTGAGGATCGATTATGTAATTTTAGTATTTCAGTCCAGTAGTCAGTCGGAGTTAGTTGAAGACTTGTCTCATAAACTCCACAGTCAGTCAATTAGAGGTTTTCAGACACTTTCAAACAGTTAGTCAGTTATCAGATGTTATTGGCAGTCTTTATAGTATTGTTTTTATTCTTGTTATTTCAGAGATATTTTAAATGTTTAAACCTTATGGCGTATCCAACTTCGTCTTTCGCATGTGTATATCCTTTATTATCAATTTGTTCAGTGCTCATAATAGGTACCAACTCATGGGTTAACTTGTGGTCACTTGTGACTGTAAGCACCGTGTGGTGTCCAGGGTGTACTCCCGGGGCGTTACAGAAATCGTAAGAAAATGCCTCAGAATCAAATTGGAAAGAATCACTATCTTTTATTTGAATTTGATGAGGAAAGGGAGTTGATTTACCATATCTAAAATAATTAAGATGATTTTCGAGTCTAGAGATGATAAGCCTATCTACCACAAAACCCTATATTTTTTTAATCTGATATTACTCATTAGTGAAAATGAACTTTGATTCTAAAGATAAAGCAATTATTCTATATTAAAGAAGCATTAAAGGATTCTCACAACTCAGCCAATTATTCTAAAAGGGCATGCCTTAACCTGCCAAATTTTAAAACTTTTAAGGACATTAAATTGAATACCTAAGTCTAGTGATTATGCTAAATTTAAAACCCAAGAGATGAGAAGTGAGTAATTAAGTTGCTATCACATTTAAAGATTCACATTAATTCAAATAAGACATACAAAATGTAAAATTTCAAATAATAATATGTGAAATGTTAAGCAAAAATAATAGTGAGTGTCTATAAAAAAAGAATAAATCTTGAAGAGAGGAAAAGAGACACTTGACTGATAGAAGAAAATATGTAATGCGATATTTGTTTGCTTATCTGATTTGGAACAAGATGGAGTCAAGCCATAAGACTTCATGCGTACTCCCGAGTGTACATGCGAAATAGGAAAAGAATAAGGATTAGTAGCGATCCAATGGAAGGATAATGTAAGGATGTGAAGCAAGAAAAATATACTAAAAAAAACTAATTTTAGTTAAACCCCAATAAGACATGTTGAAAAAATGCACTAAATCTACACGTGAATTCCTTTTGGTTGTCTGGAAATGTAAATAGAGCTGCACACATAGCATATGCGTACACCTATACTTAGAGTATACAAAGTTTGAATAGAGTTTAGCGGGTACTAACAGTTTATGCACTTGTATTGATATACCATTAACTAAGTGAGTACCACAAATGAAAAGCATAGTTACACTTGAGCTCTTAAGAATGTTAATAGGAATGGTAGTAGATCTTCAAATCGAATAAAATTTCAAGCAGGGATGCATTATCTAATTCGTACTCTTACTTTTTGATCACTTTTAAGTAATCATGGATAAATGACTATCACGAGCAAAATTAGAGAAGTTAAAGGGAGGACATGCTAGTTAATACTTATGGAGTGATTTAAGTTGGCACAACACTTAACCAAATAATAACTTATTAGAATGGTCTATCTTACCCAGGAAGTCTTATACTTATTTAATAATATCTAAGATTAAAGTAACAAAATCCATGTACCTGTTATAAAACCAAATAAAACAGTAAACCTTAACAGTTAAACATATTTGAAGGTTAAAGTATGTATGGCCTTTTCCATGCTAGACCAAGAGTTAGTGAGGTCTTGTAATCACGTAGACAAACACATAAGAAACAGATCAAATAGCCATACCATGTGGAAACATCCTAACCGACATTACGATAATTTTACAATAGCTAGCCAACCAGACATTAAATCTAAATAGATGGATAGCTAGCCACACCCAAAAATATCGAACTTCACAAAGTGTATTTCATACTGATTCACAGGAATGCAAAATAATTAGCAAGCACGCAATAAGGTTTAGATAATTGTAGACTACCAGAAAACTATTGTTGCTTCAGGATCGTGTTTGTAAATATCCAAATGAAACAACTTTAAGCAAATAATATCATCTTTCGGAAGTAAAAAATTCCAACTTGTTTACCTTAATTTTAGAGCCTGAACAAGTGTCATTATTTCTAACAATCTGTACTAAATGAATATGAGATGGTACATGTTTAGCCAGAGAAAAAGCTATTCAAGCTAGTTAAAAACTACCGTCACAGTAAGTTGTCAAGCTTCTCTAATCATTTTTAATACCCAAGTTAAAAAAATAGAGAAATTCAATATACAATTAAATACTCTTCAATACTTGAGGCTTGCATAACCTATTTTTTATGCTAAGTCAAAAGTCAAAAATCATATTTAAGTAAACCTCTATCCTAAAATAGTACAAACGTAATTTCATATTCAAGTATTCAAGCAAAAGATGGAACAAGAATTCCATTATGAATAGCTGAACGCTTGTAGTGTTTTAAGCATTTTTTAGCCTTCTCCTTTCTAAGTTAAAGGCTGTTTGCATTTTGTGAACACAACAACCAACAAAGAGTTAGTTAGTCCACTAATACCACATTCAGAACATCCAAAATTGACATCAAATTGCCCCTAAGAAATAGTTAGCTACATACATTTAAAAAACCAAGCAACACAACAATTAATAGACAAGCTATATGGCGGACATCTATCAAAGGGAATGCAAGACCAACATATTCTTAGGAGACCCATAAGCAAATAACTCAAAGATTCCACAAGAAACGAACTCAAACTTGAAACCTGATAAACTATATTCAAGTGAGCCAACTGGTACATGAACAAATAGAATTTGGGTGGAGCTAAAGGCAAACAATCCTCCTAATATCTCAAACTAAAGGTTTTATGAAGAATTCAACGTGACCAAATCAAGCCCATTTTTAATTCAAAAATCATATGTATAATCATGCTTGACAGCCCTTTTTAGTGTCTATGTTTACAGGGAAGCAAGTTTAGGACAACTGATTAATAAGAAACTTTGGCTTAAAAGACATGATCAACATTTAGATAGAAAACAAAAGAGGAGCACATTTATGAAAATGTCTATAGTAACTACACATTGAAAACAAATTAGATTCTTTTTAAACATTAAACAAAATGAAAAAGCACATGCATATGTGAGGAAAAAAAGACAGTTTTGACAAAACTAGACCCGTGCCGGCAATTCTATTATTAGAAAATGGGCACAAGCTTAACCACTTAACAAACAAAAAAAATTTCAAACCATATTAGGAATCACATCTAGAGAAGACCAATTTCCAAATAAACAAATGAAAAATTTCTTATGCTAAACTTATTTAAAGCTTATTTCAACGACCCGCTCAAATGTCCCAAGTATAAACATGAAGAATGAGGCACTAAACTCAAATTAAGAAAAGAAGTAAAAGAAAACCAGAAAACATAAACATACCAGGGAGGAAAATCATACTACCGATTTAAGAGCTAAGTTGGAATAAGATCAAGCCAATGTCCGAGCAAATGAAAAACAAGATGGATTCCTACTATAACATTAAAAAATATACAAAACCTTTCCCTCTAAGTTAAATGTTAAAAAATTCATTGAATGAGCAGCTAGCCTAAGGTAACACTACTACTTGATGCCATATTCAAATGTTTAACATAAAAAAGGCACAAATCCCTCTATAGACATCCAAGCATTTGTAAAGTTTTGACCTTTTTAAAAATAATTTCCATGATAAAATGGAGCTGCTGGCATCTTGTAAGTGCAGAGCCAAATATATACATATTTAAGTAACCATTACCTTATTAAAAACAACCAAACCAACTTCAAATTGACCCTAATCAGTTCATTGGACATGTATCAAAAAACTTACAGCTTTACAAAGTTTGTTTCAAGCTAAATCATGAACTAAAATATTTCCCAAATACATCGTCTAATGTTAACAAATGACCAACCATTGATTCCATTTCATACTCATATCCAAAATTAGCCAAAAAACTCAAATAATCAATGAATTACAAATGCTAAATATAATATAAATAAATGGGATATAATTTACTCATGCTATATCTCAAATCATGAACTCTTTATGAGCACATCATCCACAGTAACCAAATGAATAGAAACTACTTCACAATTTGTACCAAACTAAATCGGATGAAACAACTAAATCCAAACCAAATGGGAAGAATCTAAAGAGTAAATGAGAAAGGAGTATTATCGAATATTGGGCAGCAAACTAGGGGCTCCAACGTCAAATTTCGATGAGATCATAACCTCTTCAACTCAAACTCAAACTCGGGTTTTGGAATCGACTGAGAGTAAAAGAATAAAGAGGAAATAGTAACATGAGCTAATATTAATAGGTTCTTCTGATGCTTATTACTTGGTCCTTCTTCTCCCTTAGTTGGGGGTCCAAAGGGTCCCTTTTATAGCCACACTTGAGAGGCGTTGCAACAACCTTTGATAGGGGATCTAAGAATTCAAATTTAGAATTCTTGGAAAGTCAAATCTCATTGAGAAACAAAGAGACCAAGTTGGAAGAAGAGAAAGCTTGAATTTTAGATTGATATGAATGGGGAAAAGGCTATTTGAACACATTCACTTTCAGACCAATAGAATTAAGGGGATAACAATCCTGAATCTAGCGGTCTCCCATACTTTTCACCTTTATCAGATGCAGCAGTAGAGGTTGAGTAATTTTAGGGTCTAATTTTGGAAGAAAGGTGATGAAAGTGATATAAAGTTGATGGAGATTGTGAGATTGATGAATTTGGGAGGAAAAGGAAAGGGGGAAGTTTGAGGACCATTGGAATCATTGTTATCTGATGGTCTGAGGGAGAAGTGATATTTGTAGTAGAGAGAGAGAAATATTATCGATGCTGGTTTGGTTGAGTTTCAACGGGAAGGGGAAAGGGGATCTAGGGGTGTTTCAATTATTGGTTTGGGTCGGGTTAGGGGTATTTAGGTAATGGGCTTGATACTTTTTAGATTTTGGGATGGTTTTAATTGGGTTTTCAAAGCTGAGAATTAATTAAGGAGATTGACTCAAACAAATACACGAATTAATCTAATTCTCCCAAATCGATTTCATTTAACTAATTTAACGATGCTTATTTTTTTGATTAATTTAACATGTGTATATGTGTGTGTATATATATATATATGTATAATTTTCACAAATATGTAAATATGTTATATTTTAGCTATAATTTGAAATCAAATAAATAAAATTAAATAGAGTAAATTTGCAAAATATATGATACTATAGCAAGGATTATGTTAATATACTACCCCCCACACACACATATATAATTCATTTTAGAAAAAGTAGTGAAATGATAATTTAAAATATATTTATTTATTATTTTTGAGTGAATTTATAAGATGCAAAGATAATAAAATATCATTTTTCAAACTATTAATGTAGAAAATAAGGAAAATGTATTGGAAATATATTCAAGAATCCTAACCATCAAGAAATTAATTTTATTAAAAGAAGAGTCAAAATTGGGTGTCAACACCTGCATTAATGCGCTATATCAAAAGGAAAAGGATTAATAAATAAGGAGTCACATCACTCCATACTTTCTCTATCTAGGTTCTTATCTCAAGAAGAGTAGATCAACAAAACAAATAAAACAAAAGAAAATAAATCCCCAAAACTCTAGCAACTTCAATAAAGAATTCCAAGATCATATTCTTTGGCAATGACACCAAAATTTGATAAAGCTCAAAATACACCTCTAATTGAAGGATGAAGTTGTCGTTGTCAAATATAGTAATCCAACTAGCTTGGAGTCGATCCCACAGGTAATAGGCCAGAAATCTGTCTCAAACTTATTGAAATCACTGGACAGTGCGGAAAAGTAAAAAGGTGATGTGTAGTAACTAGCTAAAAGTGACTAGGCTTGGTTGCTTTTGGTTGTAAATAATCTAAGACGAACACTAGACTTGTGTTCCCCTTGCTTATTAACTCAGTAAACTTATCGTGCACTGTCGAACTATTACAATACCTTGCATGTAGAATCTAATAAGTTATGTATCATCAATAGTCTTTTGGATTAGTAGATGGATTTCACCCTTTACCTTTTGAGTCTCAGGATGTTGCATTACTAACCCTTATCCTGGATCCCAGTTAACTATTACCTTTTGAGTCTCTAATTATTAGATGATAGTTAACGATTATTCACTATATTTCATTGTAGCATAGATCGACAATTAACTTCAAATTATTGTTGTGATCTTCTTTTCCTAGTCACTACTCTTTTGGAGTAAGTAGCAATAATTTAGGCATGATCTTAATATTGGCCACCGCTAGGAAATCAATAAGAACAAATAATCATAATACATGCAAGAATCTTTATCTAGAATGACATAGAACTTCCTATCCATCGTTAATCTGCCAGGGTTCCCACAACCCTAGCTAAAGAAATTAGCCACTCATAGTTATGAAAAAATTATGAAATCAATCTCACAATAGTGAAAGAAGAAATCCCAAAGTCTTAAATTAAATAATAAACAAAAAACAAACCAATACCAATGAGAGTATAGGAAAGCCGCTAAGGGCCTACCCCTGAATATGTTAATATGTCAGCTAATTCGTGAATGAATACAAAGCCTAAAGGGTATTTAATGATTGCAAGAAACCCTAGAAATCAAATCCTAACTAAAATAGGAAAACTTTATTACCTATACATAATAGGACTTAAAAACATCATAGGAGTATAATTAGGATACATGGAAGCCTAGGAAATGATTTTGGAACTATCCAAAAAAGTTGAGTTGGTGGCCACTTGCGCCATGCACTTGCTCCCTGACCCTAGGCACAGGTAGTACCTATGGCTAGCAGGGTGGGCGCAGGTACACGGTGCAGGTACAAGTCCTGCAGCTTAGCTCTCAGGATTTTAGTTTCTATCACTTACTTTTTCCACTTGAGGACCGTAAGTGCTACTTGCGGTCCGCATGTATACTTAGTAAGTGCGAAAGTCTGCACCATCAGATAGATAATTGAATTAGATTTCCAATAATACCAATTTTCCTTAAACTGATATCGGGGTGAAAGGTAGTGGCCAAATTTTTGAAGCACTGTCAACTTTCAGGATCTTTAACTCTGGCACTTGCAACCAAGCTTTAAATTTTCTACTTCAATCTCATGGTTTGTGCATGAACATCCGTAAAGAGTCATGAATATCCAAAATAGATCAAATAAGTAGCCCAAAACATCACTTTTCATCTTCTTCTTGAATTTAGCATCCGAAGTCTAATTTCCAGCAAAACACTCTAAAAACACATCAAATCCAACAAAATAGCCTTAAGTACATGATATTCTCATAGTTCTAAGCATCTAAAATTCTATAAATTCAAAGCATATCAGCACCCTCAACTTAGAACGTTGCATGTACTTAGGCAACAAAACATAGCAAAACAATATGACGGTACTTAACCAAGAGAAACGTAAGATACCTATGGCAGTCAATCATAAATTTTCGCTCAAAACACATTACCCTCTCTAAGTTCAAACACATTACCCTCTCTAATTCAATTACTTTAAAACCAATTGTGTGTATTAATGAAGCACAACAATGAGACACAAGGAAATCAAGCTATGGAATTATATTAGCAATAAACAACCATGCATATACATAAGTTACACTACCCAAACAAGTAAGAAACTAGCAATACAACCCATTTGCCCTCACATCAAAAGAAGTCCTACTCGCTCAAATATGAAATCAAGCATGTCAATACAGGGATGGTCTAGATACACTCACACTCAAAAAGAAGTTCCAATCAATGTGTGTCAAGTACCATAGGCTTGCCTCATTTTCTTTACCTTAGCTTTCAGACAGTCATGTTAGGATCACTATAGGACTTTTCTCGATTTGTAGTATAGGCTTGGGGTTGGTATGATGCATATGGATATTTAAAGTGACTAAGCCTCCATGGCACTATATTAACCTTGGGGTCTCACTTATTAACCAATTTTCTTTTACTCCACCCTTATTTATCCCCTTTGTTCTTTTATGCACATTCATGTCAGGTGTGGTTTCTTTATTCTTTCTTTTTCACAATTTTCGTAATTTTTAGTTTTTTCTTTTTCTTTTCTTTTTCTACCACACCCAACCCTACTAACATTTTCTTTTATTTTACCCTTCTACATACCCACTTTATACTATGCACCCCTATGATAATCACCCTCAACTTAGGCATTTTTCCTGAGTTAAGTTGCACAATGTCCAAGGAGGACCAAGGTCAAAATAGGTTTATTGTAATATAAATAGGAAGGTGAATAGGTGAAATAAGAAAAATAAACATTCAAACTCAAAATCAGGATCAAGGGATATAATTCACATATGGAAGGTCATGTAGGCTAAAAATTGACTAATATAAAAAATGACCTATGATTCTTTTCTAACCAACTATCCTACAACCTAGGCAAGACTAACCAGACAAGTTATTATGGATTTAACACAAAAGAAAACTAAGTAGTATTTCACACACACATGGCATAGAGTTACATTACATCCAACTGCCTATCCGGTTCATACAATTGTTAGGAATTGTTATCTTGTCCCTAATCCTTATTCCATATAAAGATTCATAATAATCACATATATATAGATATCACACAGTTCAAAAATAAGATATTGATGGAGTATCATCAACAAAAACATGTTAACTGCCCTAGATACTCATTTTTCTCCTAGTTAAACACAAAACATCATGAAACAAAACACAATACGCCTAAACATGCCATCACTATTAGGAACAAGAATCTAAGGAAAAGAGGCAGAACAACAAAAATTCCAAGAGGATATCAAGACCCACAAGCAGCCCCACTCCCAACTTAAAATCATATATTGTTCCTAATGCATCAAACCATTACAAAATAAGAGAGTTAGGAACATACCTGTGGCACCATAGGTGCGGGGATCCAACGACAATCATGTAACATAAATAAAAATAATAAAATACCTTAGGTTGCCTCCCAAGCAGTGCCTGATTTTAGTTACAACATAACGGGGCTTGGTTGGGTTTTCAGACTTCCCTAACAAACCCATGGGTACCTTGATTACTTAGACTTCATTAAGGTATCCCAAGAGTTTGCCTCTAATTTTATCTCTCCAATTTGAACTTATGAATTTCACTCCTAATTGTTCTTTTGATTTCCCATTATGCTCATGGGGTGGTGGTAGAAAAATAAAGGACCTAAGAAATAGATGTGGCATATTGCACTTCTTGGACCTTACGTGAGGAATGTAGTTCTTTGATTCTAGATCAACAAATTCAAGAATATATAAATATGTTTCCTCCTTCTTGCACCCTTCTTCATGCTCGGATGGCTCGATCAAGATCTAACTATCCAAACACAATGTGAAAAATACTTTGAATGAGGTCCAACACGCCCTAACTCAGGATTTGCAGTCTTCTTTATGTCTCCATATAACTCTAGTATGCTATCCTTAAGAGTGACACTATCCATAAGAGCATGAGAAATTTTAGGCTCATCCAATTTTAGATCCTCAAGTTGGCTCTTCAACATTCTTTAAGTCTCACACTACCCATAACTAAAAATTTAATACCCCATACTATTCTTAGCTTAGTTCAGCTTCTAGTTGCATTCATAAGGGGCTTAAGGCCTAAATATTTCACTAAGTGTTGAGGACTTAAGTCATTTTTAAGGCCTCTAAACTTTAAGGATTTTTAATTTGATCTTCCCGAACCTAAGATATTGGTTTTTGAGTTGCCTCATGTTCAGGAGTGTAAGAAGTATGTCTCAAAGAAGTTTTGGATTTTTCGGATGAGGTTTGCGGTATGTTTAGATTGCAAAACCAGAGAGTTATCATGATAATCCCACATCGCGACCCTATCCCATTCTCACGCAGACTGCATTGTAGTGAGGGAAATAAACTACTGTGATAAGACCACATCACGAAAAGCCAGTCGCATCCATTTTCAAATTTAAATGCCTGAGGGACAATTATGTCTTTTCCCCCTAAACCCAATCAATCAAAACACAATTTGGGCATAATTTTTCCCTTCTTCTCTAATTATCCTCCCAAGAAAACTATTTCCTTTTCCAAAAAATATAAATTCAATTCCTTTCTTTCCAAGAAATCAAGAATTCAAGTTCCCCAAGTTTAGGAACCTGCAAGAAAGCATTAATATTAGTGTTTCTCCTTTAAGTCAAAAGTGTAAGGTATGTGGGGTCTTCATTCATGGGTTCTTTCCACACATGGATCCCAAAGACCCTTTTTTTTCTCAATTAAAGAATAAACTTTCTATTATTTGGTATTTTATATGTTCAAGAAAGATTGAATTTCATGTTTTTATGGTGGTTTAAATTAAATTTAGCCCATGTATGATCCTATACAAGATTTGACTTCGTTATGCTATGAATTTTAGTTTTCCATGTCTTATTTAAGTAAATTTAATGATTTATTAAATGCTCATGTTTATAATATATCCATGTGAAAGTTCATAATTTCCACATGTTTGATGAAATGCTTATATCTTGAGTTGAACCATTCTACTTGAGGGTGACTCATAGTCCTTCGGGATACCAGTTTAGTGGATCCACACATCCAGTGTTACTACCCATGGCACGATACTGACACTCTTCCAACTGGGGTTATAGGTTGGACCCCGATTAGATCAAATTAGGAAATTTTGATTAGATGATACCTCCCACAGTATCAATACAGTATTCAAAGTATATCCAGTTTAGGCTTTCTTGACCAAAGCATATAGATTCAAAGTTATTCAGTTATACAGATTTCAGTTTTTTAGTTTATAGATTATTTCAAAATATGTATATGCTTGGTCTTGCATTCTCAGATACTACAGTTTCCATGTATTCTTGCTCAGTATTTCATGCTATTCTGTTATTCCTTATCTCATGTGCTCAGTACCTCATACATTTCAGCCAAACCTTATCTCATTTACTAGTACATTCAAAGTACTAACTGTATACTCTTCTTTGTTCTATGATGTCTTGTATCATAGGTTCGGAGGCTTAGTTTCCTGAACATAGTTAGAAAACCAACATTACTCAAC
Organism: Capsicum annuum; assembly: GCF_002878395.1. NCBI lineage: Eukaryota > Viridiplantae > Streptophyta > Magnoliopsida > Solanales > Solanaceae > Capsicum > Capsicum annuum. Next base: position 52,951,743 of record NC_061121.1, on the reverse strand, counting down.
AACCATATTGGTGAGTCCTTATCCATCGAGGAAATATTATCTCTCATTTATTATTTCAGTATTTCATTATGTTCAGTCAGTCAGAGTTAGTTGGGAGCTTGTCCTATCAACTCCTCAGTCAGTTAGAGACTTTTCAGTTAAACAATTAGATACTTTCAGCTTTTATCAGTTATCTTAGACACGATAGTATAACATATTTTAGTATTTTAGGTTTTAGTATTTTATCATCTTATCTTCTGCTTATCTTATATTAGTGCTATTTTAATAAGTTCTCATAGTAAGTACCAGCTAATGGGTTAGCTTGTGATCACTTATGATTATAAGCACTGTTTTCTTAGTCAAGGGGTAGCCTCGGGTCATGAATAAACTTGGTATCAGAGCCTAAGATTATATAATGTTCTAGGGTGTCTGAAAGCCACATTGAGTATAGTTTTGTTCATAAGTGTAAAGCATGCCGCACTTATAGACAAGAGGCTACAAGACGTTTTCAGAAAAGATTCACTTTTTTAGTATTCATGTTATGTAAAAGAGCATAAGCTTTATTTAAACTCTCTTTCTAACTCATCCTTCATTCTGTTTATAGACTATGCCTAAAAAAAATAATGGAAGAAGGAATGGGGACAAACCTACACATCTGCCTATTTAGGAAGATCCCCTAATTGAATATGTCTTTCATATTGAGTTTAGAGCTGATTTTACTACCTTAGCCCATTCAGTAGCTACTTAGAAAAATTAGTGGGCTATTTTCCCAGCTAATATATTAGAATATACTGCTACAACTATGATACAGTATTTCACTCGAATGAATCCCCCTTTATTTTTGGGATCCAAGTTTGAAGAGGATCCATAATAGTTTTTTGAAATGGTTTAGAATATGATAGATATTATAGGTATCACTTTGAGTGGGACTGCAGATTGGACTAGATATTAGTTGCAGGATATAGCTCACACCTGGTTTAAGTAGTGAAAAAAGGATCGTGGTATTGATGAAGGGCCCGTTGAGTGGGAGAAGTTTGCCACTACTTTCATAGATAGGTTCTTCTCATTATAGTTGAGGAAGGCTAAGATTCAGGAGTTTATTAATTTAAAGTAGGGCAACATGAGTATGAAAGAGTACTTGCTTAAGTTTACTCAGTTGGCGAGGTATACTTCTAATGTGGTGGATGACAATAGGTCTAGAATGAGTAAGTACGTGTCTGGTGTATCTTATAGTATAGTTAAAAAATGTAGGACTGCCATGTTGATTATGGAGATGGACTTATCTAGACTTATGGTTCATGCTCAGTAGATTGAGGAAGAGAAGCTTAAGGAGAAGAAGAGAATAAGAAGGCCCAAATAGGAAGTTCTAACTTTTCCCAGCCAAGGTCGAAAGGTGGTAACCGTTCTCAGTTCCAACAAAAGTTTTCAGCCCTAGCTCCATCTTCAGCTAGTGCTCCAGTGGCTAAGTTCAGGAAAGATAGTTGGGATAGGGTACCAGGTTCTATGTCCCAGGGTAGTTTAAATAATGATCATACTAATCTGCTCTGTGGGAAATATGGTAGGCATCGTTAGAGTGTGTGTAGAGCTGGGAGTGATGTGTGTTTTAGGTGTGGTAAGCCAGGCCACCGAGTTAGATATTTCCCAAAGGTTGGTCAGCAGGGTCAATCCAACCATCCTCCAATTCTAGTCGATCGCCTGACTCAGCAGGGTGCTGCTTCTAGCATAAATAGTAGGCAACGTCAGAATAGGTTGTATGACCTCCAGAGTCGACATGATTAGAAAAGTTTTCCTTATGTAGTTATGGGTACATTATAGGTCTTTCATCTCCATGTTTATGTTTTATTAAACCTCGGAGCTTCACCCTTCTTTGTAACCTGCTATACAACATTCAATTTTGGTGTCAGTCCTGAATCTTTAGCAGAACCTTTATCAGTGTCTACCCTAATGGGTTAATCTATTATAGCCAGATGGGTATACGAAAATTGTTCGATCATAGTATCTCTAAAAGTTACCTATATTGATCTTGTAGAGTTAGAGATGACCAATTTTGATGTCATTCTCAGCATGGATTGACACCAATCATGTTATGCCTCAGTTGATTATAGAAATAGAGTCGTTTAGTTTTAGTTTCCCAATGAACTAGTCATTGAATGAAGGGGTAGAACCTCTATGCTAAGTGGTCAGATTGTTTCTTATTATAAGGCAAGAAAAATGATATATAAAAGGTGTTTTTATTATCTTGTTTGAGTCAAAGACTCTACTTTTGAGACTCTAAGTCTCAGTCAATTTCAGTTGTAAGGGAATTTCCAGATATTTTCCCCGAAGACCTTTCTGGAGTTACTCCTGAAAGGGAATTTGACTTTGGAATAGATCTTCTTCTAGTTACCCAGCTTATCTCCATTCCGCACTATAGAATCACTCTAGCCAAACTTAGGGAATTAAAAGAACAGTTGAATTATATCTTAGATAAGGGATTAATCGAACCTAGTATTTCCCCATAGGGCGCTCTAGTCCTTTTAGTACGTAAGAAAGACGACTCCCTTAGAATGTGCATTGATTACCATAAGTTGAACAAAGTCACTATCAATAATATGTATCTACTCCCCAGGATTGATGAATTGGTCGACCAACTTTAGGGTGCCAGTTATATCTCTAAGATAAACCTCAGATCTGGCTATCATTAGCTTAGAGTCCGAGAATGTGAAATTTTGAAGACAACTTTCAGTATGCGGTATAGTCACTTTGAATTCCTATTTATGTCTTTTGGACTAACGAATGCCCCTACAGCTTTCATGGACTTGATGAACAGAGTGTTCAAGAAGTACTTGGACATATTCATCATTGTTTTCATTGATGATATTCTAGTCTGTTCCCATAGTGAAAATAATCATGAAAACCATCTGAGAATTGTATTGTAGATCCTTAGAGCTCATCAGTTGTTCGCCAAGTTAAGTAAGTATGAGTTTTGGATAAGATCAGTAGCTTTCCTGAGCCATATTTTTTCCAGTGCTGGCATATGAGTTGACCCTTAAACGACCAAAGCAGTGAGAAACTGGCCCAGACCTATCTCTCCGTCAGATATCAGGAGTTTCTTGGGTTTGGCTAGCTATTACAAATTGTTTGTTAAAGGGTTTTCTTCTATTGCATCCCACATGTTTCAATTGACTCAAAATAAAGTCAAATTTCAGTGGTCAGATTCATGTGAGAAGAGTTATCAGGAGTTGAAGACTCAACTCACTTAACCCCAGTCTTGACTTTAGCAGATGGTTCTGATGGGTTTGTAGTTTACTATAATGCTTCCAGAGTTAGTCTTGGTTGTATATTGATGCAGAGGGGTAAGGTCATAGCCTATGCCTCTGGACAATTTAAACACCATAAGAAGAATTATCCTACCCATGGTCTTGAGTTGACAGCTGTTGTTTTTGCCTTGAAAATTTGGAGGCATTATCTTTATAGGGTTCATGTTGATGTGTTCATGGATCACAAAAGTTTATAGTATGTATTCTAGCAGAAATATTTGAATTTTTATCAGAGAGGGTGGCTTGAGTTTATGAAAGAATATGATATGATTGTGTTATATCATTCGGGAAAGGCCAATATAGTGGCAGATACCCTTAGTAGATTGTCTATGGGTAGTGTGGCTCTTGTTGAGGATGATAAGGAGAAGTTAGCCAGGGAGGTTCATCAACTTGCTAGATTGGGTGTCCAATTGGTTGATTTAGCTAATGTTAGTATGTGGGTTTGGAATGGTTCAAAATCTTATTTGGTTGCCAAAGTAAAGAAAAAGAAGATGGGGATCCCAGTCTAGTAAAGTTGAAAGAATCAGTCAGAGATCAAAAAGTAGAGGTTTTTTTTCAAGGGGAGATGGTGTGTTGCATTGTCATAATAGGTTATGTATTCCAGGTATTGATGGTTTGAGGTAGCATATTTTGGCAGAAGCATATAGTGCTCGATATACCATTCATCTAAGAGCCACCAAGATGTACAATGACTTACAGGAAATCTATTGGAGGAATGGTATCAAGAAGGATATTGTAGAGTTTGTGGCTAAGTGTTTGAATTGTCAGCAGGTTAAAGTTGAGCACCAGAGGCCTAGTGGTACATTGTAGGAGTTCAGTATCCCCACTTTGAAGTGGGAAGTAGTGAACATGGATTTTGTGATGGGTTCGCCTCATACATGTCTCAACATAATTCAATATTAGTCATTGTAGATAGAATGACTAAATCAGCTCATAAAACTTCCAGTTCATACTTTGTACTCAGCTGAGAATTTTTCTAGGATTTATATCAGAGAGTTGGTTAGATTGTATTGGTTCCATTATCTATCATATCAGATAGAGGTACCCAGTTTACCTCTCACCTTTTGAAGGCTTTTCAGAAGGGTCTTGGTATCTAAGTTCATCTCAGTACAACTTTTTACCCTCAGACAGATGGTCAGGTAGAGAGGACCCTTCAGACCTTAGAAGACATGTTGAGAGCATACATTATTGATTTTAAATATAGTTGGGTTGACCACTTACCATTGATTAAGTTTTCCTACAATAACAACTATCACTCCAGTATTCAAATGGCTCTATTTGAGGCTCTCTATGGGAGGAGATGTAGATCTCCTATTGGTTGGTTTGAGGCAAGTGAGGCTACTTTGATCGGGCCAAATTCAGTGTTTGACATGATGGAGAAAGTTTATTTGATTAGGAAAAGTATGAAGACAACCTAAAGCCATCAGAAATCTTATGCAGATGTGAGGAGAAGTGACCTTGAGTTTGATGTTGGTGACTTAGTCTATTTGAAAATCTCACCCATGAAGGGAGTGAAGAGATTTAGTAAGAAGGCGAAGATCAATATCCGATATGTTGGTCCTTATAGAATCTTAATCCATTTTTAGAAGATAGCTTATGAGTTAGTATTACTTGATGATTTGGCGTTAGTGCATCTGGTGTTTTATGTTTCTTAGCAAAAGAAATGTATTGGTGATTCAGCTGCTGTTATTCCTTTAAAAAGTACAGGTGTTCAGGATAGCCTTTCTTTCAAAGAAGTTCCAGTTGAGATCCTAGATCATTAGATTCGTAGGCTGAGGAACAAAGAAGTTCCCTTAGTTAAAGTTCTATGGCAAAACTAGTCCATTGAGGGAGTGACTTGGGAAGCAGAAGCAGATATGCATACCAAGTACCCTCATCTTTTTTCCACAAACTTAGACTCAGCTTGATGTAATAGTTTTCCTTAGATTGACTCTGTCCCATTCTCATTTCTTCCTATATAATCATTCTCATATTATTTCATGCATTCACAAAAGTAGTTTAGTTCATGTATCATGTTTCAAACTTAGTTATGTATCCATGTCCATAGTCATGCATGTTCACTATGTGATCTCATTTGCCTTAGTATAGTACTCTCAGTTTAACCAGTTTCTTCGAGGATGAATGTTCTAGAGGAAGAGATATTGTAATACCAGTACTATTCTTAGCTCAGTTCAACTTCTAGTTGCATGCATAAGGGGCTTAAGCCCTGAAAAGTTTACTATGTGTTGAGGACTTTGTCATTTTAAGGCCTCTAAACTTTGACGATTTTTAATTTGGTCTTCTGAACCTTGAGATGTCGATTTTTGAGTTGATTCATGTTCAGGGGTGTAAGAAAGTATGTCTCAGAGAAATTTTGGACTTTTCAGTTAAGGTTTGAGGCATGTTTGGATCACTAAACTAGAGGGTTATCTTGATAAGCCCGCATCACGAACCTATTATTATTCTCATGCAAACCGCCTTGTGGTAAGGGAAATGAACTACAGTGATAAAATCGCATTGCGGTAAGCCTATCGCATCCATTTTTAAATTTAAATGCCTGAGGGGGTAATTGTGTCTTTTCCCCCTTAACCCAATCATTCATAATACGTTGGGCATCAGTTAGGGCATAATTTTACCCTTCTTATCCCATTATCCTCCTAAAAGAACCATTTTCTTTCCCCAAGAACACAAATTCAATTCCTTTCTCCCAAAGTAATCAATAATTCAAGTTCCCCAAGTTCAAGAAACTTCAAGAAAGCATCAATATTGGTGTTTCTCTTTCAAGTTAAAAGTTTAAGGTATGTAGGGTGTTCATTCATGGGTTCCTTCCACCCATGGAGCCTTAAAACCCTTTTTCTCAAATAAAGAATGAACTTTATATCATTATGGTATTCTATATGTTCAAAAAAGATTAAATTTCATTTTTTCTTGGTGATTTAAATCCATGTATGATCCTACACAAGATTTGACTTCCTCATTCTATGAATTTTAGTTTTCCATGTCTTATTTAAGTAAATTTCCTGATTTGTTGAATGCTCATGTTTAGAATATTCCCATGTGCAAGTTCATGCTTTCCACGTGTTTTATGAAATGCTCATGTCTTAAGTTGAACCATGATTCAATACTACAGTCTTAAGTTTAAATTTTATATTTTATGATCATTCAGTGTTGGTGGGTTACGAACACCCGATACCTACTTGTTTTACATAATTTTTAGATGATTATTCCTCTCTATTTAGTTATTATAATCATAATGAGCACTATCAGTCATGAAATCTTGTTCAGTTAAACTCAGTCCAGTTTCAGTTCCAGTGTCAGTTTAGTTGGAGTAGGATTTAACATCGAGCGAACTTAGAGATGGGGGTTCACCTGCCAGTAGAGGGTGCCACCCTTTGTAGCAATCCCCGAGTTATAGAACTATGTAGCTAGCATAGGATAAAGATGTCTACCTGCCAATTGAAGGTGACTTATTAGTCCTTCGAGACACCAGTTTAGTGGATCCATATAGCCAGTGTTAGTACCCATGGCACGGTACTGACACCCTTCCAACTGGGGTTACAGGTTGGAACCCGATTAGCTCAGATTGGGAAATGTCAATTAGATAATGCTTTCCACAGTATCAGTATAATATTCAGAGTATATTTAGTTCAGATTTGCTTGACCAAACCATACTGATTTACAGTTATTCAGTTATATATATTTTAGTCTTTCAGTTTACATATTATTTCAAAAATATGTATATGCTTGGTCTTGAATTCTCAGATATTACAGTTTCCATGTATTCATGCTCAGTATTTTATGCTGTTCAGTTAGTTTTTATCTTATTTGCACAGTACCCTATGCATTTCAGCCAGACCCTTATCTTATATACTAGTATATTCAAAGTACTGACCACATACTCTTCTTTGTGCTTTGATGTCTTATATCATAGGTTTGGAGGCTTAATTTCCCGACCGTAGCTAGACAACTAGAGTTACTCAACAACCATAGTGGTGAGTCCTCATCCACCGAGGGCATATTATTTCTTATTTAGTACTTCAACATTTCATTATGTTTAGTCAGTCGGAGTTAGTTAGGGGCTTGTCCCATCAACTCCTCAGTCAGTTATAGGCTTTTCAGACAAAGAGTTAGACAGTTCATCAGTTGCTTTAAGCTTTTATCAGTTATCTTAGACACAACAGTACTACGTATTTTAGTATTTCAGGTTTCAGTTGTTTATCAGCATATCTTCTGCATATGTGAGTTGGAGGTAGTATTTTGATTGTGATACCCTAATCCTCTCCTTTTTATTGATCGTTGACTAGTGAGAGTAGTTAGAACTTGATAATGTAGTCCACCTGAGAACCCTTTCAAGCTCAGCCTTAACCCAAACTAGTTCCTTCTCAAGTTTTGAATTTCTTTCAAGTAAAGTATTCAGATCAGCCTTGACCTTAGCCAATTCTTCTTCCATCTTAAATTGAATCCTTCTTCCCTCACTTTTTTTATTTTGAATCATACTTATACATTTCACTAAGATTCTTATTTAAAATATCATTTTCATAGAAAAGTGGTTTGTCTGCAGCCTGAAGCTTAATTACCTATATATTTAATTCAACCATTTCTTTCTCACACTTTTCAAGAGATTCTTTTGGAATTGTCATTTCTTTTGTCAGTTCAATCACCTATACACTGAATTTAATCATTTATTTCTCACATTTATCAAGATCTTCCTTCAAACTTTCTTTATCTTTGGTGAGTTCATTTACAGTATCAATCAGCACAGCAACAAGGGATTTTAACTTATTAGGAGAGTAGTTCTTGAGATTGTCCTTAATATCTAGAAGTGTAAAATGATCATCTTCATCATTTGTATCTTCCATTAAAGAAAAAAGAGAATAAAAACCTAAACATCATCTTTCATCACCATCATGGACACATATTCTCCTTTCTCTAATTCATCCGAATCACTGAAGGAGTCAACCCAGGCTGCCAACACTTGACTTGCAACTTTGTAAGCTTCCACCTTCCTACTATACTTTCCTGGGATTCGGTCCTTACCCTTGTATTTTTTAACAGCTTGCTTCACATACTTCTTATGTTCAACCTTGTGCATAGGGCAATCACTGATGTAGTGAACCAATTTTCCACATTTATGACAGGTGTTATTTGCTCTTACGTCTTTGATGGGTCTGCTCGATTCTCCTTTTATAGGGATAGATCCTGACTTCCTCAATGGCTTGAGACCCTATTTGGATATGTAAGAAGTTTTCTCATTCTCAACACTTGTGGTCTCCTTAATTTCTTTTAGGACCAGGTTCTTCACTATCTTGAGCTCAACTTTGGATTTATCTTGCATTTTCATAATCTCAAACATCTTGAGATTACAAATTAGCTCATCCATTGTCATAGTTTTCAAGTTCCTAGCTTTAGTGATTGCATTTACTTTACTATCCCATTGCTTGGGGAGAATACTTAAAATCTTTCTAACATGGTTGGTGGTTCTAATATCCTCACCTAAATAGTGAAGCTCATTGGTTATGGCTGTGAATCTAATGTGCATCTCTTTGATAGATAAGCCCTCTCTCATGGTGAAAGTCTCATATTGGATGGTCAACATGTCTACCTTTGAATCTTTCACATGAATAGTTCCCAGTGGGCTATTTAAAGGCAGTCCCAAATCTCTTTGATAGTCTCAAAAAAGATATCCTTTTATACTCATCAGGACTAATGCCACAAACAAACAACTTCTTAGCTTTGTAATTCTTTTTAATCCTTTTTTCGATTAGTTTCATCAAATTCCTTTTTAGTCTTAGGAACTTGTGAAGTCAATTTACCAACCTTTACTATTCTTGTGGGAAAAAAAGGACCATCTTCAATAGCATCCCACAGTTTAGAATATTTGTAACACCCCGCAAAATTCTAAGCTTAACTCAGTCCTTTAGAGCATGAAAAGAGGTTCCAGACTTAGAAATTTCAGCTAAGTGTTTACACTTAGAATTATTTTAGCCCTCATAATGTGGAGATCTTATTTTACGACCCTTATGACCTTGAAATCTCAATCCTTGGATTGAATCATGATCAGGTGTGTCAGTAGGTCACTTCGAGTGAGTTTCAAAATTTTTGGACCTCGTTTGAAACATGTTTGGGAGTCCAAAATAGTGGATCGATGCAATCTCGATGTGTTGCATCGCCTATCATGTTGATAGATATTTTTTCCCCAGCTCCCAGTGCAAATTCTAGCGATTTGCCTGATCTCAAAGCATCACGCCGGCCATCGTGTCAAACCCATCGATGCAATGCGTTGGTCTACACGTTTCTTGGCATATTTTTAGTAATTAAAAGTCACATCTAGAGGGGTATTTGGATCATTTTCCCATATCTATTCAGCCCCAAATTCAATTCTCAAGAAATTCACCACAACCTTCAGAGAATTGATCACCAAGGTATGTTGGGTGTTCATCCAAGGGTTTCCTTCCACCCTTGGAGTTCAAGAACCACTTGTAAAATTTCAAGATGATTGTTTACATGAATCCCATGTTGAGTTAAATTGTATTCATGATTATGATTTTTATTTGAGATCTAAACCATGATTAAATACAAAATTCATGTGAATTAAATAGCATGTGTGTAGTATTATGTAGTTTCATGTTGGAAGCCCTTGAATTTGTGAGTTTGGAATTGTGATCATGATACTTGTATGTTGACTAGTATTATGTGCATAAACTATGCCCCCGTAAGTGTTTGATAAAATGTTCATGTGATTTGAGTAGTGAAATCATATTATGTTAGCATGTATACAAGTTTATACCATGCAAGTGCTTGATAAAATGCCTCAAAGAATGAATTGTGACAAAGTGTCTAGTTATCATGCTTCAAGATTGTGCTATGTTTTACAATTTACGCAATCGAATCCTGGGGGTATCTAATATCCGACAATCTAGCTGTTTACCTAGAGTTACAGTAGTTACAGAATAGTATCAGTAGTGTCATGAATTATAGTACTCAGTCCAGTTCAGTTAGTTAACAGAACTTAGTGAACTCAGTTCAGTTAGATAGCATGATCAGTAATAGTTCAGTCAAGCCTAGAACAATCTAGAAATTAGTTCAGTGTCTATTCAATTGGGAGTAGGAATCATCACCGAGCAAACCCAGGGATGGGGGCATTCTTGTCAGAAAAAGGTTTGACCCTTAGTAGCAATCCCTGGGTTACAAAATTACATAGCTAGCGTAGGTTGAGATATATTCTTGCCAGACTAGGGTTGATACATCTTGTATGAGTTTTTCTACCAGCAAGGGTTGATAAAATGTCTTTCTGCTAGAGAGGGTTAACTCACAACCATTATTAGTATCCCTTAGAAAGGTGCTAACACTCTTCCAACTGGGGTCACAAGTTAGACCCCAACTCAGTTCATAATCGGGGTATGTCAGTTAGATGAACACTCCCATAATTACAGTTTTAATTTCAGACTCAGTATAAAATCTCAATTTAGTTTCAGAATCAGGACTGTCAGATATAGTCACTCAGCTCAGCACAAAACTCAGTTTAGTTCCATAGAATTAGGACTGTCAGAAGCAGTCACCTAGTTATCAATAATTCAGTTATCAGTGATCTCAGTTTTAGTATCAGTAGATTTACACATAGCATTGTATAGTCAGTAATTACAGCAGTTTTAGATATACAAGTGCTCTCGTTCAGTTATATTCGTATTATTCAGTCATTTATTCTTCATGCATATGAACCCATGCATATCAGCCTACCTCACTTAGCATACTAATACTAATAAAGTACTGACACATACTTTTCTTTTGTGCTATGATATCTTATATCATAGGTTCAGATGCATGGGCTCTTGACCGTACTTAGCAGCCCTGATTTTCAGAAGCAGATATAGTGGTGAGTCCTTATAGTCTGAGGATAGAGTTATTATTTCAGTATGTTAGTATTAAGTAGTCAAAGTTAGTTGGGGACTTGTCCCATCAAATCCATATTCAGATAGTTAGAGGCTATCAGGCTAGATTATTTCAGACAGATGTTCAGTTTTTAGTATTTACTTATCAATATTCAATCTTTGTTTTTTAGTGATAAACCTTATGGCAACTTCAGCCTAATTTTTATGTTTATTTCAGTAATATTATACAGTGCTAACAGCAGGTACCAGTCATGGGTTAGCTTATGGTCCTTCAGGATTATGAGCACCGTGTGATATCCGAGGTACAGGCTCGGGGTGTTACAATTTTTTTCCATGATAAAGTCAAGCATCCCAGTCTTCCACCACCCATAATATTCTTTATTGAATCTAGATGGTCTAGTGGTAGGCTAGCCTTCTTTATAATTTGGAGGAGTAGATATGTTCAAGATTCTTCCAAGGTGTTAACCTTTTTCTGGAAAACCTTGCTCTAATTACAATTGGAGAATTATAGTGAGTTGCTCCTCAACTTTGGGACCTAGTCCCAAATAGACTTAAACAAAAAGAAACTAATAGTAAAGTACGTGAAAGAGTAAATGGGAGAAACAACAATTTTATGTGGAAACTCCTTACTCAAGGGAGAAAAACCTTGACCTACCTCCAGGATTCTAAGCTCTACTAATATTCAAGCAACGTGAATGTAATGACCATTCAAGTCATTTCTCATGATTTTACTTATTTTTGCCATTAGATATTTTTTATAGCTGCCCCAAGTCATTTATTAATTGCTGGAATGGATAGTTTGGTTACCTGGCAGTTCATTTGTGTTTTAGAACCATTTCCCCATTTAGAAGTCTTCGTTGGTTCCAAATAGCCATTGAGCAAAATTTTTTGTAAAATGATATTGGATGCAAATTCTGACTGAACCATTATCTTTAGAGTATTAATTTTAGGTTGGGTAGACCTTTGATTTAGGTCCCACTACACTCGAACTCATTTTGACATATTGGTCGGAGAGTTAAGAAATTAGAAATTTGGATGTGTGGCCAATATTTGGTCGAAACGACCTTGGATGTAAAATCTAACTTTGCCAAAGAATCTAAAACATTGAAATCAGTATGGTTACATATCTTTCTTACTTATATTGGACTCGAGATGCATCCCGAGGCCTTGTCTAATTTCAGCCATCGTCATGTGCAGAGGAGTACCGCGATCGTATGTGACTTGGTGCGATCTCAATGGATGTGATCACGGCTAGTATTTCTATGCAACCACCACTCCCGAGGGCTTGGGATGGTCCATTTAAAAGCTCTTCTTAGCCAAAAATTGGTCATTTCTTCATTGTCTTGAGTCTCCAAAACCCTAAAGGAAAGAGTAGTCTTTATAGTATGTGTTGAGTGTTGATTGTGATCTTAAAAAACCTGCATATTCATGATTAGCATCTAATCTAAGGTAAGATTCCTTTAATTTTAGTGTTAAGTTCTTGAAATTTAGATCCAAAACGCCAAATAGCTCAAGGCTTGATTTTATCCCAAATATGGTTGATTTGCATGAATTTCTTGAGGGATATAACTCCCTAATGAAATTTGAACAATGGGTTGTCCTTAGAAACTCATTTATCATATGTGGGATCCACATGGGGTTTTTGGTGTTGTTTTTGACCCAAAGCTCAATGGTGTAATATGAGAGTTGCTATCCTCGTATTAATGCATAGACTATATTTTTGATAGCATGGATCCTTGGAAAAGCATTGAGGAAAGGTAAAGAAAAGATTGTTGGTTCGTAAGCTATTTGGATTCAAGATAGGTTAGGCTTACTTCTAGTTAGATTGAGCTCTATTATTGTATGACTTTGATATCTTGATAATATTGGGTAGGGTCTTAGATGTTGAGATGGTATATGGTAATGTTTGGGTTTAGTTGAATCAGTTAGGTGTTTGAACACATTAAGCGTGATAATTGACCCATAGTCTAGAACCTTGGTTAATTAGACTTGTTATCTCATGAATAGCATGAGAATACTCTAGTTGCTCTAGTTAGATGAAAGTGACTTGTTCACTCATTCTATGAGTAGGTTGACCTAGATATGCCTAGTGGTGGAATTGGCCTTAGAGGTTGGATGACTTAAGAGGAATAATTAAGGAAGAATTGTTCTATAGAACTTATGTGGATTGATAAACCTTTGAGACATGATTTATGTAACTTAGTCTACGTCCGGGTTGAAGTTAGACTTGAAGAAGATAACTTAGGATATTAGAAGCAGAACTTAACCCACCTTAAGCTTGAACTATGTAACTTCATTAGTGACCTAGATACTTGATAAATGTCTAGAATATGCTTTGGTAATATAATGGGTAAACGCGGTAAGTGGGTTATTCATAATGTTGTTTTAGAAATAAGGTGCATGCTTGATTGTGATATCATTGTCATAATTTGGATAACATTAGGATAACCTTGTAAATTAAATCCATGACTATGCTATAACTTTATTTATTAGCTAGTTTACTATATGAGCCTGGGGTTATGTTAGCACTCATATTATGCTCAAGCTTAGTGACTATACTAATGTTTGTGCAAAACATCCTTTTTGTACTACTATTGTGAATTATGCTAATAAAGAGGGGTTATAAAAAGTATAACCATGACTTGTTATTGTTCATGCTGATATTCATGCTAATGCGTGAAATACTCCTACAATATGCATAAACATACTTATGTGCCGACTAATGTATTACTTTGATAATAAATGATAAGGAGCGATGATATGCCTTTTCTTAGTTCTTTCCCTTTCCACTCTTTGTTGGTCTTGAATTTGTTATTGATTTGACTATATATATGTGCATATTAATGTCATGATGGATATTGATGCTATATTGATGCCCGACAAGTCCAGAGGGTATATTGATGTTATGTTGATGCTCGACAAGTCCAAAAGATATATTGATATTATGTTGATGCCTAGCAAAGCCGGTGGATATATTGATGTTATGTTGATACCCGACAAGGTCAGAGGATAATTAATGTTATGTTGATGTCCGACAAAGATGGGGGGTATATTGATGCTCTATTGTTGCTTGACAAGGCCGGAGGATATATTATAATGTTATGGTGATGCTCGGTAAACCCAAAAGAGGTATTGATGATATGATGATGCCCAGAAAATTTGAAATAAGTATTGAAGTTATGATGATGCCCGGTAAACTCAGAGGATATATTGATGTTTTAGTGATACCATGTATGGCAAACATATAATAATATATAGGTCTATGTGTGGTTATTCCCTTGTATGACTACACCCATATGTGAATTAGAGATATGATGTTTTCCTTAGAAAGTCTTATAATTCTCTATCGTTAATCTCTTGTTAAGTGGCGTGGCTCTTGTTAATATTAATTAGTGAATAGAAATGAGATATGATGAATATTAAGTTAAGGCTAATTAGTAAGTAAATCATGTGTAAAAGTAAGGATTCACCTAGAGGATAATTTGGCTTGAATAAAAGGATAAATTGTGGATATTTTCCAAGTAAAATGGGTTATGTGATAACTAGTTGTATATATAAAGTGGTTATATTACTTGATGGCTAGAATACTAGTCGGTGGACCTTGTTTAGTTAAAATGTGATAACTAGCAATTATGGTTGTAAAGTGGCTAATGATGTTAATAAACTTAGCATTGTTGATGATTAGTGATATTGATGTCTAGTATGTAATGCCGTTGGTTGTTTAAGTGAGGACTTAGAGAGTTATGGTTCTAACTAGAAAATATGTTAGGTAATAGATAGATAAGACTGTTTGATACTATGTAACCTATTCCTATATGATGACTAGTGCACCTATGATAACTAGGAATGAGTTTTGATTAAATGGTGATTATCGTTTAGTTATACATCTTGACTAGAGGTGGATGTTGGCTACTTGGTAATTAATAATTAGTTGCTATTTCATATAGGAGGATTGTATAAAGAATCGATTAGAATAATGATTAGAGGCCTTTTGATGACTAGAAAACTAGTGGTTAATAATAATTATTGGTTAGTTAATAGTGAGTAGATAGAGTATATTGAGGAGTCAGATGTCTAAATGGATATATGACTATGGTTATGATTACCTTGGTATATGTTATTTCAAATGCTGTAATTGATGATGATTATGGATCTTGGCTAATGACCGTTGATGGTAAATGTGGAAAATATGGATAATATGAGTTGGTTATACATATATCTTGATAAGTTGATGATTTGATCTATTGATACACTCTTCGATAGTATGGGATGCCGTGATGAGTTCTTTACTTTATGTTCTTTTCGGTGTACTTCCTGGCGGTATGGGGTATCGTGGTAAGCTTTTTTTACTTTATGCTCTAATGGTTGTATGCATGTTGAACTTTGTATTTATGCAATTGAAATTTTATATACGTTGCTTTACGCGTCCGGATTGATTATTCATTTTATACATGATGGTTGTGGTTTGTAATGGTTTGATATATCATATTATTGTTCTAATTAGTTAGTTATTTTATATAGTAATGATGGAGACGATTTAGGTTCGATTCTGCACCTTGACTTAGATATATTTTCTTACTTTATATCATCTTTATATCCTAATTTAGCTTAGTCAGCCAATGAAGCCTATTGAGTACCCATTGTTTTGGTACTCATACTACACTTTTGTACCTTTTTGGTACAAACTCAAGTACTAGTTGCCACCACTGAGTTGAGATCTTACTGTGTTGATTTATCATATACATGCTGAGGTTTTAGAGTTTTGAGTTACCCATTTCCCTCTTATATTTATTCAGTCTTTTGCATTTAAAATGGATGTATAAGATTATTTAGACTTTGATTTGTATTTCCTATTGTCGAACTTAGATGCTCTTGTAATGATATTACTAGGTCATACGAAATAAATATCCTTAGTTGATTGTCTATTGTGGAGCATTGTTGTTTATGATGGTGCTCATTTATTTTGGCCCTTGTCAGGTGTTTCAACCAAAGTAACCCATTGCCTTAGCTTCAAGTTACAGTGTTAGCTTACCTACTGGTGGGTCTTAGTAGATGCGATCACGATGCGTGAATCGGGTCATGAAAAATTGGTATTAGAGCATAGGTTTCAGTGGTATTATTGGTACAAGAGTAAGTGTCTAATAGAGTCCTATAGATCAGAACGTTGACATTTGTTTACTATCTTTGGGAGGCTTTGGTGTATTCTTAGGATTTCTTCACTTCTCTTACGCCTATCGTGCTATGATTTTGAGTTGGTTTGTAGTATATTTTCTTGATGCCTAGGACACGTGTTGCAGCTATGTATAATAAGGATCCCGAGACCCAACCTAGGGATATTTCCCTTGTTTGAAGATAGCCTTGAGATATGTGCCCTATTAGGGATTAGGATGGGCCTCCCCCAAACCCCATTACTGCACCTGAGCTAAAGATTCCTCCACCTCAACTAGTGGTGGGCCAGGGACTAGCCTAGGCTCTATCATGTTTTATTCTTTCTTCTTTTCTTAGAAACTCATTAGTTTAACTTTAGGGTATTATTGATCGTTTAAAGACTACTGGGGAAGAGGTACACCCTGCCACTGTAGCTCCTAGAGTTGAGGTTTCTCTTATGCCGATAGTTGTTCAGCTGATGATCACTCAGCCAGTTGTGACCCACCTGCTATGTCTGCTGAGAAGAAGAAGATACTAGGTCGGTTTTTGAGGTTGTCTCTGCCTAGGTTTTCTAGTGCTCCTAGAGAGGATGGATTTGAGTTTTTGACTTCTTATGAGGATAGGCTTAGTGGGTTAGGCCTTGTTGAGACTGGTGAGGTGGAATATACTATATTTCAATTAGATTTGTTTTCTTGTCATTGGTGGAGAGGTTTTATGAGTTCTAGGCTAGTTGGGTCTTCTTCTTTTTCTTAGACTCAGTTCTCTGAGATGTTCTTAGGGAAGTATATGTCGTGCAACCTTAAAGATTTTTTGAGAGACCAGTTCACTAGATTGGAATAGGGTTCTATGACAGTTACCTAGTATAAGGCCCATTTTAATGAGTTGTCCAGGCTTGCAACCTTTATTTTATATAATGAGTATAAAAGAGTTCAATGCTTTATGAGAGGATTGAGACTTCCTCTTTGGATGGCTAGCTAGAGTTTAGTTGCTATGGGTAGGACTTTTCCCTAGGATTTAGATCATGCTAGAGTGATGGAGGACATGCATCATGAGGTTTGTGATAAGAGGCCCAAGTATCAAGGCAGATTTGGTGGGAGCCATAGTAGTTCCCAATTCAGAAGTGGTAGTTCTCATGTTGGGCATCCTCTATGTCTATCTTTTTAGCCCCAGTTTTAGACAAGTCGACCACTTCAGGTAGCTCTTGAGACTACTGATGATGGTTAGCTTGGTACTAGTAGTCACACTAGTAAGGGAGGTGATCAGTCTTTGAGAGGTTCATCTGCAGGCTGCTCTAGACATGGTGGTTTCTCCAGTTTGGCCAGATCTGTGAGTTCTGGTTTTGGTTATGACTCTTATTTTACTTATGGGCTTCTTGGTCATTTATCGAGAGATTTCCCTAGTTGTAGGGCGATGGTTGTTTCAACCTAGGGTGCTACTCCTATTAGGGTAGTTTATCCCTCAGGTAGGGGTGGTTTCTAAGGTCACAGGCGTGGTTACCAGGGTGCTCAAGGTGGTATTCAAGTAGGTAGGATAGTAGATCAGTCAGGTGCCTTGCCAAATAGTGGGCATGGTCAGTTGTATGAAGTAGCTGCTATACCCAAGGCTGTGACTTCGGATGCTGTAGTTACAATTACGATTTTGGTGTGCCGCAAGTTGGCTCTTACTTTGTTTGATCCCGGATCCACTTATTCTTATAAATCTTCTTATTATGCACCACGGTTGGACTCGACTAGTAATTTATTATCTGTGCCATTACACATATCTACTATTATCGGTAATTATTTTGTAGTGGATCAAGTAGTTAGATTATGTGTTGTGACAGTTAGTGATGTTGATACTAATGTTGATCTTATTGTTCTGGATATGCTAGATTTCGATGTCATTCTGGGCATGGGCTAGTTATCCCACTATCATAAGGTCATAGATTGTTTTACCAAAATCGTTACCTTAGCCATGCCTGGCGTACCCCTAGTCGTGTACCAGGAGCAGTTAGTCGCAAGCTGATGGGGATTATTTCATATGTTTGTGCTAGAAGTCTTGTATCGAGAGGCTGTGAGTCTTATCTCACTTATGTATGTGATACTTGTGTAGGGAGTCCATCGCTTGACTTTGTTTGTATTATTTGTGAGTTTCCTGATGTGTTCCCTATCGACCTTCCTGATATCCTCCCTGACCGTGAGATTGAATTTGTTATTGACCTTGAGCCTCGCACCTAACCTATTTCTATGGCACCTTATTATATGGCTCCTTTCGAGCTGAAGAAGCTAAATTCTAAGCTTTAGGATATTCTCGATAAGGTTTTTATTATGTCCCCATGGGGAGCCCCTATTTTGTTTGTAAAGAAGCAAGATGGTTCAATGTGTATGTGCATTGATTATAGGCAACTTAATAAGGTAACAATGAAGAGCCATTATTCTATACCTCACATTGATGATTTGTTCAACAATCTTCAAGGCGCAACCGTGTTTTCTAAGATAGATCTAAGGTCTGATTATCATCAACTAAGGATTCGGGCTGAGGATATCCCAAAGATAACTTTCAGGACCCATTATGGTCATTTTAAGTTATTGGTGATGTCGTTTGGGTTGACTAATGCCTTAGCTGCGTTCATGGATTTGATGAACCGTGTGTTCAAACCATATCTAGAACCCTTTGTTATTGTATTCATTGATGACAATCTTGTGTATTCGAGGAGTAGTGAGGAGCATACACAATATTTGAGGATCATGCTGTAGACCTTGTGAGATTAGGTGTTTTTTCCAAAGTTCTCTAAGTGCGATTTATGGCTTGAGTCAGTGTCATTTCTTAGACATGTAGTGTCTAAGGCGGGTATTATTGTAACGCCCCAAATCTGGTACTCGAAATGTTACATGGTGCTCATGACCCCGAAGGACCACAAGCTAACCCATGACTGATATCTGTAACTGAGCACTGAATAATATACTATAAATATGCAGAATATAAGATGTAAGGCCATAAGGTTCAAAAATAAACTAACACTGAATATAAAATACTGTCTGTAATGGTGTATAACAATACCTAAAATTGAAATAAACTGTCTGAAACATGCTGTAGTCTGAAAGCCTCTAAACTATCTGAAATCTGTGAAGTTGATGGGACATGTCCCCAACTAACTTCGAACTACTGAAATAATAAAATTATAAAATAATCATGCTATCCTTGAATGATGAAGACTCATTGCTAGTCTGGCTGCTGAACATCTGATCTACTAAGGATGCTGGGGAGCTGATGCTTCTAAACCTATGATATAAAACACCATAGCGCAAATATGTCAATACGTTTGAATGTATTGGTATGCAATGCAATGGTTCATATGCATGAACAATACTAACTGACTGAATAAAATGAACGTGAGAATACATGCATGAATGCGTAACTGTAATCGAGATCGTAATAACACTGACTCATGAATTCTGATAATGTGGATTTACAATATCTGAGTACTAATACTGGGATACTGTATGACTAATTCTATTGAGTACTGAGGAACTAATGTCATATTACTGATAAATGAATGATTTTTTCTGACAGTTCTGATTATGAAGAACTGGTCTGATTGACTGTATCTAACAGTCCTAAAATTTAATATTGATAACATGAGTTACTGATAACTGATATGCTGATACTAAATAACTATATCTGATAGTTTAGATTCTGATGGAACTAACTGAGTTCGGTACTATACTGAGTGACTATTTTTGATAGTCCTGAATCTGAAGAACTATCTGAGTTCTTTTACTGAGACTGATACTGAGACTGAGACTGTGGGAAGTAGTCATCTAACCGACATGCCCCTAATACACCATTATGGCTGAGTTGGGGTCCAATCTGCAACCCCAATTGAAAGGGTGTTAATACCGCACCACTAGTAAGGATAAACTGTGAGTAACCCTCATATAATAGGTTACTCTAATGAGAATGGTGGGACCCTTATATAACAGGTTAATCCACTTCATCTTCCCTCATATAACAGGTTATGATGTCTCAACCGACGCTGACTACGTAGTTTTGGAGTGCAAAGGTTGCTTCTAAGAATCACACCTTCTAATAACAGGTGAGTTCCCATCCTTGTTCTTACTCGGTG
This sequence comes from Capsicum annuum, assembly GCF_002878395.1. NCBI lineage: Eukaryota > Viridiplantae > Streptophyta > Magnoliopsida > Solanales > Solanaceae > Capsicum > Capsicum annuum. The sequence continues at coordinate 52,931,344 of NC_061121.1, read as the reverse complement.
CTAACTCCTACTCCCATCTGAAGAGACACTGAACATGATTAAATGAGCTGAACTGGGCTGAGTTCATAGAGTTTTGATGACTGACGGAATACTACCGGGATTACTAAATTACTGAACTTTTTGAGATTTACTGGAATTACTGAGCTTACTAAATTTTTCTTGAGTCACATGACTTGTTGAATTCTACTGAACATGGCTTGACTGAGAATATCGTGAAAACATGACACTGGCTCTAGGCACACAACTAAATTGTCGGGTATTAAATACCCAGGACTCGATATCATAAAAGTAATTCATGGAATAAATTCTAAAGCACAACAATGGCTACACACATATCCATAAGCCATTGACTAAGACATTTCATCAAACACTTGACATGCATGAACTTGTATATGAATGGGGATTTCATATTATCATACTAGTATGTCACTTTTCCTTCCCATAGGCATTTAATCAAATACATAGTGAGCATAGTATATGTAGGCTACATTGCACAACAAGTAAACATCATGATTCAATTCTAGTTTCACAATTCAAGGGTTTAAAACATGGGTTCACATGAATCCACACATATAATAACTAATTCCACATAAAATTTATCACCAAACATGGATTAGAATTCAATTGGTCATTATCAATATGAACAAAAACAAACCCAACATGGAATTCATAAAAATCCATATACTTGAACTTTGAAAAGAGATTCTTGGACTTCATGGACGAAAGGAGTCCATGAATGAACACTATACATACCTTAGTTCTTGATTCTACAAAGATTGATAGAGAGATTCTTGAATTTGAGTCTTAATTTCTTGAGGTAGGGTTTCTTGGCTTGAGAGATAATGATTTTTTTCTTAAGAGAAAGTGAGGAAAAGTGATATAATAGGGTTTTTAGGGCATGATTTTGTGGTTAAAGGCTGATCTGGGTCATGGAAAAAGATCCAATTTCCCTTAGAAGGTTTTTATTTTTCATCACTGAAAACCTAATTTGGGCACCTGGTACGATGTAGTGCTATCGCATCGTGTCACTGGAAATTGCCAACTGGGAAATTGGGCAATGGCGCAACGTGAAGCTATTGCGTTGCCACTTTGTTTGCGACCTGGAAGTTTGGCGATACGCAGTGTAATCACGGAGTTTTACTGAAAAAGGATAATTTTGAATTTGATCCTTAGCACGATGTGCCATAATCATGGATGCCCACTCAATTTTGACGATTGGTAAGTTGGCCTGCTCCGTGATGTGTTGATGGCTCAAGTGGCACACTGTCTTACTAAAATGGCTATAACTCTTTGCCCGTGTGTTGGATTTGGGTGAATCTTATATTGATGGAAAGCTTATTCAATTTCCCACATGATAAAAAGTGAAAATCTTGAAAATACCATATGTATAAAAGTGGATTCATCTTTTAAATCAAGTATTTAACATTTTTGGGATGATTTTAAGCTAGGTAGAAGTATGGGGTATTACAATTATAGTAGACCTATCTAAGATTTTGGCAATTTATGATTGGGCTAGACCTACGTCTCCGATTGAGGTTTGTAGTTTTATTGGTTTAACCGATTAGTATAGGTATTTTGTTAAGAGCCTTACTACTATTTCAACCCTTATAACCAAATTGACACAAAAGGAAGTTCCCTTCTGATGGTTCAAGAAGTGTAAGTTGATCTTTAGAAAGCTCAAGAATTGTCTTACTTCAGTTCCAGTGTTAGGTCTTCCAGTTAAGGGTAAGGGATTCACCATGTTTTATGAAGATTCTGGTGTTGGTCTTGGTTTTGTTTTGATACGACAGGGTCATATTATTGCTTATGTTTCTAGACAACTCAAAGTGCATAAGCATAACTACCCCACTTATGATTTAGAGTTGTGGAAGTAGTTTTTGCGCTCAAGATTTAGAGGCAATATTTGTATGGGGTGCATTGTGAGATTTCACCGATCATCGTAACCTTCAGCATCTTATGACCCAGTGAGAGCCTAATGCTCAACAACATAGATGGATGGAGTTGATAAAGGACTATGATATTTCCATCTTGTATTATCCCGGTAAGGCAAATATAGTAGCTGATGCCTTGAGTCGCAAGGAAGTGAGCATGGGTAGCTTGGCATGCATAACGATTTCTCAGAGGCCCTTGGCATGAGATATTTAGTTCTTAGTCAATTTGATACTTTGCCTTGATATTTTAGATCCTATAAGAATTTAGGCTTATGAAGAGGTAAGGTCCTCCTTACTTGAGCAAATTCGTGATCGTTAGTATGAGGATAGCAAGTTGAGTTTTCTTTGTGACTAAGTGGTGGTGGTGATTTTGAGAGGCATACCATTGATTTTGAGGGTGTTTTGAGGTTTCAAGGTCATATTTGTGTTCCCCATATTGATGACTTGATTCAGTTGATTCCTGATGAGGCTTACAACTCTAAATATTCTATTTATCCCGGTACAACCAAAATGTATAAGGAGAGATATGGGAGATTTTGTGGCTCATTGCCTATGTTATCAGAGGTTAAGGTCGAGCATCAACATCTGGGTGGATTGACTCAGAGATTGTCCATTCTTGAGTAAAAATAGCAAAGGATTACTATGAACTTCATTAGTGGTTTATCTAGTACTTCCTGTAGTCATGACAGTATTTGGGTTATTGTGGATCGTTTGACAAAGTTAGCACATTTCATTCCTATTCAGATGACCTTTAGTGTCGAGAGATTAGCCTAGAGTTATGTTTGGGAGATAGTTCATTTACATAGAGTTCCTATTTATATCATATCAGACCGTGGTTCTGTATTTACTTCGCAATTCTAGAGAGCTTTCTAGGAGGAATTGGGTACTCAAGTGGATTTAAGTACATCCTTTCATCCACAGACAGATGGTCAGTCCGAGCGTGGATTATTCAAGTGATTGAGGATATGCTCTGAGCCTGTGTTATGGATTTTGGATGACAGTGGGATCAATACTTAGCATTGGCAAAGTTTGCATACAACAACAACTATTATTCGAGTATTGAGATAGAGCCTTATGAGGCTTTGTATAGTAGGAGATGTTGTTCTCCGATAGGTTGATTTGAGACTTTTGAGGTGAGACCTCATAGTACAAATTTGCTTCAGGACCCATTGGATAGAGTCAGGGTGATTTAAGATAGGCTGAGAGTAGCCTATAGTAGGTAGAAGGCCTATACCGACTGTAGGCTTCATGCCTTGAGATTCAGAGTTGGTGATTGGGTGCTCCTTTATGTTTCGCCTATGAGGGGTGTGATGAGGTTTGGAAGGAAGGGTAAGCTCAGACCCTGATATGTTGGTACTTTTGAGATTCTCTACATAGTTGATGAAGTGTCCTATGAGTTAGCCTTGCCTCCAGAGTTTGCTGGTGTTTATATCATTTTCCATGGCCCTATGTTGTGGAAGTATATTCCTAATCTGTCTTATGTGATTAGGTGGGATTTAGTCTAGTTAGACAAGCAGTTGACCTTTATAGAGGAGACCATGCTTATTTTGTCTAGTTAAGTGAGGCAGTTGCATACTATAGAGAATCCTGTAGTTAAGGTTCAGTAGAAGCACCGCCAAGTGAAGGAGGCCACTTAGGATATCAAGAGCGAGATGCAGGCCCAGTATCCTCATTTGTTTGAGACTTTAGGTATTTTCTTCAACTTTAACTTTTGGGGATGAAAGTTTCTTAGTAGTGGATGTTGTAATGACTCTTTAGGTCATTTCTTATGATTTTGCTTATTTCTACCATTTGAGCTTTTCCATAGCTTCACTAATTCATTTATGACTTGCTGGAACTGATAGTTTGGTTACCTTACAGTTCATTTGTTTTTTAGAACCTTCTCTATTTAGAAGTCTTTGTTGGTTTCAAATGGCCACTGAGCAAAAAATTTAGTAAAACAATATTAGATGCAAATTTTGACTGCACTAGCAGCTCTGTTGTATTAATTATAGGTTGGTTAGACATTTGGTTTGGGTTCATCCCACTACACTCGAACTCATCTCAACCTATTGGTCGGAGAGTTAAAATATTAAAAATTTAGGTGTTGGACCCATATTTGGTTAAAATAACCTTGACTAGAAAATCTGACTTTGCCAACCCGTCCAGAACATCGAAATCAGTATATTTGTATATCTCATTTGCTTCTATTGGACTCCGGATGCATCTCAAGGCCTTGGTCAAAACTTAAAATCAAATTCCAAGTTTTACCCGTCTTCTTGTGCAGAGGAGTATTGCAATTGAATGGGACTACGCAATTGCGGCTAGTGTGTGTATACAATTGCCACTCTTGAGGGCCTGGGATGGTCCATTTAAAAGCTCTCTGTGGAAAAAAAAATTAGCCATTTCTTTATTTTCTTGAGCCTCTAAAACCCTAATGGAGAGAGTAGTCTTTATAGTGTGTGTTGGATGTTGATTGAGAGATTAAACAACTTGCATATTCATGATTAGCATCGAATCTAAGGTAAGATTCCTTTAATATTAGTGTTAAATTCTTGAATTTTTAGACCCACAACCCCAAATGTCTTGAGGCTTGATTTTAGCCCCAAATATGGTTGATTTGCACAAATTTCTTGAGGGATATAACTCCCTAATGGTATTTGAACAATAGACTGGCCTCGAAAACTCATTTTATGTACGTGGGACCCACTTAAGGGGTTTTAGAGTCATTTTGAACCCAAAACACAATGGTGCAATATGGGTGTTGTTATTCTCGTATTAATGCATATACTATATTTTTGATAGCATGGATCCTTGAAGAAGCTTCAAGGAAAGGGAAAGCAAAGATTGTTTGTTCGTGAGCTATTTGGATTCAAGGTCGGTTAGGCTTACTTGTAGTTAGATTGAGCTCTATTATTATATGACTTTGACATCGTGATAAGATCCGACAGGGTCTTAGATGTTGAAATGGTATATGGTAATGTTTGAATTTAGTTGAATCACTTAGGCCTTTGAACACATTAAACGTGATAATTGACCCATTGTCTTGAACCTTGGTTAGTTGGACTTGTTATCTCAAGAATAGCATGAGAATGGTCTAGTTGCTCTAGTTAGATGAAAGAGACTTGTTCACCCATCCTAAGAGTAGGTTTACCTAGATATGCCTAGTTGTGGAATTTGCCTTAGAGGTTTGGATGATTTAAGAGGAATAATTAAGGAAGAACTGTCCTATAGAACTAGTGTAGATTGATAAACCTTTGAGACATGATTTAGGTAACTTAGTCTATTTTTGGGTAGAAGTTAGACTTGAAGAAAATAACTTGGGATATTAGAAGCGAAACTTGATCTGCCTTAATCTTGAACTATGTAACTTCATTAGTGACCTAGATACTTGAGAAACGTCTAGAATATGCTTTGGTAATATGATAGATAAACCCAGTAAGTAGGTTATTCGTGATATTGTTTTGGAAATAATGTGCATGTTTGATTGTGATATCATTGTCACTATTTGGATAACATTGGGATAACCTTGAAAATTGAATCCATGACTATGCTATCACTTGATTTATTGGCTAGTTTACTATATGATCCTGGGATTATATTATCTCTCATATTATGCTCAAGCCTAGTGACTCTACTAATGTTTATGCAAAAGATCCCTTCTATGCTAGTACTGTGAATTATGCTAATAAAGAAGGGTTATATAAAGTATAACCATGACTTTTTATTGTCCATTCTAATAATCATGTTAAACCCGGTAATGTGAAAAATATTTCTACAATATGCATACATATGCATATGCACCGACTAATGTAATACTTTAATAATAAATGGTAAGGAGTAATGATATACCTTTTCTTACTTCTTTCCCACTCCACTTTTTGTTGGGCTTGCATTTGTTATTGATTATATATATATATATATATATATATATATATATATGCATATTGATGGCAAGATGGATATTGATGCTATATTGATGCCCAGCAAGGCCGAAGGATATATATTGATGTTATGTTAATGCTCGGCAAGGCCGGAGGCTATATTGATGTTGTGTTGATGCCCGACAAGGCCGGAGGATATATTGATGTTATGTTGATGCCCGACAAGGCTGGAAGGTATCTTGATGCTATGTTGGTGCCCGACAAGGCCAGAGGATATGTAGATGTTATGGTGATGCCTGGTAAACTCATGTTATATTGAAGCCCGACAAGGATGGAGGATATATTGATGTTATGTTGATGCCCAACAAGGCCGGAGGGTATATTGAATCTATGTTGATGCCCGACAAGGCTAAAGTATATGTTGATGTTATGGTGATGCCTGATAAACTCTAAAGAGGAATTAATGATATCATGATGCCCGGTGAATCCGAAAGAGGTATTGATGTTATGATGATGCCCGATAAACCTGGAGGATATACTGATGTTAGGGTGATATGATGTATGGTAAGAATATAGTAATATATAGGTATATGTGTGGTTATTCCCTTGTATGACTATGCCCATTGTGCATTAGGGATATGATGTTTTCCTTGGAAAGTTATCTATAATTCTCTACCATTAATCGCTTGTTAAGTGGCGTGGCTCTTGTTAATACCAACTAGTGAATAGAAGTAGAATATGCCGAATATTAAGTTAAGGCTAATTAGTAAGTATAATCATGTGTAGAAGTAAGGATTCACCTAGCGGATATATTTGGCTTCAATAAATGGATAAATTATGGAAATCGCATAGTAAAATGGGTTATGTGATAACTAGTTGTCTAAATAAAGTAGTTATATTACTTGATGGCTAGAATACTAGAATATTAGTCGGTGGACCTTGTTTAGTTAAAATGTGATAACTAGCAATTATGGTTGTAAAATGGCTAATGATGTTAATAGACTTAGCATTGTTGATGATTAGTGATATTGATGTCTAGTATGTAATGCCGTTGGTCGTTTAAGTGAGGACTTAGAGAATTATGGTTCTAACTATAAAAGACGTTGGGTAATAGATAGATAAGTGTGTTTGATACTATGTAACCTCTTCCTATATGATGACTAGTGCACCTATGATAACTAGGAATGAGTTTTGATTAAATGGTAATTATGATTTTACTGTACATATTGGCTAGAGTTGGATGTTGGCTAGTTGGTAAATAATAATTAGTTGCTATTTCATGAAGGAGGATTATATAAAAAATTCGTTAAACTAATGATTAGAGGCCTTGTGATAACTAGAAAACTAGTGGTTAATAATAATTATTGGTTAGTTAATAGTAAGTAGATAGAGTATATTGAGGAGTTAGATGTCAAAATGGCTATATGACTATAGTTATGATTACCTTGGTATATGTTATTTCAATTGCTGTAATTGATGATGATTATGGATCTTGGCAAATGATCGTTGATGGGAAATGTGGAAACCGTGGATAAATGTGAGTTGGTTATACATATATCTTGATAAGTTGATGTTTGATATATTGATACACTCTTTAGTGGTATGGGATGTCGTGATGAGTTTTTTACTTTATGTTCTTTTGGGTGTACTTCCCGGTGGTATGGGACGTCGTGGTAAGTTTTTTTACTTTATGCTCTAATGGTTGTATGCATATTGAACTTTGTATTTATGCAATTGAAATTGTATATACGCTTCTTTATGCTTTCGGATCGATTATTCATTTTCTATATAACGGTTGTGGTATGTATTGATATGAGATGTCATATTATTGTTCTAGTTGGTTAGTTATTTTGTACAGTAATGATGGAGACGATTCAGGTTCGATTCTGTACCTTGACTTAGATATATTGTCTTACTTTATATCATCTTTATATCATAATTTATCTCAGTCGGCCAATGATGCCTACGTACTCATACTACACTTCTGTACCTTTCTGGTGCAGACCCGAGGTACTAGTTGCCGCCACTGAGTTAAGATCGTGCTGTATTGATTTATCGAAGATAGGGTAAGCTCTTAGTGTTTTGAGTCGCCCATTTCCCTCCTATCTTTATTCAGTCTTTTGTTTTCAAAACAGATGCATAAAACTATTAGACTTTGTGATGTATTTCCTATTGTCGAACTTAGATGCTCTTGTGCTGATATTACCAGGTCATGGGAATGGGGTATCCATAGTTGATTGTCTATTGTTGAGCATTGTTGTTTATGATGGTGTTCATCTATTGTGGCCCATGTCGGGCGTTTTTACCAAAGTAACCCATTGCCTTAGCTCCGGATTGCGGTGTTGGCTTACTTACTGGTGGGTTTTAATAGATTCCATCACGATACGTTAATCGGTTCATCACATTGAATATGACTCCATTACGTCAAGGATTAACCTCTTAATCCTTCTTATCCTAGTAATACGTCTATTACAAAGAGAAACTTACACTAACTCTACTGCACCACTACCCAACTAACTCTAGCTTTAATATCACCTAAATTTAGATGACGACAAGAAGTTTTAGACAAAAGCACCAACACCTAGTAATAACAATAGTAACAGTAGGCAATGTTTATAACCATAGTACAAAGACTGAAATGCTACAAGAAAATAAAATACAACTTTGTGAGCTATCAGTTCCTTGTTGCGAATGCTTCTTTGATTCAAAAGCTTCTAGAGGGAGATGTTGTTTGTATATGGAAACTTAGTTTTCTTGTTGTGGAAGATGAGAAATATACATATGAAATAGGAAAACCTAGGATGAACCCCATTGGCTGACGAGAAAAAGTACAGCAACCTTTCCCACCAACTTTTGTACTTTCGTCCAGCTGTGAAGTTGATTGTGACAGTGATGTGTAGGCCCAACCAGATCCCTAAGTAGTTGCATCTTTGTCATCACAAATTCTTCAGGAACCAGGTCCCAACATGCAATTTGTCAATCATCTAAACTAAGGACTTAACAACTTGGAATTACAAAATTATCCAGGGAATGAAGTGATTTTCCTAAACACAGAATATAAAGTTCGATATGCGAATTTCTCTTTTTGAAACTATAAAGACGCTTATCCCTATTAGCATCTGTTTTTGTTATAGTTTTGAATATTCAATATTTTGGAATTCCATGCATTTATATTATACCTTTATTATTTTCTTTCTACAAAATGTCAAGTACCATTTTTGTGCAGCTTTCAGTTAGGAGAATCATCTGATAATTTTAGTGTTTAGAGTAATTGACGTGATTATTTTAGTTGTCTAATTTTATTGAATTTTGGGGTTTAATTAGTATGAGTTTACTTGATTTAGGTGGTCTGGGTTGGGTTTAAAGAACGAACCTGGTAATTTTAATTGAGCACGCACAATTAAAATTTATTTGTGGGGTTTCATCCAAATGAGGGGTACTTTGAATACCTTCATAATGACAAGAGTATATTTGATCCTATAATATAAATAGGGATAAACTTAACTAATAAATGAAGGTAGAGGGGGTATTATTTTACCCTTTTTCCTAAGTAAAATAAATAGATATAGTCTAAATATTGTTTAGACTAATTAAACATGTCATGACCTAAATCTGTCGTGAGTGGCACCCACACTACTCACCCGGTGGGAGAACCATCAATCCTAAAATACCAACACTTAATTAAACACTTAGAAGAGTCATAAAACTAATTCATCAATAAATAAATTCAAATCCAATAAAAACAAAGTAAAACTAAGTGCTGAACATTGTACTTAATCAAAACCATCCGTAATAATTGAAAATCATTTTTACCAAAACGATTAAAGATTGTCAAGAAGGGGATGCAACCCCAGAACTAAACAGTAAACATAAGTCCATAAATAAGAACTATGTCATAAATAAAAGATCTCATGGTATCTCGGATATGCCGCTCACCCTGAAATCTAAAATCAGCCTCTGGAATCACAAGTGAGGTCTCGTAGATGTCACTAAAATAAGTGACACACTCACAAAAGTAAGAGCAAGTGTAGTATCAACACACAAGAAAATAATAGTGTAATTGATGTCACTCAAATTACACCTCTAAGAAAGTATAAAGTGGTAGCTGGATCAAATATAGAACCTAACTAGGTTAGGTCGAACACATGAGGAATAAGCTAAAATTCTATCAAGAGCTTGCCAATATAATTGAAAATTGTGTAAATAAAAAGAATTGGGGGGGGGGGAGATTTGTAACAATAGGAGTAACAATAATGATTGTTGGGTAATTAGGGTTGTGATCAAAATGAAACGAGCACTAGAATTATGTTTCCCAAGGTTTCATAACTCCACAGACTGTTTGTGTTTATCAAACTACCCCGAGGCTTTGCATGCAAAATTTAATAAGTTATGTATTACCTAACCATATCTCGACCTTGGTTTGGGTGAATTTCACTCATTTTCTCTAAGTCTTAAAGCATCACATTACTAATTGTTGTTTTACGATATTAGATTAACTAACCCAGTTATGACTCAAGTTAATTCGATAAAGGCTGGTGGCTTTAAATTGTTGTTGTTATCTCCTTTTCCTAATATATACGCCTCTCTTTTGAGCAAGTATAGAATACATGAAAGTTCCTAATGTGTGCACCCATCATGAAAGCAATAAAATCAAAGGAAATTCTAATACATGTAAGATCACCAATCTAGAATGACTTCGCACTTGACTTGCTTTGTTGATTCATCATGGTTCTTATAACCTAGTTATGGAATTTACCTACTCATGGTCATAAAAAAAATGAATATTCCATATATGAGAGTATAAGATTGAACTTACAAAGAACAAGATGAAAAACCCAAAATGTCAATTCAATTATACACCTTTAAAACTAAGATCAATAATCCCAAGATTGATAATGTATGTCAAAACTCAAAACAATGTAAGAAGTATATAAAGTGCATAACAAAACAATAAAACATCAAAGGAGTATTTATAAATAAAAATAAAACCTATCCTAAATTATGTAGGAAATCAGTATAGGCAGCAACTCATGACTCGTGGGTTGATTCGTGAGTTAGACCCACTAGTCGTTCCTTCAAGTTGTGTAAATCAGTGTAGAAATCTAACTTTTAGAACTTTAGCTCATGACTACATGTGTTGGAGTCACAAACCATAGGTAGGTGTCATGGAAATCAGGCAATGTAACATTCTTCAAAACTCAACTCATTCCAGCTACTCACGTTGAGTAGGAGCTACTCACGTTGAGTAGGTGCTACCCACGAGTCGTGGGTTAATATATAGGTCACCACTTCAACAACTCTTCATACTTTTTCTTAGTATTTTCTCTAAATCCTATTTTCCTGAAAAATCAACACAAATGTACATCATATCCCACAAAACTACCTAAGTTCCTGAATAATTTCCTTATTTTAGGAATTAAAAGTTTCATGAAACCATGACACATCAGTAATGTATAGTCATTTGGCCAACCTAAGATGCGAATATGAACACATAACCAAATTATAGTACAACAAGTTAATACATGCTCAAACTAATATGCATTTAGCATAACAAGCAACAATAAGCAATTTAGGATTAAAACCACCAAGTCTACAAAACATCACCAAGTCACGTTCAGTCAAACCAAGTCAAAACATGTAGATAATTATTAAGAATAAATATATTTTTTTGTTAATTCATGGAACCGTCAAAGTCACCGGACCATCATACATACATTCTATGAATAATGTTACATCCTGAGATTTGGCCTTAGAGATTTTCCTTGAAATTCATTCTTCGAAGCCTATACAACTCTAGGGTATGAGCCGTATGCTGGGGTACGAGTGGTATGGTCCTATCATAAACTGACTAGTATTAGTTGGTAGGATAGTTTTGATCACTGGAATGGTCATGACTTAAGGGTATAATTCGTAAGGCTTGGATACGAGTCGTATTAGTGACTCATATGGTGAGTAGTGTTTGGTCCTTCTGGTAATTTATTCTGCTAGGGATACAGATCATAGGTACAGATCATATGCTGAGGTTATGACTTAGTTGGATGATTTATATGTTGGAAAATGTCTGATCAAGGTTAAGGCCTAGGTACGACTAGTGGAAACCAATCATAAGGAAGGGTACGATTCATAATAGAGTCAGTCGTATACCTATGATGAGTTTTTAAAGAACTTAAGTGGGGGTATTCTGGGTATCTCCCTACTGACCCTAATTATGACCCATGACTTCTAATACACTTAGGAGGTTATTTACTCTATTATTTTATTCATTAACACTTAGAAACTATTTCAAAACACATCATAATTCTCTCAAGAGATTTTGGGGCAAGAGAGCTTGGGTTTCAACTTTGGGCTTTCTTTGGTGATTTTATTCAATCATCTTTCTAGGTTTAAAGCATGTGTCTCTGTCCTACTTCTTATTTCTAAAAAGGCATGGATTTTATGGTTGTTTTCATGGTTTCGATATTGCATGGTTATGGTTTTCCATTAATAATTGGGGGTTTTGGTGTAAATAGTTTGGTTATGGTTTCCTATGGTTTAACTATACTTTTATAAGCATTAAAGGTGATTTTGGGCAATTTGATTGTATGATAATGGTTTAATGGTCTTTGGAATTGGTTTTGGTTATTTATTCCCCCAAGGTGTTTGATAAAATGCTTATAAAGATATGTTCATAGAATTGACTTCTTTAAAAGGAACTCTTGCTTGTTTTCAGCTTATGTATAAAACTATAAATGTTTTAAATAGCTTACAAAGGTTAAAGGATTATTGGTTTTGCTTGTGGAGTACATGGAATTCTCCCAAGAGGTTAATATGATAAATAGATAGGGCACTTGCAAGTCCCCTTAACCTAAATGGTTTGGATATGGATAAATATTGCAAGTATGGTTGGTCTGATGATACCACTAATAAATGGACTTTGTTAATAAGTGGTAATTGGATTTGTTTGGATATGATTTTTATTTGGGCATTAATGGCGGGATGTGTAACTGAGCTGTGGAAGGTAGAGGTTTCAGGGGAATTGAAACTGGAAACTCATATTTTCCAATATGAAGGGTCCTTGATGTCCACGTATAAGTGTGACATTTTTTATTAGAGGGATGTACTTGTCGTCCCATGGGATATATTCTAGTTGTTTGGCTGCATGCACTGGGACTCTTTCAACAGGGGGAGCTGAACCCATACTTCCCATAAATGTGGTTAAATGGCAAGGTTACACAACCCAGGTAAAGGTTTTAAATGCACGTTAAACATGGATTCCCTTTCCCGGCACATATATAAATATGTATGGTTGTATGCATAATGGATGATTTTACTTGGTTGTTTAAATGGAATTACTTTATCCTTACCCTGAGATACATGCTAGCGGTTATTCACTAACCCATCTACTGGCGGTTGTATACCTATGCTATGCAGGAACCGACCGTTCGACTCCTCCTACATAGTGATTAACTTGGGGATTGCATTTGGAATAAAGTGGTGAGTTTCCATCTTTCTGGAAGGCTCTATTTCATGATATGGATACTCTTAGATATTTTGTTTTTATTTTGGACATTAGTTTTGGCCATGGTTAGGTGCATGTCCCAACTGTATAATTGTATTCTTTTGGATGAGGCTTTATGGTACTTCTGGGGATTGGTATAGGCAGGATCAGTATTGGTGGCGGCTTTGGCATTGGAATGAGTTAAGAGACTGGCATCATCAGACATAATTTCTCACTGTTCCATCATATTACATTTTGGGATTGATTATCATATTATGTTTTGATATTCTCTTTGGTTTGGTATGGCATGGATGGTTGGTTTGGTGTGGGTAGACTCGATTGGGTCAGTCATGGTTGTGACCCTATCTTAGAGTCTTTATGAGAGTATTTACGCAATCTTCTTATATGCTCAAAATTTAGCTCATCTAGGGTAGTGGAAGGTGGTTGGGTTGGTTTAAGGGGGAGGTCCCTGGTCCTGATTGAACTTGGGATGTCCATTACGTCTAGGCCCTTGTTCGGGTCATGAAAAATTGATCAGAGCTTTAGGTTCATGGTCAACTACGAAGTCTATAAAGTCGTGTAAAGTAGAGTCTCTTTATGGGGTGTTTAACACACCACACTCATAAGAGAGAGACTATAAGACATTTAGGAATGTTTCACTTTCTTGAAATTCTTAGTTCTAGAATTTTCTCTAATCCTTAGTTATTTGTCTTTCTGATCATGCCTTCTAGATTTTGAATACAAAGAAATCTTTCTGCCTCATCTGGGGATAATGCTGAAGGGGTACCTCCTATGTCTGGAGTACATCTTCGATCTCATGGTCCTATTCTTGATTGTGCTGGAGTTCTTCCTATTCCTCCTACTAATCTTCAAGTCCCTTAGGGTAACGTGATGAATGCAGAGTTTCATCAGTTTATTCATGTTATTGCTTAGATGGTCGATGCTCAAGCTGAGCGGGGTGCGACTATTCCTTTGTCTACTGAGGCTATAAGGGTTGGTCAGTTTATGAAGATGGGTCCTCCTACTTTTATGAGAGTAAAAGTTGTGGAAGACCCAGAAGGCTTCTTGGATGAACTAGAGAAGATATTTTGGGTTATGCAGGCTTCTGATATGAAGAGAGTTAGCTTTGTAGCTTATCAGCTCAAAGATGTTGCTTATTAGTGGTATGAAGAGTGGGACATAGATAAGGGTGATATGGAAGAGGAAGGGTTGTGGGAGGCCTTTTCTAATCCCTTCATGGATTTTTTCTTTCCTCAAGAGTTGAGGGTAGCTAAGATGGAGGTGTTTATGAACCTCAGGTAAGAGAGGATGTCTGTAAGGGAATATTTTTTGAAGTTTCATCAATTATCAAGGTATGCTCCTGATTTAGTGGCTGATATAAGGTTGAGAATGAGGAAGTTTGCTTTAGAGCTGAATAGAGATCTAATTTTGGAGACAAATAGTGCTTTGCTCATTAGGTATATAGACATCTCTAGGTTGACTATTCATATACAACAAGTTGAGGATAAGAAGAGCAAGTAGGCAGAATTCGGGGATAGACAGAAAAAGCAAGGTAGATGTTTTGATCAGGGAGGTGCGCAGTCTCAGGATAGTAAAGATGGTGGCAAGTGGCAGAAAAAGAAATGGGGGAGTTCTGGTTCCTTCTCTACTTACAATGCTCCTTACCCACAATAGTCGGGAGACAGGCATTACCAAGGTGGTGCTAATTCTCAGGCTCAGGTTGCCCAATCTCAAGCAAATGGAGGTCAGTCTGTTTCTGCATTCCCTCCTTGTCGGTTCTATAGTTGTCCTCATTGAGAATTCTGTGAGGAAGGTAGAGATAAGTGCTTTAAGTGTGGTAAGATAGGCCATCATCTCAAGGATTGTCCAACTAATAAGGTTGCTACAAGAGGGAATAAGATTTTAGTTGCTTCATCTTCTGTTCCTACACCTGGTGGTATGACATCTGCTTCTATTACTATTCGTGATTCTAGTGTTGGTTGGAACAGGTTGTATGCTTTGGCATCCCAGTAGGAATTTGAGGCATTACCTGATATTGTTACTAGTATGTTATAGTTCTTCTCCCGTGACGTATATTGTTTGCTTGATCTGGGCTCTACTCTTTCTTATGTGACTCCTTAAATAGCCGTGTCTTTTGGTTTTGATCCAGAAATTGTTTTGGACCCTTTTTCTATTTCTACCCTAGTAGGAGACTTAGTCATTGTTGAACGAGTCTATAGGGGGTGTTTGGTATCTGTTGGTGACAGGCAGACCTTGGTAGATCTGTGTAACACCTCGAGAGTACACCCTAGATACCACACAGTGCTTGGAAATACAAGTGATCCCAATCTAACCCATGAACTGGCATACTATTAAGCAACTGAATTATAATAAAATAAATAACAAGTTCTGCTATGTGGAAACATAATCATGGCATAATCTAAATAAGTACAATACCGACAAAGTTTATAATCTGATTAAAACTGAAGGAAGAAACTGAAATTTACATGATTAATGAACATACATTGTTATGACTTTTATGACTATGCTATGCTCTGCTTTTCATTCTATCGAGTCCTAGGGGTATTTAATACCCAACAATATAGCTGTTTACATAGAGACAGTGTCATTTATAGAGTAGTCTCAGTCATGGCACAATCAGTAGTGCTCTTAGTCAGTTACAGAACTCAAGAAATTCAGTAGTACTCAGAAATTAGTCTCAATTTAGTATTCAGTTCAAAATTTAGTTAGTAACCAATTCAGTACTTAGAGAACTCAGAATCAAACTAGTCCGGTTCAATATTTAGTTCTGACCTCAGTAAACTCAGTCAACTAATAGAACTCAGTAGTATTTAGTCAATTAATAGAATCCAGTAGTATTCCGCCAGTCAACAGAACTCAGTGAACTCAATTCAGTTCAGATAAATAGTATGATTAGTAATAGCTCAGTCAAGCCTAGTATAGTCAAGGAATAAGTTTAGTGCCTTTCAGTTAGGAGTAGGATTCAGCACCGAGATAGCCTAGGGATGGGGATCACCCATTAGCTAGGACTGGGTCCCTAGAAGCAATCCCTAATTTCCAAAACTATGTAGCCAGCGTAGTTTATGAGATGTCACCCATTAGATAGGAGTGACATACTCAGGGATCACCCTTTAGTTTAGGACTGATCTCAGGGGTCACCCATTTGACTACGATTGTCCCCACAACCAGTTGTCTTTACCCGTGGCACGGTACTGATACCTTCCAATTTGGGTTACATATTGGACCCCAACTCAATTATCTTATTTGGGGCATATCGGTTAGATTATTACCTCCTACAGTCTCAGTTTTTGATTTAGTCTCAATATAAAACTCAGTTCAGTTCTATAAATTCAGGACTGTCAGACACAGTCACTCAGCTCAACACAAAACTCAGCATAGTTCCACAGAATCAAAACTTTCAAATACAATCATTCAGTTATCAGTAATACAACACCAGTAAAATCAGATATCAATCAATCAGTATTCAAAACTCAGTATCCAGTGTTATCATGATCTTAGTTATAGTTTACGTACTCATTCATGTACATTTAGTTATATTCATGTATTTCAGTCAGT
The DNA here is from genome assembly GCF_002878395.1 of Capsicum annuum. Classification (NCBI taxonomy): domain Eukaryota; kingdom Viridiplantae; phylum Streptophyta; class Magnoliopsida; order Solanales; family Solanaceae; genus Capsicum; species Capsicum annuum. The sequence continues at coordinate 52,914,497 of NC_061121.1, read as the reverse complement.
ATTGTTCATGTATATGAACCCATGCATCTCAGTCTACATTACTTAGTATACCAGTACAATTAAAGTACTGAATATACCTTTCTTTTTTGCTATAATGTCTTATATCATAGGTTCAGATGCACGGGCTCCTGAGCACCCTTAGAAGTTTAGATCTTCAGTAGTCAGAGTTAGTGGTAAGTCCTTATAGTTTGAGGACATGATTATTTTCTTCATTATTTCAGTTTATCAGTACCGTTTTTAATAGTTGAAGTTAGTTGGGGACTTTTCCCATCAACTCCATGATTCAGACAGTAGAGGCTTTTCACAATAGAGTATTTTTTAGATAGATGTTTCAGTTTTGGTATTATTATACCGTATTCATATTTTAGTATACAGTATTTTTTATATTATTGAACCTTATGGCTAGTTTCCCCCTAATTTCTACATACTTTACAGTGATATTATTCAGTTACTGCAGCAGGTACCAATCATGGTTTAGCTTGTAGTCCTTCGGGATTATAAGCATTGTGTAGCATCCGGGGTATAGAATCGGGGCGTTACAAACTTGGTATTAGAGCCTAAGGTTCTATAGATTCCTAGGAACTCTGAAAGCCATATCTAGTAGAGTCTTATGCATGGATGTGTAGCGCGCCATACTTATGGATAGAAGGCTATGAAATGCCTTAGGAAAAGTTTCCTTTCTTTCAGTATTCATATCGTGCGAGTGAGCGTGAGCTCAATTAACCCTCAGTCTAATCCAATCCTTTTCTTTCTTCTATTTACAGAACATGCCTCCTAAGAAGAATGGAAGAAGAATAGGAAATCATCCAGGCCCTCATCCCGTCTAGGCAAATTCTTTAGACGAGCATATCTCCCATGAAAAATTGAGGGCCATATTTACTACTCTAGCAAATTCAGTAGCAACTCAAAACGAACAGCCAGGTACTCTTCAGGTCAACCTAGTGGCTAATACTGCTATATCCAGGATTCGAGACTTCACCCAAATGAACCCTCCTTCCTTCACGGGATCTAAGTCAGAAGAGGATCCACAAAAGTTCCTCGACTAGGTTTAAAAAGTCCCAGATATTATGGGAGTAACTTCCAGTGAGAGTGCTGAGATAACTTCCTATAAACTACAAGATGTAGCCCATCCATGGTTTAAGATGTGGAAGGTAGATAGGGGTACAAATGCAGAATCCATAGAGTGGGAAGAGTTTGCTACCACTTTTCTAGATAGATTCTTTCCCTTAGAGCTAAGAGAAGCCAAGGTGTTAGAGTTTATTAATCTCAGGCAAGGAGTATGAGTGTGAAAGAGTATTCCCTCAAATTTACTCAGTTAGCCAGGTATACTCCCCATATAGTAGAAGATAATAGGTCTAGAATGGGCAAGTTCATATCTGGGGTGTCAGAGAGTATGGTCAAAGAGTGTAGAACTGTGATGATGTTGATTAAGGAGATGGACATAGCTAGGCTTGTGGTCCATGCTAAATAGATTAAGGTGTAGAAGCTTAAAAAGAAAGAGAGAGAGAATAAGAGAGCCAGAACGGGTATCTTTAGTTTTGCTTAACTAGGTTCAGAGTGGGTAACATCCTTAGTTCAGTCAGGTGTTTTTAGTCCCATCTCCATCTTCAGCTAGTGCACTAGTACCAAAGTTCAGGATTGGCCGTCGAGATGGGTGCCAGGATCTAAAACCTAGGGTAGTGTGAGCAGGGGTTTTACCTATCCTCATTATGGAGAATGTGGTAGACATTACCTAGGTGCCTCTCGAGAGGGCCGTGATGTATGTTTTAGATGTGGCAAGCTAGGCCACAGGTTGCGGAAGTGTAGATTAATGTCCCAGAGGGGAAAATAATTATACCAACAGGGTCAGTCTAAAACCTCCTTTAGTTCAGTTTGGTTGCCTGAATCGGCAGGGCGCCACTTCCAGTGCCGCCGGTGGACAACACCCAAATAGGATTTATGCACTTCAGTCTAGATAAGATCAAGAAAGCTCTCCAAATAAGATCAGGAGGTCACTGTTATGTTATAGATCTGCCATTTACATGTTTATGCCTCTTTAGATTGAGGAGTTTTTTCTTTCTTTTGTAACTCTATGTATAGCAGTCAACTTTAAAGTCAAACCAAATATTAATAGGACCTTTCCCAGTCTCTACCCTAGTGGGTCAGTCTATCATAGCTGATGGGTATACAAAAACTATCCGATTATGATACCTCAGAAAGTCAGGCCTTCAGATTCTAGTAGTAATATCAGTAGGTGTAGACATACAGTGAGAGGAGATGATGCCCAACTCGTCTTAGCTCAGTGAAAAGTTTTGTACTCTAGTTATCATGATGTCTACTTATACCTTACATGTCAGCTTTGTGATCATAGCCTATATTCGTGCACATTAACGAAAATTATGTACGATTATAATTCCTAGTATAAGGAGTTCCAGTTCACTCAATGTTACGAATTATGTTTCATGAATACAAAAACTCCAAACTCAGGTTATGCAGCTCATGAATTTTACACTTATGCCTTTTAGTATGTTCAGTCCTAGTTACAGTCTTAATTACAGTCTCAGTTATCATTTTAGTTATAGTCCCAGTCCAAGTTCAGTAATCAGATCAAAAAATCCATTCAGTTTTAGGTTTTCTTGACCATAGCGTATGATTATCAGTTATTTAGTTATTAGTATTTTAGTACCTCAGTTTATAGACTATTTCAGAATTATGTTATAAGCTTGGTCTTGAATTCTCAGATAATACAGTTTTCACAAATTCATGCTCAGTTATCTCATGTTACTTAGTCATTCCTTGTCTTATAGGCATAATACTCTACAATTTCAGTCTTGTTATTCAGACTAAGTGCAGTTTAGTCTTACATGCCCAGTATTCAGCTATTAGATATTCAGATAATCAGTTAAATTAGTATGTTTATGCACTCATGCTCAACACCCATGTGAATATTTTTAGTAGTCTCAGGTTATGTGCTATTATGTAGAGTATAGTTGAGAGAGTATTCAAGGGATATGTCTAAGCTTGAAAATTTATAGTTGCAGTGCATAAGTCTCAGTCACTTCATCTTAGATGATGTTTCATCGGCTTCGACTCACATTATAGAATTTTACCTAAGATGTGATTTTCTTATCCAGCTCTTTTATTCAGCCATGCCAAGACTTCTTACCCCCTAAATCCACTAGAAATCTATAGAAAGAGTGTCAAATAAAGGCTCCAGTTGAATATAAGTTTTTAGCATAAGTTAGTCCACAAAGCCAATAATTCAGTTTAGCAATTAAGTAGACAATGTTCGTGTGGGTTAGTTTTCCATATTTCTATTTCATCGCACTATCCAAAGTCTCATGAATGTACCTATTCTAAGGTTGAGAAACTATGTGGTTGCGATTTCAACTCAGTTCAGGTGTCATGACTCAGTTTTAGATCCCTGATATGCAATCATAATTCAGTTCGTAGGTGCCCTGTGCATCGTCTCAGTATTTCCTCAGTATCTCAGCCAAGTCAGCATTTTTTAGGGGACATAATGTCCCAAGGGGGAGATACACTATAATCCTCAAAGTTTTCATGACCTAAACCTTCCATCTTCTCTTCATATAATGAATCTAGTTTGGAGTAGTAGGTACTCATAGGTGGACTTTCAAGTTCCTAATCTCAGCTGTAAGCCATGTATTCAGTGGCTCAGTCCAGTTCATGATATTTAGTTCATGTATCCCATTTCAGTCTCAGTTATGTTCTCATGTTCCCATTTATACATGTTTATTAAATAATCTCAGGTTCATCAGTATTCTTAGCTTAAGGTAATAGTCTTCCTTAGATTGGCTTAGTCCATATTCAAATACAGTTATAAACTTGGTATCTATTACCGTTGCATATTCAATCATGCATTCACAAATTAGTTCAGTGATGTACTCATGCATCAGACATGCATATCTAGTATATAAGACTAGCTTATCCATAATCCCAGTCATGCATTCATGAATCATGTTCATCTATGAACTCATGCATTAGATATGCATGCTCAGTATAATAATTCAGTATATCAATTATTTCAGTCATTAAATCATGCTTCAGTTGTGCATTTTTAGTACCTAAGTCTAGTCTATCAGTATTCTCAGTTTAATCAGTCTCATTCGAGGACGAATATTCCCAAGGAAGAGATATTGTAAGACCCCACAAAATCCTAAGCTCAACTTAGTCTTTTAAGCTTGCTAAGGGGTCCCAGACTTAGAAATTCTAGCTAAGTATTCAGACTTATTATTTTGGCCTTCATAAGTTGGAAACTCTATTTCACGACTCTTATGAACTTAAAGCATTGATCTTTAGGTTGAATCATGATTAGGAATGTCAGTAGGTGTTCCCAGATGAATTTTGGATTTTTTCAACCTCGTTTGACACATGTTTGGGAACCTAAAATAGTGTATCAACGCGATCTTAACATGGTTCATCATCCATCGCATCGATTAATATTTTTTTGGCTCCCAGTGGTAAATTTCAGTGAACCAACGTAGACTCAACGTGGATCATTAGACATCAGATCAATGCCAATGACATGGCACGTCGGTCTGTGTGTCGACAGCTCAGTTTTCAATTTTTAAAAACCGCATCCAAAGGGGTATTTGGGTCATTTTTCCCTCCTCTATTCAGCCCCAAAAGCACAAAATTAAGTCATTCCTAGGGTAAAAATTCATTCTCTCTCAAATTGCTCTCAAGAACAAAAACCCTAGGGCATTAATTTCAAGATCAATCCTCACGAACACTCCGTCAACCTTCAAGAATTCAAGCATTAAGGTATGTTAAGTGTTCATCCAAGGGTTTCCTTCCACCCTTGGAGTTGAAGAAACCTTTTTGAAATTATAAGTTAAAGGGTTTAATGAATTTCATAATTTGATGTGACTATGTTCATGATTATTATGTTGATGGGGTTTTCTAATTAATTGTTATTTTCAAGATTCATGTGAAATCATTTATTTTATATGTAGTGTCGTGTGAATTCATGCTAAAGCCTTAAGATTGTGAATTTGGTGTTGAAATTGTGATTCTCTCATGTTGTCTAGTATTATGTACATGTACTATTACCTCCAAGTGTTTGATTAATTGTTCATGTGAGTTGAATAATGAAATTATAGCATGCTAACATGCATTCCTCATTCATGTACAAGTTAATTCATTACAAGTGTGAGTAAATGTCTCTATGAATGAACTATGGACTAGCATACATTTGTATAAGTTTTACGACTATGCTATACTCTACTTTTCATGCTATCGAGTCCTGGGGTATTTAATACCACACAAAGTAGCTATTTACCTAGAGCCAGTATCAGTTACAGAGTAGTTTCAGTCATGTCACGATCAGTAGTGCTCTTAGTCAGTTATAGAACTCAAGAAATTCAGTAGTACTCAGAAATCAGTCTAAGTTTAGTATTCAGTCAGTAACCAATTCAGTACTTATTGAACTCATAATCAGTCTAGTTTGGTTCAGTATTCAATTCCGACCTTAGTAAGCTCGGTCAGCTAACAGAACTCAGTAGTATTTAGTCAATTAATAGAATCCAGTAGTATTTTGCCAGTCAACAGAACTCAGTGAACTCAATTCAGTTCAGATAAATAGTACGATTAGTAATAGTTCAGTCAAGAGTAATACAATCTAGGAATAAGTTTAGTGTCTTTTAGTTGGGAGTAGGATTCAACACTTACGAGCCTAGGGATGGGGGCTCACCAATTTTCTAGGAATAGATCCCTAGAAGCAATTCCTAAGTTCTAGAACTACGTAACCAACATAGGTTATGAGATATCACCCGTTAGATAGGACTGACATACTCAGGGATCACCTGCTAGTTTAGGACTGATCTCAGGGGTCACCCGTTTAACTAGGACTGACCCCACAACCAGTTTTCTTTACCCGTGGCACGGTACTGATACCCTTCCAATTGGGGTTATATATTGAACCCTAACTCAATTATCTTATTAAGGGCATGTCGGTTAGATGATTATCTCCTACAGTCTCAATTTTAGATTCAGTCTCAGTATAGAACTCAATTTAGTTCTATTGATTCAGGACTGTTAGACATAGTCACACAGCTAAGCATGGAACTCAGCATAGTTCCACAGAATTAAGATTATCAAATATAGTCATTCAGTTATTAGTAATACAGTATCAGTAAACTCAGATATCAGTTAATCGGTATTCAGAACTCAGTATCCAGTGTTATCACGATCTTAGTTATAGTTTACATACTCATGCATGTACTCTCCTTCAGTTATATTCATGTGTTTCAGTCAGTATTATTCATTCATATGAATCCATGCATCTCAGCCTACCTCACTTAGCATACTTGTATATTCAAAGTACTGAAACAAACCTTTTTTTGGACTATGATGTATTATATCATAGGTTTAGACGTACGGGCTCCTGAGAACCCTTAACAGTTCAGATCTTCAGCAGTCAGAGTTAGTGGTGAGTCCTCATAGTTTGAGGATATGATTATTTTATTCAGTATTTCAGTTTATCAGTATAGTTATTAGTACTTGGAGTTAGTTGGGGATTTATCCCATTAACTCCATGTTTCAAACAGTAGAGGCTTTCCAGACTAGAGTATTTTTCAGATAGATATTTCAATTTTGATATTGTTATATAGTATTCAGATTTTAGTATACAGTATTTATTTATTTATAGTATTGAACCTTATGGCTAGTTTCTGCCTAATTTTCACATACTTTATAGTGATATTATTCAGTTACTACAGCAGGTACCAGTCATGGGTTTGGTTGTGGTCCTTTGGGTTTATGATCACCATGTAGCATCCGGGGTACAAACTCGGGGCATTACAAATGCCTATTACAATAAGTCCCTCAGTTAGGTCTTGTCATATTGGTATCAGAGCCCAGGTTCATGGTCAATTGGGTGTTCTCAAAGCCGTGTTGAGTAGAGTCTCTATTAATGGTGTATAATGTGCCATATTTATAAGGGAAAAGCTACAAGGCATTCAGGAATGTCTCACTGTCTTGGTATTCTATTCTCAAGCGCAGAGTCTTAGTCTTGGAATTTTCTCTAACACTTAATTGTTCATCTTTCAAATCATGCCTCGTAGATCTGGAGAACAAGAAAATTCTTTTATACCATCTGCGGGTAATGCTAAAGGGGTGCATCCTACTTTAGGGGTTCATCTTCGATCTCACAGTCCTATCCCTGATAGTTCTGGAGTTCCACTGATTGCTACTAGTCCTCCTCAAGGCGGGGTACAACTAGTGCTTTGTCTGCTGAGGCTACAAGGGTTGGCTAATTTATGAAATAGATCCTCCTATTTTTTCTGGAGTGAAGGTAGAGAAGGATCCATAGGGCTTCTTGGATAAAATAGAAAAAATATTTTGGGTGATATAGGCTACCAATGTGGAGGGGGTAAGCTTTTTAGCTTATCAACTCAAAGATATTGCAAATCAATAGTATGAAGAGTAGGACATGGATAGAGGTAAAGTAGAAGAATCAATCTTATGGGATACTTCTTCTAAGGCCTTGTTAGATCATTTTTGTCCCTACGAGCTGAGGGAAGGAAAGATGGAAGAGTTTGTAAACCTCAATCAGGAGAGGATGTTTGTCAAGAAATAAGCCTTGAAGTTTCACCAATTGTCAAGGTATGCTTTTGATTTAGTGGCTGATATGCAGGCAAGAATGAGGAAGTTCACTTTTGGGTTAAATTAGGATTTGATTTTGGAGAGAAATACTGCCTTGGTAATTAAAGATATGGACATCTCTAGGTTGACTATTCATATGCAGCAAGTGGAGGTTTGAATAGAGAAAGCAGGTAGAGTTTAAGGATAGGTAGGGTAAGAAGAGTAGGTTTTCTAACCAGGGTGGTGCTCAGTCTTAGGGTGGTCGGGATTGTGGCAAATGGCAGAAAATCTGCTAGTGCTCCTTAATAGGCTGGCGACAAACGTCATCAAGGTGGTGACAATTTCTGGGCACAGGGTGCCCAATTTTAGGCAAGCGAAGGTTAGTCAGTTTTTTCATACCCTTCTTGTCGGTTCTATGGTCTTCCTCATCAGGGTTATTTTGATGAAGGAAAGGACAAATGCTTCAAGTGTGTCCAGACAGGCCATTATCTCAGGGATTATTTGGTTAATAAGGTTTCTATGGGGGAGAATAAGATTCTTGAGTCTTTATCTTATGCTCCTACACCTGGTGGTAGGCATCTACTTTGGTTACTACTCCTGGTTCTTATGTTTGTCAGAACAGGTTGTATTCTTTGGTATCCCAATAAGAATCCGAGGAATCACCTAATATCGTTACTGGTATGTTACAACTTTTCTCTAGTGACGTATATTGTTAGCTTGATTTGGGGTCCACTCTCTCCTATGTGACTCGTTATGTGGCTGTATTTTTTGGTTTTGATCCAAAAGTGATTTTGTATCCTTTTTCTATTTTTACCCAGTAGGTGACTTGGTTATTGCTAGGAGAGTCTATAGAGGGTATGTGGTACCTGTTGGAGGAAAGCAGACCTTGGTGGATCTTTTTGAGTTGGGTATGGTGAATTTCAATGTTATTCAGGGTATGAATTGGTTGCACTCTTATTATGCTTCCTTGGATTTTTAAACCGGTAGGGTTATCTTTAGGTTCCCTGGTGAATCGATTATAAAATGAAAGGGTAGTTCCTTAGCTCCTAGGGGGAGATTTATTTCTTATCTTAGAGCTCAGATGTTAATCTCTAAAGGTTGTATTTATCACTTGGTTCGAGTTAAAGATTCTAACTCTGAAGGTCCTTCTTTCCAGTTAGTTCCAGTGATTAATGAGTTTCTAGAGGTCTTTCCAAATGATTTTCCTGGTGTTCCTTCGGATAGGGAAATAGAATTTAGTATTGACTTAGTTTCGAACACTTATCCAATTTCTATTCCTCCATATAAAATAGCTTCGGCTAAGTTGAGGGAACTCAAGAAGCAACTTAAAGATCTTATGGATAAGGGGTTTATTTATCTAAGTGTATCGCCATGGGGTGCACCAATGTTATTTGTGCACAAGAGGATAGTTCCCTTAAGATATGCATTGACTATAGGTAGTTGTACAAGGTGACGGTCAAGAATAAGTATTATCTTTCAAGGATGGATGATCTATTCGATCAGTTGCAAGGTGCCAAGTTCTTTTCTAAGATAGATCTTTGGTCTAGGTACCATCAACTAAATATTAGGGAGGTAGATATACCTAAGACAACATTTCATACTTGGTATGGGCACATTGAGCTTTTGGTAATGTCATTTGGATTAACTAATGCTCCGGCGGCATTTATGGATTTGATGTATAGGGTTTTTGTCAGTATTTGGATCTCTTCATCATTGTGTTTATTGATAACATTATGGTTTATTCTAAAACTAAGGTGGATCATGCTTATAACCTCCATGTGGTGTTGTAGACCTTAAAGGAACAACAGTTGTATGCTAACTTCTCCAAGTGTGAGTTTTGGTTGAATGCTATAACTTTCTTGGGTCATATTATTTCTAGTGAGGGGATCATAGTGGATCTTCAAAAGGTTACTGTGGTGAAGAGGTAGCCTAGACCCACGACTCCATCTGACATTCAGAGCTTATTGGGTTTAGCTAGCTATTATAGGCGGTTTGTGAAAAGATTTTCATTGATAGCTGCTCCTTTGACTAAGTTGACTCATAAGAAGGCCATGTTTTCTTAGTCAGATGCTTGTGAGGGGAGTTTCGAGAAGTTTAATAATAAGTTAACTTTGGCTCCAATTTTGACTTTGCCAGAAGGCAATGATGGGTTCGTGATTTATTGTGATGTATCTCGGGTAGGTCTTGGTTGTGTGCTGATGTAGCATGGAAAGGTGGTTGCCTATGCTTCTAGGCAGTTGAAAGTGCATGAGAGGAATTATCCTACTCATGATTTGGAGCTGTTGGCGATTGTGTTTGCTTTGAAAATATGGCAGCATTATTTGTAGAGTGTGCACATGAATATCTTTTCTGAAATAAGAGTCTATAGTATGTGTTCACTCAGAAGGATCTTAATCTCAAGTCGAGGAGATAACTTGTACTTCTCAAGTACTTTGATGTTAGTCTTCACTATCATCCAAGTAAAGCTAATGTGGTTGCTGATGCTCTTAACAGATTATCCATGGAGAGTTTGGCTTATGTGGAGAAAGAAAAGTAGTAATTGTTAAAGGATATTCAACGCTTGGATAATCTTAGAGTTTGCCTCTTATACTCTAAAGATAGTGGTGTGATGGTGCAAGAAGTAGTTTGATCATCTTTTGGTGTGGAGATTAAGGAAAATAAGTGTTAGATCCTATCTTGATTAAAATCAAGAGTTACGTTGGTGGGCAAAAGTTAGTAGTGTTTGATATCGGTGGTGATGGTACTTTATGGTACCAAGGGAGGTTGTGTATTCTTGATGTCGATGGTTTGAGATAAAGGATTTTGACTGAGGCACATGAGTCGCACTATGTTGTTCATCCTGGCTCGACTAAGATGTATCATGATCTCAAGGAGATCTATTGGTGGAATGGCATGAAGAGGGATGTGGATAATTTTGTGGACAAGTGCATGGTGTGTCAACAGGTTAAGATTTAGTACATGAGACCAGGAGGGTTGTATCAAGAAATTGATTTGCCCAAGTGGAAATAGGAAGTGATCAATATGTAATTTGTTACCGGTCTTTCTCGGTATCAAAATCAATATGATTCAATTTGGGTCGTCATGGATAGGATGACTAAGTCTTCCCATTTTTTGCCAGTATGCACTACCTTCTCGGCGGAGGATTATGCGAAGATAAATCTTCAAGAGATTGTGAAGTTGTATGGGGTGCCTGTTTCAATTATTTTCAATCGTGGCATACAGTTTACCTCTCACTTCTGGCTATCTTTTTAGAAGGGGTTAGGGACTAAGGTTAGTCTGAGTACTGCTTTTCCCTCACAGATAGATGGCAAGCTGAGAGAACAATTCAAACATTAGAGGATATGCTTCGGGCTTGTGTGATTAATTATAGTGGCAATTGGGTTGAGAATCTACCTTGGTGGAGTTTGCTTACAATAATAGCTATCATTCTACTATTGGTATAGCCCCTTTTGAGGCATTGTATGGTAGGAGGTATCGATCTCCTATCGGTTGATTTGAGATTGGTGAGGTAAATATGTTTGGTCCCGACTTAGTTTACCAGGATATGGAGAAGGTGAAAGTTATTCGAGAGATGATTAAGGATGCCCAAAGTTGCCAAAATTCTAATGTAGATGTTAGGCGTAGAGTCTTAGAGTTTGAGGTTGGGGATAAGGTTTCCCTTAAGGTATCTCTCATGAAGGGAGTAGTGCAGTTTAGTAAGAAGGGGAAGCTCAATCCCTGGTATGTTAGTCCTAATAAGGTTTTGCGGAGAATTGTTAATGTTGCTTATTAGCTGGAGTTTCCTTCTAGCTTGAGCTTGGTTCATCCGTTCTTCTATGTTTCCATGTAGAGGACGTGCATTGGTGATCCTTCTTCGGTTGTTCCTTTGGAAGGACTGGGCATCATGGGTTCTTTATCTTATGAAGAATCTTGATTAAAATCTTAGATAGGTAGGTTCATCGATTGCGGACCAAGGATCTGGCTTTAATTAAGGTACTTTGGCAGAACCATAAGGTGGAGGAAGCTACATGGGAAGTAGAGGATGACATGAAGTCCAAATATCCATATTTGTTTTGGCTCTTGGGATTCGTGAGGAATATATGTGTCTTTAGCACATCTTTATTTTCAGAGTTTGTTAAAGGAAAGATTAACATCTTTGCCTCTTTATTTTCAAACTTTTGTAAAGATTGGGAATATATTTGGTAATGCAAATAACTCATGTGTGTGGTTACCCTTACCTTATCTGTCATTCGGGGATGAATATTCCTAGTGGGGGAGACCAAAACACCCTAATTTCTAGACCTTAGAAAATTTCTTGGAATTTTGGTCTCTGGACCCAATATGACTTATAGGTACAAGCCATATGTTGGGGTACTAATGGTAAGGTCCAGTCGTGTGCTGACCAGTGTTGGTTGGTGGGATGGATTTTGGTTACTGAAATGGATATAACTTAGAGGTATGAGTCGTATTGGTGGGTATGGATTGTTTGGTTCCTTAACTTAATATTAGACTTGGTTACTTAGGTTAGATCTGAGTACGAGTGGCTCACTATGAGCCGTAAGCCAGGGTATGAGTCTTACCCAGGACTCGTATGGTGGACATCGACTAAATCTTTCTTGGGTTTGCCAGGGGTACAGATGAAGGGTACGGATCGTATGCTTCGGATACAACTTGGTTGGATGAGTCGTATACTGGATAGTGTTGGATCCAAAGGTCGAGTCACGAATATGAGTGGAGGGTACCACTCGTATTGGAGAGTACGACTCATGAGGGTCTGTCGTACCCCTAGGACAGGATTTTGTGCAACTTAAGTGGGGGTATTCTGGACATTTCCCCACTTATCCTAATAAGGTCCCATGACTTCTAACCTACTTAGAAGGTTATTTACACTATTATTCCATTCATTAATACTTAGAAACTCTTCTAAAACACTATAATTCTCTCAAAAGCTTTTGGACAAGGGAAGTTAGGGTTTCAACTAGAGGATTTTAGGGCTTGTGTTGGTGATTTATTTCCTTCATCATCTTGGCTTAAGACATGTTCTCTTCCCTCATAAATATGAATTGACGGTTTTGATATTAAATGGTTGGTTATGGTTTTTCATGGTTTTAAGTATGCTTTATTTGACTTAATGGTAGTTTTGGATAATTAGATTGCATGGGAATGGTTTAATGATAATTAAAATTGGTTTTGGTTATGTTATGCCCCAATTTGTTCGACAAAATGGGTATAATAATGTTTTCATTGCATTGAGTATTTTAATAGAACTATTGCTTGGTTTAAAACTTGGTAACGGAATTATGCATGGTTTAAATGGTTTGTAAAGGTAAATGGATAAATAGTTATGCTTATGGGGTACATGATATCCCCCAAGTGGTTTAAGATAGTAAATGGAAGGGAACTTGGAAGTCCGCTTAAATGTATATATGGTTGGCTATGGATAGTACTTGCAAGTATGATCGGTATGATGATACCACCACTTAATGGCCTTTGTTAATAAATGGTAAATGGATTGGTTGTTGCTTGGTAATGGTTTTAATTGGGCAATAATTGCGGGATGTGTACCAAAGTCGTGGAAGGTGGAGGTCCTAGGGACACCAAAACTGGAAACTCATATTTGCCGATATAAGGTTGGTCTTGGTGACCGTGTGCATGATGTCACAGTATATTTTGGGGGATGTACTAGTCATCCCAGGTTTTTCTTCCCTGGTCGTGCGACTTCACACACTGGGGCCCTTTCAGCAAGGGGAGCTGAACCCATATTGCCCGTGGGTGGTTTAGGACGACAAAGCTACACAACTTAGATAAAGGTTTAAAGGCATGCTAAACCCGGTCGCCTTTCCTAGCATGGTTATATATATAAGTATGGTTATGTGTATATGGATGGTTTTACTTGGCTTTATAAATGGTATTATTTTATCCTTATTTTGAGATCATGCTAGCGTTCACTCGCTAACCCTTTTACTGGCGACTGTATACCTACGCTATATAGGAATCGACCGTTCTACTCCCCCTACATAGTGATTGACTCGGGGATCAACCTTTGGACTGAAGCGGTAATATTCCATCCTTTCAGAAGGCTCTATTCATGTTATGGATATTTCTAGACACTTGGTTTTACTTTGGATATTAGTTTTGGCCATGGTTGGGGGGCATGTCCCAGTCATATTTTATTACTCTTTTGGTAAGAGGATTTGTAGTACTACTATGGGTTGGAATGGGCGCGATCGGTATAGGTATCAGCCTAAGTATTGATATTGGTATTGAGGTTGGCATCATCGAACATAATTTCTCACTGTTCAATCATATTTCATTTTGGTATTAATCATACTATGTCTTGAAACATCTTCTGTTATGGCCAACTCAGGGCAGGCGGCTGGAGGTTAGGTTGGGTAACGGGGGTGTCTCCGATCCCGGTCGAACTTGGGAAGCCCATTACGACAAGGTCCCCGATTGGGTCGCGTTATGTTGACAATTCAAACACTTGGCTACAAAGTTAGTGACATCTCTTTTCATGTTATTCAACCAATAAATCTACCTGTCATGATAATTTTTAATGGAGCCAGGATGAACTACATACTTGGAAGTATGAACTTCTTTAAGAATCCTTTCTCGCAACCCATCCACATTCAGCATACACAACCAACCTTGGTATCTCAAAATACCATCTCCTCCAACTTCAAAAGGCATCACCCTTTATTGACCAACATATTCCCTAATCTGTATCAATATGGGATCCCTGACTAGCTTTTGCTTGATTTTGGAACATAGGGAGGATTTAGTTACTTCTTGGATGAACAACCCTCCATCCTCAGTGTCTAGGAGTTGGACTCCTAGATTAGTAATCCGATGAATATCCTTAACCAAACTTCTCTTTTGTTCCTCTATATAAGAAAGACTGCTGATGGACAACCTGTTAAAAGCATCAACAACCACATTAGCTTTACCTAGATGATAGTGCAGACTCATGTCGTAATCCTTCAGCAGTTCTAACCACCACCTCTGCCCAAGATTTCACTCATTTTGGGTGAAAACATACTGTAAACTCTTATGATTAGTAAAGATGTCAACATGTACACCATAAAGATAATGACGCTAAATTTTCAATGCGAAAACCACAACTGCGAACTCTAGATCATAGGTGGGATAGTTTTTCTCATGGACTTTCAACTGCCTAGATGCATAGGCCACCACCTTACCATGCTATATTAACATACACCCTAGTCCCACCAGAGACGCATCACAATAAACCACAAAACTCTCTGTACCCTCAGGAAGGGTCAAACCAGGCGCAGTAGTCCACTTGTGCTTTAATCTCTCAAAACTATTCTCATAAGCATCAGAACATAAAAACTTGACCTTTTTCTGAGTCAACTTGGTAAGTGGACCAGCTATGGATAAGAAGCTCCCTACAAATCTCCTGTAATATCCTACAAAACCCAAGAAGCTCTGAATGTTGGTTTGAGTCGTGGGTCTGGGCCACTTCCTTACTGCCTCAACCTTTTGGGGAT
Organism: Capsicum annuum; assembly: GCF_002878395.1. Classification (NCBI taxonomy): domain Eukaryota; kingdom Viridiplantae; phylum Streptophyta; class Magnoliopsida; order Solanales; family Solanaceae; genus Capsicum; species Capsicum annuum. The sequence goes on along the minus strand of NC_061121.1, from coordinate 52,899,423 downwards.
CAACCTTAATTCCCCCACTAGAAACAATATACCCCAGAAAAGCTATTGTACTGATCTATAGAACTTACACTTAGAGAATTTTCATACAGCTCGTGATCTATAAGGGTTTGAAGGATGATTTAGAGGTGATTAGCATGATCTTCCTCGTTGTTAGAGTAAACCAAATATCATCAATGAAAACTATAATGAATAGGTCTAAAAACTGACGGAACACCCAATTCATGAGGTCCATAAATATCACAGTGGCATTATTCAGCCCAAAGGACATGAGCAGGAATTCATAGTGATCGTACCGAGTTTAGAAAGTTGTTTTGGGAATGTCAGCCTCTCTAACCTTCAACTGATGCTAACCCGAATGAAGGTCAATCTTAGAGAGGCATTTAGCACCATAAAATTGGTCAAACAGATCATCAATTCTGGGAAGAGGGTACTTATTCTTGCTAGTGACTTTATTTAACTTACGGAAATCTATACACATATGGAGGAATTCATATTTCGTACGCACAAATAGTACAAGAGAACCCCAAGGAAAGACACTAGGAAGAATGAAGGCTTTATCAAGAAGATCTTTTAACTGCTATTTTAATTCTTTCAATTGCACAGGAGCTATTCTGTGTGGCAGAATAGAAATAGGCTTGGTGTCTAGCAATAAGGTAAATACCAAAATCTATCTCCCTATCTGGAGGTATCCCAGGGAGATTATTAGGAAAATCCTTTGGGAATTAATTAACTACTGAGACCGACTAAAGAGACTGACTTTCAGTTCTAGAATCATTAACCTGAACAAGATGATACAAATAACCCATAGATATGAGCTTATGGGCTCTAAGATAAGATATGAACTTCCCTTTAGGTACAAGAGAATATCCCTCCCATTCCATAACTAGCTAATTAAGGAAATAGAAGGTGACTTTTCTGGTTCTATAATCTAATATAGCATAACATGAATGGATCCAATTCATTACCAAAATAGCATCAAAATCAACCATATCAAGTTCTACCAAATCAGCCATTGTATCCCAATAGAAAACAAACACCACACAATTTCTATATACTCTTCTAGCAATGATAGAGTCACCAGCAATGGTAAAGATAGAGAAGGGTTCAGAAATGTTTTTGGTCTTAAAACCAAAACTGATTGCCATATAAGGGGTGTCACATAATACAAAGTAGATCCAGGGTTAAGTAACAAATAAACGTCATGGGAGAAGATTTGTAACGTACCTTCAACAATATCTGGTAAAGCCATTGAGTCCTGGCGAGTAGGTAAAGCATACAACCGATTGCAACCACCTCTAGTTACAAAAATCATACCCTTAGGTGGTGGATTTTGAAAGCAATTTGGGACTTAGCGCCACCAAAATTTCCTCTAAATGAAGGGTAGTCCCTCCTAAAATGGCCTAGTTGACCACATCTAAACCACAGTTTGCTCCTGTGCAAGCATTTTTCCAAGTGATTCTTTCGACAAGTTCCATAGAGAGGGTGTTGTCTGAATGACTGAGCATACTTCCTTAAATTGAGCACTTTAAGTTTCGAGTCCATTTCATGACTAAAACTGCTACTCACCTGAGGGCCTAGGCACAGGTGCACTATCTGACGACTGAACATTATCCAAAAATTTTTCTTGGACTATTTCTTGCCCCACCTCCCATCCTGATTCTGGATGGTATCCTGTTTTACAATCTTAACTCTCTTAGTCTGCCTCTCTCCTACTGGCGCTTTCTTTTTCTTTTCCTCTTCTACCTGTTGTATATACACCTTCATTCTTGAAATATACATGTCATTATTTAGTATTTTCCCCTTACATTCTGACACCAAATCATTTGAAAGACCGAATACAAACTTTCTCATACGAGCCTTCATGTTGCATACCAATTTTGGAGCATAACGGGAAAGTTGAGTGAATTCCAATGTATATTCCTTGACATAAATCTTTCCCAACTTCAGATTGACAAATTCCTCAGCTTAGGCTTCCCTCAACTCCTAGGTAAAGAATCAATCTAGAAAATCCTAAAAAAACTCCTCCCATACAGCAGATTTAGCATCCATACATCTCAACCCTTCCCATTCCTCGTACCACTGGTAAGCCACATCTTTTAACTGATAAACTACAAACTCTACCCCTTCAGCATCACTGGCATGTATGCCTCTAAATATCTTCTCCATCTCATCTATGAACCCTTGAGGATCCTCCTTAACCTTAGTACCCATAAAGGTAGGTGGTGAACTGTCCAAGTCTAGTAATTTTAGAAGAACCAGACACAAAAATCATTTCTCCATGCTGACGAGATCGATAAGCCACAAATTGATCAGTCATGTGGATAGAATGATGGAACTCAACATTTTAGACCTCTATCTAAGGAGATTGAGCATGGTTGATATCAGACTAAGAATCCCGAGGAGGGCTAGTTTAGACTAGAAGAATCCATGGAGTAGCAGTGAACTATATGGTAGGAGCTCTGTAACATGTTCGCATCCCATGAGTAGGGAGAATATCTTCAACATTTGCCCTAATAGGATTAGAGTTCCTGGATGAGGTGTTCTGACTATTGGATCTATGGGGAGACATGATCTGAAATATAGAAAGTCATGAGTTATGGAATATTCCTAAATGCCTTGTAGTTTCTTCCTAATAAGTGTGGCATGATACACACCCATAAATAGGACTATACTCAAGAATGCTCTGTAGACACCTTAGGACCCTGAACCATGCTCTAATATTAAGCTTGTCACGACCCAAGCCAAGGCCCTGGATACTATAGGCATCCTAAACAACGAGGTCCCGATATACCCCTTAGAATACTATCATGAGCATAATCTATAAGAAATAAAAAATACAGATCACAACTGAATATAAAACAAGGGTTCATAATCAATTTAGTACTTAAAAACATAATTCCATAAAATAAAGCTTCAATATCAACAAATTAGTCTACGAAGACTCTACTGGACACTAATCTGTCGAAGCCGGGGCAAGGCCCCCTGTTGGACCATAAAACTAACTGAACCTAACATATGAATAGGATGCTTTCCAAAATTAAGAGAGGCTCACCAACTCTTAATGATTGAGAGGTATCTTCCACTGAGATGACCATGGAACTATGCCTTAGAACCTAGATTATAAGAGTTCAAGACTTGAAAAATACTGGTATGCAGAACAATAAAAAAATATGAATATTTTATGTAAAATAATCGAGAGCATTATGAAATAAATTTAGCATTATATATATATATATATATATATGAGAAAACACATCGGGATAATTAAAGACTCTTAAACTATGCATGTAGAAACATAGACAACACTCTTTGTTTTATTTCTGAACTAGATGGTACACCCTACAAATAAAGTACCCACAGTCTATGTGGGTCCACCATTAGATTGTCGTCCGAGCCCCCAACCTAAGTTTTCCACAAGGGGTGAAGTGCTGTAATCTAATATGCCACAGGGCTTTCACCAGCATACAATCCAGATATCAAGACATCATAATTCCATGTTGGCAAAACACGGTTTCGGCTATGAGTTATCTGAAATCTTACCTTCTTCAGGTAACCATCTAGCTATTTTTAAGTCAAATTTTAGTCCTTTAAAACCATGCTTCATGATCAAAACGTTCATTATTTTCATGCTCAGGACACTCTATAATAGGTATTATCATACCTAGGCTTGAAAGCCATATCATATCATGTCCATATCCCTTCTCATTCATAACATGTTAATGACCACCAAACTTATGCAACACATTCTCTTTTTAAAACTTAAACACACGGTGGCCAATTCTTTTATTTATCATATGCATTTTCTCCGTTAGGACACAAGAGCATTTAGAATAAGAATATCCTTTTTGAAAAAATATAAAATAACAAAAAAAAATAGGCATTTAAATCTAAATAATGTTCACCATTAATAAAGCATCCTCATCACTAGTCATACATAAATCTCATGATTAAAATAGGGGACTTCTAATTTGTGCTCTCAAACCCATTTCATAATTCATGACATATTAAAACCATAAATTTCATCATGGGTAATTGAGTTTCATAAATCATGCTTATAAATCACTTTTTGATAATTATATATTATATGCACATGATTTTATCTCAAGTTCATGAAAAAAAACCATAAAAAATACATACTTTCTTCAGAATTGGCTCATGATGCATGCTTTTCAAACCACTTCCAAAACCTATTACATATACATAATTATACGTCTTTAAAACTTGTTAATATGAAAATATTATGCCCATGAAATTTAAGATAGTCCTACATACCTTGAAAACAAAGAGAACGTTGAGAGATTTGACCCCTTTGGAGACTAGAATCCTCCAACCCTAGGTAGTTTCTCTTTTTTCTTAATGAATGATGTTTAGGGATTTACAGAGGTGTAATAATGCTTATTTAATAATTGAAGTCATGGGGAGGGGGGGGTTTAAAGGGGAGAAATACCAAAAATCCCTTCACCCTTAAGTGAATGCACAAATTTTACATGGCAGTATGGCACACTGCTTCTCGAAGAGACTAGTGTACCACCTCATATTTTTGAGCTAGAATTTGAACCATCATTCCTGTATATAAAGACTTAAACCTAATAATTTCGAGTCAATTAAGGGTTATGGTCAATTATTTAGTGTGAGAACATCTTTGGAGGTGAATTGAGATCATAAAAATCTCCTAACTCAAAATCGAGTTGAGAACTTTTGTACCGATTGAGTTTTAGTGAACGTTCCAACTTGGGTAAAGTTGCAGTGAATATTACTCCTAGATTTTAATGAGTTGTATTGTAAAAAATATACCCCATGAAAGGTCTTTGAATCTTATTTCCATCATCACCAGTTTTTCCTTAATCGGATAAATGAGTAAAAAATTATGCATGATTTACCAAAAGGTGTCTGTCTGCTAAGGAGTGACAGCCAGGGTGATAGACCATCACACCAAAACGTCACCCTTAAGTATAAAGACTAAAAATTGATCATTTTGGGATCGTTGGAGTGAAGGTCAGTCACGAGAGTGATGGTCCATCACTTAAACCGTCAGTAGGGACTGTTTTACACTGTTATAAAGTTTTCAAGTGGGTATTTATGTATTTCCCCACTACAAACTCCTCACCAATGACTTAACTCACAATATAAACCTTATTTATTGATAGAATATTAGTTTATCATTGCTTTTTATCCTCTATTCTCTCAAGAGAGAAAAATTAGGGTTTTCTTCCAAAGCTCATTCTTCCAAGGATTAGATTTATCATATCTCAAATTTTGTTCGTCAAAAAGGTATTTGGGAATATCCTATCTTTCACGGGAGTACGTTTAGCATTTTAAAAAGATTTAAAGATGTATATGTAATGTTTTTTGTAGGTATATGAATTTTAAATTCTCTTTAACCATTATGCATATTATTTTGCATATTTTCAAATAGGTACTTTTTGTGCTAAATGCTCTTGTGTCCTAATGAAGAAATTATATGAGATTAATGAAAGAATTGGCCACCATGTGTTATAGACTTTAAAAGAGAGTGTTGCGCATAAGTTTTCATAAGCTTTGAAATAAGAACTCTCATGTGATGTTTAAATCTTTTGCTGGTCATTAGCACGTTTTTGAATAAGAAGGGCTATGGATTTGAAATGATATGATATGGCTTGAAAGTCTAGGTAACATGATACCTATTATGAAATGCCCTTGACATTAAAGTAAATGAACATTTTTAAGCATGAAGAATAGTTTTAAATGACTAAAATTAGGCTTAAGGAGATTTAAATGGTTACTCAAAGAAGGCATTTGAGTGTAAGGTCCCATTGCTGGAAATCATTTTTGCCGACTCGAGAGACATGATTAGAAATGGTCAATGTATACTTGCCCCGGGGAACTGGTATACTAGAATAGTATTTAAGACCCTTATACTTGAGGCAAACTTGGATTAAGGGGCTTGGCCGACGGGTTAATGGCGGATTCCATATAGCCCATGGGATTTAAGAAATATAGAGTGTACTATCTAGCTCAGAAGTAAATTAAAGAGTTGAGTTAATGTTTTACAAGCATGAATTTAAGATCTTTATATTATGCCCATGTGTTTTTTAGATATATCATGATAAATGGTTTTCATAGTGCTCTCAATTATTTTACATAAAATATATATTATTTTTGAATTGTTCTACATACCAATACTTTCCAAGTATTGATCCTTAAAATATAGGTTCTAAGGCGCAGTCCTATGATCCATCACATCAGTAGAACATTATATTTGGGATAATGATATTGTTGGTGAGCCATCCATCTTTTGGAGTATATTTATTCATATGTTGACTTCTTTCAGTTTATGGTCTAGCCGGGGGCTTTGTCCCGACCTAGATAGTTAGTATCCAGTAGAGGCTTCATAGATAATATTTTAGTATTTGTATTGTCACAACTTCTTAACACAGTTGGATTATGAGTTGTCCTTGAATGTCATTATATCTTCTGCACTTTGGTTTATATGTAGATTATGCTTATGATAGTATACTAAGAGGTATCTCATGACTTCGTGGTTTGGGATGCGTATCGTGGACAGGGCCTTAGCTCGAGTCATGACAAGCTTGGCATCAGAGCATGGTTCATGGTCCCAGGGTGTCTACGAAGTTGTGTCTAGCCAAGTCTTGCTTATGGGTGTATTGTGCACCACTTTTATAATTAGGAGGCTACCATAAATTTAAGATTTGTTTCTTAGTCTTTCATACTCTAGATAATACGACAATATTTTCCATATGAAAGTTATCCAAATTCCTTCTTTTCTCTAATTCTATTAGCCATGTCTTATTATCAAGATGATGCAAGGGCAAAAGCTTTGTCTAAGTGATGTGGTCCTTTCTAATTGAGTCATTAGAAAGGTTATGGAATAGCATGAGGAACTGAGAGGAGTCCACTAGTATGTCAAGTGTATTGATTTGAGTGTATACCTCTATCTAAATGAAATCTTTATTTTTAACCTAATGTAAGACATGTATTTAGTCCCTTTTTAAAGGATTTGTTGTAGATGCAACACATACGAATAGACATATATAGCAAAATATTGGAATGATATTTCCATTTGAGGGGTAAATAAGTTAAGGTGTTATAATCTATGAGTAGTAAGATGATCCCAGAGTTGGTGCTTTAAAGCTATAAGTTTAGAAGTTAGAGTAGCACTTGAGTAAAGAAGGTAGATTTAGTTGTACAACATTTGAGTGAAGGGTGGTATGCCCTCTTTATGGGAATTGACTAAGGTTGTAGCAATATTAGTAGAATATGTGGTAGTCTATGAAGGAAGGAAGTAGCTATGATAATTATTTATTTAAAATATATAAGAAGCTCAGGATGGATAGTTTTGATGGTTGGAAAATCATTTATAGGTCATGAATGAAAGGATGGAGTGACTAATAATTTATAATTTAGACTTCCTTGGGGAAAATTTAGAAAAAGGGGAAACTCAGTGATGATTATAAAATTTTGAAAGTAGGTCAAATGTATACTTGGATTAGTAGATATGATGTGAGAAAGAAGAATATGCTAACAGATCATAATGGATTATAGTATAAGAGTAAGGTCGACTATTCTTATTATGTAACTTTACCCCCTCTTAATTCTCTTTTGTCTAGTAGTTTTAAACTAGTACAGTATATGAGAAGGTGTGTAATGAATATTAAGGTGTAGAACTAAGGTTGTGAAAAAAAATGTGCTTGTATGCCATAGTTATAAGAAATAAGGAATTTAGGTTGATCTCTCTATTTGGTGGACTAGTATATTATGCGAGATCTTTCATAGATTGTGCATGATCTATGCTAGACACTAGGTTTGGACTTTAGATGTGTATTGTGGTGGTAAGAATGTTAACTCGAGGATAGTGATACGAGAATTATGGGAGTTAGTTAGTAGGCTTGATTTGATGTGTTCCCCAGCCTAGGTTGACAACTTGTGAAAAAATTAAGTGAAAAAAATTATGATATATATATATATATATATATATATATATATATATATATATATATATCTACATAAGGACTAGTATTAAGATGTTGAAATGAGTCTGAGTCGTTAGGTGGGTAAGAGCATTAGGTATATAAGAATAAGCTGAACCCCAAGTAGCATGTTGTTAGATAAGGTTTTATGTGTTTAAGTACCATGTGTACCTAGTTCATGTTCTTTAATTTTGTATTGTGGAGAACTCTAGGGAGTTGTTTTATAGTGTCCTTTAGAGGTGAATTGAGGAAATATAGATAGGCAATGTGTGCCTTTGATACAATTCTACAAAGTTTGTTATGTTGTGAGTCATGCGGTTAGAGGTTTAATGCTAGTATATTAAGGAGTGGAGAATGGATTGATATGTGTTAATGAGTATGGGTGTGTATACTTATGAGAGTAGGAGTTTTAGGGTAATGGATATAGATGCTAGCAAAAGTTAATAGTAGTATTGTTAGAAAGCAGTACCTTCAAATTATAGTTTATAAGGGGACATTTTAGCATTTATGTGTATGGTGATACCCCATTGTGCTGAGCATTGTGCTTATGAATTTAATAAGAGGATACGCCTGTAAGTCTAGGATTGTGACTTTGATCTTAGAAGGAGATAATGACTTTAGGTAGATCTTGAATTTTCTCATGGTGGTAAGTTTCAGGTAAAAGCATGATAACTCTATTCTTATTCTGGAAGAATTCTCCTACTTTGGATCAAGAGGACATTCTACCAATGTATTATGTATTCGAATTATGCATTAGCAAAATTCTGTTACTTCAGATTAAGAGGACATTCTACCAATGTATCATGTATTCAAATTGTGTCTCTTCATGAGGTTTGAGTTCTCTATGCAAATTATGTCCATGATACAACCCTTAAACTAAAAGCAATAACGTATTTCAGCAATCCAAGATTCTAAGTATTCAAGCTCTTTGTTATGATGCTCATGGACCATAAACTCATGTCTCACTTTATGCTTAGTTCTGAAACTATACTCTTTATCTGCTATGGATTCATTTTATGTCAGGTCTATAGCAAAGCGAGAAGGTTAATGCAAACTCATGGCCATTTTTAGTTATTAAAATGAGGAGCAATAGCTTCAAGTATCAATCCTTGTCTCAATCGCTGACTACATGAATTATGGCTTTATGTTATATGACCCATGACATATCCACTCATGCCTCTCGTTATGCCCAGTCTGAAGAACTTATGCCATGTTATGGTTTTCCCCAAATAACCCTCTATTTATGATTTAGGTGTTTGCGAAGAGGTATTTCATGCCTATTGTATCGTATCTTACCTTATAGGCCCCACCTTGGGTAGTGTAACAAATATAAGTTATAATTGAATAGTGTCACTTTCATTTTTTATGCTTGTGCTCTAGTCCCTCAATGACCCTTTTTATGTTAGAATGATAGTAGTTATGGAAGTATAGTAATGTTTGAGATAATAGGGTAGATGTTCTTTATTGTGGAAATTTTAGAGTGACTACTCGAGCTAAGGCTATAGATAAAGAGGGAAGAGCGAGACAAACTTTCTTTATGTGAAATAATTAGAAAGTGGCTATGTGGTGAAAATTTTGGTGAGAGTGATTGAAGTTTCTAGTTTTAGTGGGGAGATCCATAAAGTGGGTGTGTAAAGATAGGCTTAAATATTGTGATTGATGAAAAACAAACCATTGTGCTATGCGGTTAGTATTCCGTGATTACAAGCTGAGGTTGTTTGATTGTAGTGATAAGGTGAAATTGTATTCTTAAAGAGATGTAGAGTATAGGGTCCTATAGCTTAAGCTAGCACCTTTTTCCTTCGGGTTAGGCTTCAATATGGAAGTACTATGCAGTGGGACTTAGACCCTTGTAGTTAGGTGTGTTGTGGGGAAATTGTTAGTTGGAAGAATTAATGGGTGTTGTTCCCAGTAGGAAGCATATAGAGAAATGCTGTTTTATTTAAGGGCTATATGGTTGTATCATGTAAGGTGGAGAATACCTCTATTCCTTTTCTTTGTCCCGTAAAACCTCATTTCATGTCAAGTATCAATATGAACCAAAACCTATGGTCACTAAATAAATTCATGCCTTACGTTGCTATGATTGTGTTCCATAGAACTCATGCCTAAGGTTATCTCTATGTCAAGTCTCACTGTCTCATGCCTCGTTCTTGCACGATTTAGTAGGTGATATCGTAAATCCCTTTTTGATACCTATGTATGTTTTGTTGAGGAAATATTCCTAATGTGAGGTTACATCATTTACTCCATACTTCTATCGCTTCAACAAGTTCTTATCCATCATTTGAGTACAAATGATCTCAAGGGGGAGATAATGTAATAACCCACATTTTTGAGCTAGAATTCAAACCATCGTTCCTATGTATATAGAACCAAACCTAATGATTTTGTGTCAATATTAGTGTGATGATCAATTCTTTAGTGTAAGAATATCTTTGGAGATAGATTGTGATCATAAAAATCTCCTAACTCAAAGTCGAGTTGAGAACTGTTCTACTAATTAAGTTTTAGTGAATGTTCCAACTTAGGTCAACTTTCAATAAATATTAATCCTAGAATATAATGAGTTAGATGGCCTACAATATACCAAATAAAAGGTCTTAGAGTACTCTTTCCAACTCCATCGTCTTTCCTTAATTCGATATCGGAGTAAAAAGTTATGGTAATTTATCAAATGGTGTCTGTTTATCAAGGTGTGATGACCAGGGTGAAGTCCTATTGCACCTAGTGACGGCTCGTCTCACTAAACAGTCACTCTTAAGTATATTGGTCATTTTGGGATGGTTGGAGTGATAGTCAGTCATGAGAGTGATGGTCTATCGCCCAAACCGTTAGGAGTGATCGTTTTACACTGTTATAAAGTTTTCAAGGGGTTATTTGGGTCTTTTCTTCATCAAAAACTCCTCTCCCACAACTTAAATCACAATTTAAACCCTATTTACTAATAGAATATCAGTTTACCATCACTTCTTTTATTCTCCTCTCTCAAGAGTGAAAATTAGGGTTTTCTCCCAATACTTATTCTTCCAAGGCTTAGATTCAAGATATCTCAAAATTGTTCATCAAAAAAGTATGTGTGACTATCCTAACTTAACAAGCTTTAAAGATGTATATGTAATGGGTTTTGGAAACTATTTGAAGAGCATGCATCATGAACCCATTTTGATGAAAGTATGCATTTATTATGGTGTTTTTCCATGAACTTGAATTATATTCCCACGTATATACATTATGATTTTTGAAAAGTGATTTATGAGCATGATTTATGAAATTCCCTCTCCCATGATGAAATCCATGGTCTTAACATGTTATGAATTGTGAAATGGGTTTGAGAGCACGAACTATAAGTCCCCTTTTTGTTCATGAGATTTATATGTGACTTATGTTGGGGCTATTTTATGAATGATGATAATTCTTGAATTTTAAATGCCTCTTTAACTATTATGCATTGTTATTTTTCACGTTTTTGAAGAGGTGCTTCTCATGCTAAAGGCCCCTGTGTCATAGTAAAGCAATTGCATGCCATTAATAAAATAATTGGCCACCATTTGTTAAAGACTTGAAAAGAGAGTGTTTTGCATAAGTTTTCATATATTTATGAAATTATAACTCTCATATGATGTTTAAATCTTCTGGTGGTCGTTAACATATTTTTTAATGAGAAGGGCTATGGATTTAATATGATATGATATGACTTGCAAATCTAGGTATGACGATACTCATTATGAAGTGCCCTTGACATTAAAGTAAATGAACATTTTAAGAATGAAACATGGTTTTAATAGACTAAAATTAGGATTAAAGAGAAATATATGGGTGCCCGAAGAAGGAATTTGAGTGTAAGGGCTCATTGCTGGAAACCTAGTTTTGCCGACTCGGGAGACATGATTGGCAATGGCCAATGTATACTTTCCCCCGGGCACTGATATACTTGAATAGTATGTAGGACCTTTATCCTTGTGGCAAACTTGGATTAAGGGGCTTGGCCGACGAGTTAATGGCAGATTCCATATAGACAATGGGATTTTAGATATGTAGGGTGTACCCTCTAGCTCAGAAGTAAATCAAAGAGTTGAGTCAATATTTTACAAGCATGGATTGAAGCTTTTTATATTATGCCTATTTTATATATATATATATATATATATATATATCGTGATAAGTGGTTTTCACAACGCTCTCGATTGTTTTACATGAAATATATGTTACTTTTTAATTGTGTTGCATACTAATACTTTCCTAGAATTGATCTTTAGGTTCTAAGGCACATTCTTGTGGTCCATCAAATTAGTAAAATATTATATTTGGGATAATAACAGAGTTAGTGTGCCATCCATCTTTCGAAGGACATTTATTCATATGTTGACTTCTTTCAGTTTATGGTCTAGCTGGGGGCTTTATCCCGACCTAGACAATTAGTATTCAGTAGAGGCTTCGTCGATGAGATTTGAGTATTTGTATTGTCACAACTTATTGACAGAGTTTGATTATGAGTTTCCCTTGAATGTCACTATATCTTCTGCCCTTTAGTTTATGTATGGATTATGCTTATGATAGTATGATGAGGGGTCTCTCGAGCCTTCATGGTTTATGTATGGACTAAGCTCCACGACATATTGCTTATCTCAGAGGCTACCCTCTATGACATGGTGTTATCATAGAGGTTCACTGTTTCGATGGTCCAAAATCATCCCAACCACTTCCAAAAATTCTGAAACTTCCTCAGATGACCCTTTTAACATTGCTAAACATATTTCTAGTCAAAAATTGATGTTTAGAATATGGGAAAGCCAAAGATAAATTACTTTAAATTTTTGAGGGTGTTGTAAAAAATTGTTGGGATCATAAAGACCTCTTTCAAGCTACTAGTGATTTTAGAAATTCAAGCACTACGTGGAGTAAAACTACCTTTGTTGATATATTGTAATACCCCGTAATATTCTTTGCTCATTTTATCCCTCCGTTGCATGCATAAAGGGTCCAAGACTTGAAATTCCACCAAGTGTTGAGGACTTAGCTACTTTCAAGACCCCTAAACTTTGTGGATTTTTAAATCGACCTTCTTGACCCTGAAATATTGGTTTTTAAGTTGATACATGTCTAGGGTGGTGAAAAGTACATATTGAGTGAGTTTTAGAATTTTCGAACAAGTGTAGAGGTAGTTTTGAAAATGAATACAGTAGCACCACCGGGATAGGCTCGCGACGCCTGGTCCAGTCCACCAGGATGGAGCTCGTGGCACAAGGCTTACCCCACTGGTCTAGAGCACGCATCGCCCAGTCCCTTTTTTGTCCAACTTTTGCTCTTAAGAATTTAAGGGTATTTGGCTCATTTTCCTTACCCAACTCGTCCATAAACATAAATTATGGATCCTAAGGAGCATTATTTTCCCTTTTACTCTCAAATTATCTCAAGAAAAGGCCTTTCTTTCCCCAAGAAGAAACCCTAACTTCTTCACAAGGAATCAAGGAATTCAAGTTTAAAGTTTCAAGAAATTCCCAAGAATCTTCATGAATTCATCTAGTGAGGTATGTGTGATGTTCATCCATGGGTCTCTTTCACTCGTGGAGTCCAAGAACCCTTTTTGATTTTAAGTTATGAGTTTTACATAGTTAAGTTGAAATATCTCCATGAATCACTTGTTATTTTGATTTCAAGTTATGATTATAAGTTCTTTCAAGTGGAATGAGTCATATCATGATTTGAATGTTGTAATTTCCATGTCATGTTCAGTTATTCAAGATAAATCCACAAGTTATGATTTTGGCCATGAAACATATTGTTTTCCTCATACTTAAGATATTCTCATGTATAAGTTTGTGATTTTCACACGGTAGATGAAATGCCCATGTTTGGGTCTTTGAATCATAATTACTTACTACTATATTTCAAGTTTGATATCATATTTTATACTCATTCAGTGCTGGTGGTTTATGAACGCCCGATACCTATGTGATTTACATAAATTCATCTTTTTATGTACTCAGACAATTAATCTATGAATCTAATCAGTATACTTAGATATTCATATTCATGACTAGCACTATTAGTTATGTAATAGCCTTCAGTTGAGTTTAGTTTAGTCCAGTATTAGTGTGAGTTAAGTTGGGAGTAGGATTTAATATCGAGTGAACCTAGGGATGGGGGCCCAGCCGCCAGATAGTACTGGGTTCTTAATAGTTGTCCCTAAGTTCCAAAACTATCTAGCTGATGAGTGGTGATTTTTTCACTTATTTACACTCCACATTCGTGCACATTACCATGTTTTGAAGGAATAATGAGACATAATTATGATTGAATGCACTAATATTCATATTTTTCTGGTACATAGTTCATGAGAGGGAAAGATGTAGATTGGAGCTAAAAATTATCAATAGAAAGAAAGAAAAGAATAGTTGAAGACCTGGTGCAGAATGACCTCAATTACCACAGTAGTAGTCTGACAACCACGATTGCGATAGTCAAGAATGTTCAATAAATCGCAATCGCGTAAGCCGCAGCCGCAGTCAATTTGGTGTGATCGCGGCTCAGCGAAATATTGTAGCCCAAGGGGGAAATTGGAAATACACATGGATGATCCTAAATTTGATAAAAAAAAAAAAAAAGAACTAAGAACCTAGGAATCACATGGATTGACGATATTCCATCTTCCCCAATAGTTAGGTTTTTGTTCTTGAGTTCATAGCTTCCATTCTTAGAGAAGAAAATACTGTACAAATTTTAGGTGAAAAATACATTGGAGTATCTTCTAAGCGGAGGAATAGTTCACTTCTATGAGAGATTTGTTGGAGTTAACAGTTTGAAGTAACATTCACTTAGTCTTCAATAAATCATTTCAATGGAGATTATGGATATATCATTGCTTATTTATCTTATGTGTAGATAGATCTCCCTCTTGGGGTTGTGTGTGAATAGGGATTAAAATGTGTGTGGTTTGTTTATGTTAGATTCTATTTGGTAGTTCATGTTGATGGATCATTGCTTGACCAATTTGGTTTGGATTTGTGGGTGAAAGTCTCAAATACCCATATGGGTTTGATGGGTGAAATCTCCAAACTATAGAAAGCTTAAAGTAACCTTCGAAAGAAGGGTTTTAGGTGAACTTTAGGAACTCATATCATCCTTGAAAGAAGGATGTAGATACTAAAGCAATATTAGACAATTATGTGTGTAGTTTGCTAATCTATCACTATCTTAGACATAAGGGTAGTTGTATAGTTAACCATACCATGGGTATCATCCTAGAGATAGGGATGCCTAAATTAAGGTTTGGTTATCAATTGGTGAACACACCGATTAGGTATTCAAAAGAAATAGTGGGTGAAATTTTGATGTTTTGTTGAAAGAATAGCATCAAAACCTATAACCTAACCTACCCATATTTGATCTACTAAGAATGAAGTTGGTTATTAGTATCCACATGTCACTTCTCTTGGTAATACACAGTCCCAAGATCGGTGCCTAATTGATAAAACTATAAATAGTCATAGCCTCGAATTTAAACTATAAAAACCCCTAAAGAAACATTAGTGTTGATTATTATCTCCCCCAATTTTATCTTTGTGTAATATTGGTTCGAATTTAACAAGTATCCATTATATCAAATTAACTTTATTACCATTCACACTGTTCGTCGTGGATTCGACCCCGAATCCAAAGTTTAGTAAATATATTGATGTAGACCACCTTATACTTAAATTGACGGGTAAGTTAAGTGTTACAAAAATGACGCATTGATGGGGAACTATTTGGTGTAGTAAGTTAGTTTGGAATTTTAGCTTACTTGTTTAAATTCAAGCTTGTAAATATTTGTTTATGATTTTCTTTTTTTTTGTGCTAGGTAGATTTTATTTTCTTTTACCTGTATCCATGGCATCTTCCAACCAGTACAATTTTTATAGTTGAGAGTAATATCTTGATGATCCATGTCCATATTGTGATGGACCCCACTTTAGGAGAGATTATAACTATACTCCTTGATGATAGATAGAATCACTATCTTGATCCTATTGGGAGTATGGTTGTTCTTTATGTGGTGATCGAGATGGACATTGAAGTTATTGCCCAAATGCCCCTTCCTCTTTTTATTCTAACTGAGTTGCTAGTTCTTCTTATGAGTTTTATACGTCCTATGATGAGGATAAGGAAGAGCAACATACCAGGTCCACTAGTCTTTAAGCAATGCTTCAAACTATTTTGGATTTGGTAACTACAATGAGGGAGAACATGCAAGACATGCATCGATACCATGAGGTGTTTGAAAGGGAAATTATAAAGATAGAGGAAATAGGCAATGAACCAAATCTTCCAAATACCACTACCTTGTCATTTTCCCAAGAGAAGTCTAATCAAGAAGAGAAACCAAGCTATGATGATGAGCTTGGTAGTGAAGAATCTGTGGTAATTTCCCAATCAATCAAATCAAATGATATGAAAGGTGTCCAAATAAAAGAAATGGTGCTAGAGTCAAAAGAAGAATCAAGGCAAATCTCTTATGATGACTCTAGTTCATTTTGGGGTGAAGATGCTTTGGAGGAGGAAATTTTAGAATTAGGGGTTCGACCTCGTTCAACCCACTTTTCAACATTATGCCTATAGGATGTGATGAAAGTCCATCCACCTAGACAAATAATGGATTGTGGGGAGACAGAGTATGATTTCTATATTTTAGAGTTTGATATTCCAAAGGAGTAGATGGAACCCCATCCATCAATGGCCAAGGAACTCAGCGCCCTATGTGTAACTTATGCCCTATTCATGTGCTCACATTTACCCAAAAAAATAATTCAGAAGTTTGATGTCAAGTTGGGTAAAAGATTCAAATCTTCAAAATGGCGAGATCGAAGCTTGCTCGCCATGTCCTCACATTTTCCAAGTTTCACCTTGGTGGTTCTGAATCTTTTGTCCCTCTGTCGCTCATTGCCAATTTAACGAAAGTTGGGATTGATATTCAAATCTTCTAAGTGGAACCACAAAAAGAAGTAGTGGAATTTCCGTGCAACAATGTTAAACTAAGCGCTCGATGAAAGGCACCCCGTCACCCTATTGATGGGTGGCCCATATACTTTTATTTATGCATGATAGAGTAGATTTAGTTTTTGCATTTGTTCATGCATGATTCATGAGAAAGTGATGCTAGGATAAATTTTGATTGAAATTGAAAAAGGGAGTTATGCACGATCGCAGTGACATGGACCACGATCGTGATAATTAACACTATCCGACTGTTATTTTCCCACACGGCCATTCTCATAATTATCTCAAATTTTGGCATTGTGTAGACTATCCAAGTTTTCATTTCATGCTTTTTGCACTATTTACCGGGTATGTAGTCTTAAACTCCCTCACTTTTATTATTATTGTAGGCTTGGGACTGGTAGTTTAAAAATAGGCCTAAAATAATGTTTATAATGCCAAAACTGTGCTTATTTGTGTTGATTAATTTGGGTAGCTGCTGTAAGGTATGTACACGCCATTTGGAGAAGTCTTGTGTACTTAAATTTTAGCCTAAAACTGTTGAAATAAAGGTGTATACCATTCATTGGATTCAATGCACCAATGAATTCATTGTGAATTCCTTCAAATTTGGGTCTATAATCACTCAATCTAAGCTTAACTTCTCTAATCATGACATTTATGTGCCTGGTTGGAACACAAATTTAGGGTTAAAATTGTGTATTTTGAATGATGTACAGAATTGTCGATTGTGGTCTTAGGTACTGCGATTGGGGCACCGCGATCGTAATCATTGCCCCACGATTACTGTACCTAAATGTAGTTGCTTGCAGAGACCAAAATCTTTGCACCCCTGTTTCTCACCCCAAAATAATCTATAACATTACTGCATGAATTTATCCATAGAATCTAGCAGATGTTTGGTGCGATAATGTTAATGACGGTCTGAATTGTATTGCTTGCAGGTGCCAAGCCATAAAAATAGGATATTTTGAAAACACCAGGTTCATGGATGCCAAATGCCAAGACCTCTAGTTCGATGATCTGCCAAAGACAAAATTACTCCCGAAAAGAGGTATTTTCCTTGATAAAGTGGAAGAGAAGCTCCCAACATTCCATACCCAACTCAATTCTACCAAGTGGATGTGTTTTGCGCAGGACCCCTACTATGCAAATAAGCATTGGTTATGTGAGTTATACACAAACCTTAGCATAGTTTCTCTCACAAACCCGATTATCATAATTTGGGGAAAGCAAGTGAACTTTGAAGCGTTGTGGATTAATAAGGTATATGGGATGCCGAATGTTGACATGGGGAAATTCCAAGTAAAAGGATGCGAGCCAGGAACCTGGAAGGCAAACAAATTATGTTCGGACAAAAAAGTACGTTGGGCTATCACTAAAAGAGATATTTTAATGAATGACTTCACAGCTGAAGCCAGGCTATGGCTGAATATCATTTACATCAAAGTATCGCCATGTACTTGCATAACTATGTTACAAACATGCGAGCTCCGATAGTGGATTGTCTCCTATCTAGCGTGCCTTTGAACATGGTCGTGATTGTGATCTCAGAGTGGAGGTACTTTAAGAATCAGGGAGGTACACTACTTTTTTTTCTATCATTTATCACTGAGCTTTGAGAAGGACAGAGGTGGAGGAGTATATTGAAGATACCTGGGTACACCCAGGCCCCCACATCTTCCTACTCAAATTTTGGGGTAAGGGTGCCCTTGGTTAGAGCAAGAAAAGGAAGGTGGACTCAAACAAATCAACCCAGGAGGACACAGACACCTGGAGGCCGTCATCATCTAACCTCTTCGATGATATCTTAGGTCAGATTTGATTGGTTCGGGAGTTATTGTCCAGATTTCCTGAGGACCAAGAGAGTCCTCCACTGCTCGTTATTCCTATGTGGCTCAGTCAGATTATGAGATATATCGATCAGAGCAGAAGAAGAAAAGAGCCACTGTTTCCATCTTGGAGAGAGCCTATTTATCCTTAGTAGTATCTCGCAAGGACCTCAAGAAGTCACATAAGAAGATGGTTTAGAGAGAGAAAAAGAGAGATAAATTTTTCAGAAAGCTTTGGAAAGGGGTAAAGGGCATTTTCAAGATGCTCAATCCCAATGATAGACCACCTTCACCCCTATGATTGGTCAGCTAATGATACTGGTGCTGATAGTGCAGAGTCAACAGGAGAGAGCAGCTCCTGATATCGATTTACGAAGGACCCCTATCCTTTTTTCTATTCTTTTATTGATTATGCAGCGGGGACATATCTAGATTTTTGGCTGGGGATGTTTTCGTTGTATTTGTATGGTTTTGATTTGTTGCAGGAAATTTTCATTTTGTTTTGATGATATTTTGGATGCTGCTTTGATTTTGTTTTTGGGATGCTATATTTGGTTACTCTAACGATGCCCATGTTTTTTGGATTATCATGGCTTTTACTTTAGTTTTATTTTCATTTTGGTGATGTATGACTAGATTTAACCTATGATAGATGGAGTGATGACATTCTTAAGGCTAAAGCATCATGTTTTGGTTTTGAGATATAGATGCAGGAGAAGTCTGAGTACTTGTAGCATAAATGTCATGAATGCAAGGGAAGTTTGAGTGTCTGTGGCATTGTAAATTGTAAATTTGGGGTCCCATTGTACACCATTGGCGAAGTCAGAATAGCTATATGGTTGGTTTGCCCTTATTGAGCCAAATTGTGAGACTAAGGCTTCGGTTGTTACCATGTTTAGCAAATTGTTCATGGTGCTAATGCAAACTAAACAACCCTCTCCATCCAAAATTTTTTGAAAATCAAGGGCATGGATATGACCAACTTTGTAACAAAACTTCTTCTCTTTTTGTCACTATAAATAATGATAGATACTCTAATTTTGTCTCTCACGAGAGGGGCAATTGAGCCTCGTTGGCAAATTTTTGCATGCTATGTGTGCTGATCTTTTTTGTATTAATCTCTTGTATACTTGTGTTATCTAGAACTTGCCCTATTAGTCTCTCAAGGCTAGTTTTGATCATGTATGATTGGAGAAATGATCTTAGGTAACCCTTGTGATTTTCGAAGCCACTTTATCCTAGAAAGCCTATCCAAGCATAATTGTAATTCCTAGTTACCCACTTTGAGCCTTTGGACTTTTCTTTGCCAAAAACATTACAAACCTTGAACCATTCTTTTTATACCTCTTTTGAACCATACCCTCCTTGAACTTGAAAATACATCTTGTGGCTAAAATCCTAAGTTGGGGGTGGTGAAGATCGATGGAAGTAAGTTTGGGGCCACGACATTGTAAGTGATATGCCTAAGTGCCTAAGCATTGAAAACAAATAACTAAAAAATAAGAGGATCCTAAAAAGGAATCAATTGTATGAAAGTTGTAAGAAAAATAAATGAAATAAGTTGGGTAAACAAAGGAAGAAAAAAATAGGCATAAGAAAAGAGAGAAAACAAAGAGGAGTAGCCCTAAGTCAAAAAGGCTGATGTAATAGTGTGAAAAGATGTTCAAGGAAGGATGTAGCCAATATTGTCCCAAATTATATCCTACCCTAACCTGAACCTACGTCATAAGCTTAAAAAGTCCTTTGAGATCTCTGAACATTTACTTTCTTTGTTGTGGCGATTGAAAATAGGGGCAAGCCTATGGTATGACACTTGTTGCATAGAGATTTCTGTTGTAAGGGAGAGAGTTTTTGCAAATAAAATTCCCTAATGCATATTTGGTCATTTGTTAAATGGAATTCTCTTTCTTGCGAGGTTGGCATGTGAAACAAGTTGAGGTGGGTGATTTTGTCACCTTCCAAATGATAAGGCAAATTAAGTATAGCTTATTTGTGGTTAAAAGGGAGTCACTTCTAGAGTATTGATTTATGTAGCCTAGTTTCCCTTCTAAGTCTTGTGCATATTTAGATATGGCATTCCATGATGAGGGGTATAGTGAAAATATCATAACCCATGTACAATGATCTACTTGTGGTAGTGACTAAGATTGAAGTCATTGTGATCTTTGAGGCATAAATTTGGGCATTGATAATTGTTGTCTCATGATATTAGGTAGTGTTACTTGAGGATAAATAAGAGCTTTACGTTGGGGGTGTTAATGATTCGTTATTTTAACACTCATTTGTACTCAACATTCATGCACATTACCATGTTTTGAAGGAATCAATGAGACATAATTATGATTGAATGCACTAATATTCACATTTTTTAGGTACATAGTTCATGAGAGGGAAAGATGTGGATTGGAGCTAAAAATTATCAAAAGAAAGCTAGAAAAGTGCAGCTGAAGACCTGAAGCAGAATGCCCTCAGTTTCCATGGTCGTGGTCTGATAACCACGATCGTCGCTGTCAAGCATGGTCAATAAGTCACAGTTGTCTAAGCCGGCCACAGTCGCATCATCCGCGGCCGTGGCCAAGCTGGTGCAATCGTGGCTCAACAAAAGGTTGCAGCCCAAGGGAAAAACTAGAAATGCACGTGGTTGATACTAAATTTGATAAAAGAGGACTAAAACCCTAGGCATCATATGGATTGATGATATTCCATCTTCCCAAATAGTTAGGTTTTTGTTCTTGAGTTCATAGCCTTCGTTCTTGGAGAAGCAAATATTGTACAATTTTTGGGTGAAGAATACAATGGAGTAACTTCTAAGCGGAGAAATAGTTCACTTCCATTGGAGATTTATGGGAGTTCAAAATTTGAAGTAACATTCACTTAGTCTTAAATAAATCATTTCAATGGAGATTATGGGTATATCATTGCTTATTTATCTTATGTGTAACTTCGGGTTATGTGTGAATAGGGATTAAAGTGTGTGTGGTTTGTTAATGTTAGCCTCTATTTGGTAGTTCATGTTGATGGGTTTAATCATTGCTTGACCAATTTTGTTGGGATTAGTGGGTGAAAGTTTCAAATACCCATATGGGTTTGATGGGTGAAAACTCCAAATTCTAGAAAGATCAAAGCCATCTTCGATAAAAGGGTTTTTGGTGAACTTTAGGAACTCATATCATCCTTGAAAAAGGGATATGGATACCAAAACAATGGTAGACGATTATGTGTGTAGTTTTCTAGTCTATCACTATCTTAGACATAAGGGGGGTTGTGAATTAACTATACCATGGGTATCATCCTAAAAATAGGGATGCCTAAATTGGGGTTTGGTTATCAATTGTTAAACACACCCGTTAGGTATTCAAAAGAATCAATGGGTGAAAGTTTGATATTTTATTGAAAGACTAGCATCAAAATCCATAACCGAACCAACCCATATATAACCTACTAAGAATGAAGTTGTTTAGTAGTATCAACATGTCATTTTCCTTAGTAATACATAATCCCAAGATCCGTGCCTAATTGATAAAACTCTAAATATTCATAGCTCCGAATTTATACTTGAAAAACCCCAGAAGAAACATTAGTGTTGATACTTATCTCCCCTATTTTTATCTTTGAGTAATATTGGTTTGAATTTAACAAGTATCCATTATTTCAAATTAACTTGATTGCCATTGACATTGTTCCTAGTGGATTCGACCCCGACTCCAAAGTTGGGTAAATATATTAACGACGGCCGCATTATGGTGCCGTTGTCGGGGAATAATTTGGTGTATTAAGTTAGTTTGAAATTTTATCTTACTTGTTTTAATTCAAGCTTGTAAATATTTGTTTGTGATTTTCTTTTGTTTCTTGTGTTTGGTATATTTTTATTTTCTTTTACCTGTATCTGTGGCATCTTACGACAAATATTATTTTGGTAGTTGGAAGTCATATCTTGATGACCATGGTCTATATTGTGATAGACCCCACTTTAGGAGCGATTGTAACTATGCTCCCCAGAGAGAGATGGAATCACCATCTCGATCCTATTAGGAGTATGGTTGTTCTTTATGTGGTGGTCGAGATGGACATTAAAGTGATTGCCCAAATGCCCCTTTCCCTCTTTATTCTAACTGAGTTTCTAGTTCCTCTTATGAGTTTGATAGGTCCTATGATGAGGAGAAGAAAGAGCAATATACCAGGTCCATTAGTCTTGAAGCAATACTTCAAACTATTTTGGATCGATTAACTACAATAGGGGAGAATTTGCAAGACATGTATCGATACCATGAGGCATTTGGAAGGGAAATTGTCAAGATAGAGAAAATGGGCAATGAAACAAATCTTGTAAGTACCACTACCTTGCCCATTTCCTAAGAGAAGGCTAATCAAGAAAAGAAACCAAGCTATGATGACGAGCTTGGTAGTGAAGAATCCTCGGTGATTTCCCAATCAACCAAATCAAATGATATGAAAGATGTCCAAATAAAAGAACTGGTTCTAAAGTTAAAAAAAGAATCAAGGCTAATCTCTTATGATGACTCTAGTTCATTTCGGGATGAAGATGCTTTGGAGGAGAAGTTTCGCAATTAGGGGTGGACCTCGTTCAACCCACTTTTCAATATTATGCCTAGAGGATGTGATGAGAGTTCATCCACCTAGACAAATTACGGATTGTGGGGAGATGGAGTACGACTCCTATATTTATGAATTTGATATTGATGTGCTCACTTTTACCCAAAGAACCAATTCAAAAGTTTGATATGAAGTTTGGCAAAAGATTTAAATCTTCAAAATGGTGAGATCGAAGCTTTCTCACCATATCCTCACATCTTCCAAGTTTCACCTTGGAGGATATGAATCTTTTGTCCCTCTACCGCTCATTCTAGATTGAACAAAAGTTGGGACGAAGATTCAAATCTTCTAAGTGGTAGCACAAAAGGAAGTGGTGGAATTATCGTGCTATGACGTTAAACTAAGCGCTCGATGGGAGGCACCCCATCATGCCATAAAAAAGGTTGCCTATATCCTTTTATTATACATGCTAGAGTAGATTTTATTTTTACATTTGTTCATTTATAATCCATGAGAAAATGATGCTATGAGAAATTTGGATTGAAATTGAAAAAGAGAGTTGTGAAATTGGCAAGTTGGACTAAACAGAGAAGGGCAGAGACCTAGATTTTGGTCTTAATTATCGTGATCGTGGTCTGTGTCACCGCGATCGTGGAGGCCACGAGTCTCGATCGTGGAACTAGGACCGCGATCATGCTCAAATAATTTTAAATGACTATCCGACTATCATTTTACCATAAGCCTTTTGCATAATTTACCTATTATGTAGTCTCAAACTCCCTCACTTTTGTTGTTATTGCGGGCTTGGGAGTGCTAGTTTAGAAATAGGCCTAAAATAGTGTTTATAATGCCAAAATTGTGCTTATTTGTGTTGATTGTTGTGGGTAGCTGCTGTAGGGTGTGTACACGTCATTTTGGGAAGTCTTGAATATCCATATTTTATCCTAAAGTTGTTGAAATTGACGTGTATACCATGTGTTTGATTCAATGCCTTAATGAATTCAATGTGAATTCCTCTAAATATGGGTCTATAATCACGTAATCTAGGCTCAAGTTCTCTGATCATGACATTTATGTGTCTGGTTGGAACATAAATTTAGGGTTAAAATTATGTATTTGAGTGATGTGCAGAATTGTTGACTGTGGTCTCAGGTACCGCGATTGCGGTCCTAATGACCACGATCGCAATCATTGTCCCCTGATCGCTGTACCTGAGTGCAGTTACCTGTAGAGACCAAAATATTTGCACCCCTGTTTCTTACCCCAAAACATTCTATAACACTACTACATGAGTTTATCCAAAGATTCTAGTAGGTGTTTGGTGCAATAATGCTAATAATGGTCTAAATTGTATTGCTTATAGGTGCCAAACTGTAAAAAATAGAAGATTTTCACAACACCAGGTTCATGGCTGCCGAATTCCAAGACCTCTACTTCGATGATCTGCCAAGGATGAAATTACTCTTGTAAAGGGGTATTTGCCTTGATAAAGTGGAGGAGAAGTTCCCAGCATTCCATGCCCGACTCAATACTACCGGGTGAATATGTTTTGCCCCAGACCCCTACTATGTAAATGAGCATTGGGTACATAAACCTTAGCGTAGTTTTTGTCACAAACCCAATGATGACAATTCGGGGAAAGAAAGTGAACTTTAGAGCGGAGTGGATTAATAAGGTATATGTACTGCCAAATGCTGACATAGGGCAATTCCAAGAAAAAAGATGCGATCCAGGAACCTGGATGACAAACATATTATGTCCAGGCATTGAAGTACGATGTGCCATCACCAAGAGAGATATGTAATAGTCTGTAGTAAGTATCACCATGTACTCGCATGACTACAGTTACATATATGCGAGCTCCAATAGTGGCTTGTCTCCTATCTAGTATCCCATTGAAAGTGGGTGATATTATAATCTTAGTGTGGAGTTACTTCAAGAATCAAAGAGGTAAACTAATTCTTTTTCCATCCCTTATCACTGAGCTTTGCAGGAGGGAAGATGTGGAGGAGTATGTTGAAGATACCTGGGTACACCCAGGCCCCCATATCTTTCCACTCAAATTTTGGGGTGAGGGTGCCCCTGGTCAGAGAAAAAAAAGAAAGGTAGACTTAGAAAAATCAACCCAGGAGGAGATGGACTCCTATAGGCCGTCATCAACCAACCTCTTTGATGATTTCAGGAGTTGCTGCCCAGATTGCCTTAGGGATCAGGAGTGTCCTCCACTGCTCGTCATTCCTACGTAGCTCAGTTAGAATATGAGATATATCAAGAAAAGAAGAAGAAAAAGAAAGAAGTCATAGTTTCCAGCTTGGAGAGTGCCTATTCAGCCTTAGCAGCATCTCACATGGACCACAAGGAGTCACATGAGAATATGGTTAAGAGAGAAAAGAAGAAAGATAAATTCTTCAGAAAGTTTTGGAAAGGGGTAAAGGGCATTTTTGAGGTACTCAAACCCTATGATAGACCACCTTTACCTAGGTTGGATAGTGATGATAAGGCCCTCACAGATTGGTCAGCTGAAGATGGCGGTGGTGATTGGTCACCTAGGTTCAAAAGAAGGGTTTTGGGTGAACTTTAGGAACTCATATCATCCTTCAAAAAGAGATATGGATACCAAAGCAATAGTAGATGATTATGTGTGTAGTTTTCTAATCTATCACTATCTTAGACATAAGGGTGGTTGTGAAGTTAACTCTACCATAGGTATCTTCCAAGAAATAGGGAGGCCTAAATTGAGGTTTGGTTATCAATTATTGAACACACCCATCAGGTATTCGAAAGAATCAATGGGTGAAAGTTTGATGTTTTGTTGAAAGACTAGCATCAAAACTTATAACCGAACTATAATACCCTAAATCTGGTACCCAAAATGCTACACGGTGCTCATGACCCTAAAGGACTACAAGCTAACCCATGACTAATATCTGAACCTGAAAACTGTATAATATACTGTATAAATACAGAAATAGTAGGCCGAATCATGCCATAAGGTTCAAAATTGATAAATATCTGATAAAACCATATCTAATTAATATGGTACGACAATACAAAAACTGAAACAATGTCTTAAAACATCTAGTCTAAAAACACTGTAGTATGAAAACCTCTAAAATGTCTTAATAAGGAGCGTATGGGATATGTACCCAACTAACTCCAACTACTGAAATAAACTAAGTAATGAAGAAATAAAGTAATGATCATGTCCTCGAAGGATGAGGACTCATTGCTAACTATGACTGCTGAAACTAGAATACTACTGATGCTCTAGAGCTCGTTCTTCTGAACCTATGGTATATAATACAACACCATAGCATAAATGCATTAGTATGATGAAATTTACTGGTATGAAAGTGAGGTAGGATGAATGTAAAAGGGTTCATATGTATGAACTATGCTAACTAACTGAATAACATGAGCGTGAGAATACATGCATGAATAAGTGACTGAGATTGAATTCGTGATGGCACTGACTACTGAGTGGTATTACTGATAACATGAGTTAATTATAATGGATATAACTGATACTGAGCGAATGTATCTAACAGTCTAGGTTCTGATAGAACTAACTGAGTTCTGTACTATTCTGAGTTGATTGCCTCTGCCAGTCCTGGATTCTGAAGAACTATCTGAGTTCTTTTACTGAGATTGAGAATGTAACTGTAGAAAGTAGTGATTTAATCAACATATCCCTAATAAGCTATATAGCTGAGTTAGGGTCCAATCTATAACCCCAATTGAAAGGGAGTCAATACCACGCCACTGGTAAGGACAAGCTACCCTCAAAATAGCAAGTTTGATATCTTAACCTACGTTGGCTACGTAGTTTTGGAGTTCAAGGACAACTCGTAAGAATCACACCCTCAAATAATAGGTGAGTTCCCAACCTTGGCCTCACTCAGTGCTGAATCATACTCTCATATGAGTAGACACTGAACATGATTACCTGAACTGAACTGGAATGAGTTCCTTGGTTTCCGTGATTGGCGGAATACTACTAAGATTTATTGAATTACTAAGCTTTCTGAGATTACTGGGGTTACTGAGCTTTCCTGAGTCAGATGACTGATTGAGTTCTATGGTTCATGGCTTGATTGAGAGTATCTTGAAAACATGACACTGTCTCTAGGCATACAACTATATTTTTTGAGTACAAGTACCCCTAGGACTCGATAGAAGGAAACTACTGATAAGGCATGACACTCTTTAATACATGACCAACATCAACAATCCATAATACAATAAGTTGAGGATTTTATGAAGTACATGGTTATCATAATCTTGAACATGGTAGGGATGCATATAATCAATGTCATAATTCCGTATTCTAGCATCATGAGCATTTCAACAAACATCTACATTGCATATCAATAGCATGGGAGTAATTTGAACATAAGGGTAAAACATGAATCCATCACTTCAGTCACAATTGAACTATATTACATAATTTCTAGTATCTTAGGCATTTTATCAAATAGTTAGGTTGCATTACTTAGGGTATGGCATAATCATCAAATTAACATATCATAACCAACTAAAATTCATGTTTTTCAACTCACATGCTAACATATCTTTATAAAAATACTTAAAAATTCCAACTTTGTAATCATACAACAACAACCACATGAACATAATCAACCCATAGCATGAATATCAAATTCATAGTTTAAAATTGAATTCTTGGGCTTCATGGATGAAAAGGATCCATGAATGAACACTATACATACCTTGGATGGAAGATTCTTGAGGATTAATGGTGAAGTTATTGAAATTGGATCCTCAATTGAAAAACCCTAAGCTTATTCTTGATGGATTTTGAGAGAGACAATTCTAATTTGGGTGAAAAATAGTTGAATTACGTGTTTTTGGGCTTATATAAGGATGAAAAATTGACCCCTTTGTCCTTGAGGATGCGGTCATTTAATGACTAAAAAAATTTAGGTGCCGACGCTATAGCACCGTGATGTGTTGATGGATGCGACGTGATACTCGATGCATCACTCTATGATTACATGGAGCCTTAGAAGTTTTGGCTCTAGCAGCCTGCAAAAATATTATCCAACGTGATTGGCGACGCGGCGCGTCAATATTGCGTCAGTCCACTATTTTTGTAACCCCCCAAATTTGGTACCCAAAATGTTACACGGTGCTCATGACCCCGAAGGACCATAAGTAACCCATGACTGAGTACACTGCATGATATACTGTATAAATACGAAAATAAAGGGTGTAATGCCATAAGGTTCAAAACTGATAAAATAATATCTGAATAATATGGTATCACAATACCAAACCAAAACCTAAAATAAACTGTCTGAACATGATAGTCTGAAAAGCCTCTAACTGACTGAACTGTCTGAATAAGGAGTTTATGGGACATGTCCCAAACTAACTCCAACTACTGAAATAAATTAATTAATTAGATAATAAAGTAATGGTCATGTCCTCAAAGGATGAGGACTCACTGATAACTCTAACTGCTGAGACTGGAATTCTACTGATACTTTGGAGCTCGTGCTTCTGAACCTATGGTATAAAACACCATAGCGCTAATGCATCAGTACGTTTGAATGTACTAGTATGTATGTGAGGTAGGATGAATAAAAAAGGGTTCACATACATGAACTACACTAACTGAATGCATAACATGAATGTGAGAATACATGCATGACTACATAATATCTATAAATGAGTTCATAATAACATGTTTACTGAGTTTGAGTACTGATAACATGAGATACTGATATCTGTATGACTAAAATAACTGATACTGAGTAACTGTATCTGCCAGTCTAGTTTCTGATGAAACTAGCTGAGTTCCGTTCTGCTCTGAGTTGACTGTATCTGACAGTCCTGAATTCTGTAAAACTATCTGAGTTTTATTACTGAGACTGAATGATTGTATCTGATAGTCCTGATTCTGTATTGAAACTTTGGGAAGTAGTCATTTAACCAACATGTCCCAAATAATGCAATATAGCTGAGTTGGGGTCTAATATGAAATGCCAATTGGAAGGGTGTCAATACCGTGCCACTGGTAAGGACAAACTATGGGTGACATTCATCTGACAATGTTCCTCAAAGAGAACGGTGGGACCCTCATTTGACAGTGTTTATCCACCTCATCAACCCTCATCTGACAGTGTTTATGTCTCAACCTATGCTGGCTACATAGTTTTGGAACACAAGGATGACTTCTAAGAATCACACTCTCATCTGACAGTGTGTGTTCCCATCCTTTGGTTTACTCGGTGCTAATTACTACTTCCATCTGAATAGACACTGAACATGGATTACTGAACTAAATTAGACTAAATTAACTGAGTTCCATTGACTAATGGAATAGTACTGAGATTACTATATTACTGAGCATTCCTAAGTCACATGACTAACGGAGTTCTATGGACATGGCTCGACTGAGAGTATCTTGAAAACATGACACTGGCTCTAAGCACAGAACTAAATTTTTGGGTAAAAGTACCCTCAGGAATCGATGGCATGAAACTGACAAAGCATGACTTTCTTGAATACATGACCAACATCACAATCCATAATACAATAAGTTGGAGATTTCATGAAGTAGAAGTTCTAAAGCACCACAAGACTACACACGTATCTATAATTCACTGACTAAGACATTCATCAAATAGTTGACATGCATAAACTTGTACATGATTGGGGATTTCATATTATCGTACTAGTATGGAACTTTTCCTTCACATAGGCACTTAATAGAACACATAGGGAGCATGCTTTGGTTATACAATCATCAACACATCTAATAATCATGGATACAACAATAAACGTGTAAATTTAAGGGTTTATCATGATTATTATGCAAATCACCACATCCTAGGGTTAATCATTGGAATATGTAATTTCAAACATGAATCAAAACTCCACAACTTCATGAACATGAATTTAAATTCAATTTAAATCATGAACATTCATACATACACAAATCTTTGGATTTTGAAAAGAGATTCTTGAGCTTTATGGGTGAAAGGGACCTATGAATCAACACATGACATACCTGGGTTGTGAGTTTCTTAAAGTTCTTGGACTTGTAGAACTTGAATCTCTTAGTTTTTTGAAGAAGATTTGGATCTTGTTTCTTGGGGATTATCTTTGAGAGAAAACCCTAATTTGATGTTGTAGATGGATAATGAATTTATGAGCCTTGATATGATATAATTAGGGGTTAAAACGAGTGGAAAAAGACCCAAATACCCTTTTAAAAATGACTTTAAAATAACTAAACGAACTATACGACAGTGGGTGTGATGGTCCATCACTGGATCGACGGTTCATCGGTCCTAACCATCGCACCTGGGCAGAATAGGGGTTCACCGCCTCTACTGCGATGGCTTAAGAGACGGTCCATCACTAGATCGACGGTCTTTCGGTCTGAGCCATCTCCCTAGGCAAAGGTGGTCTCACTGCCTCCACTGCGTTGGCTTGGGCAACGGTCCGTCGCTAGCTCAACGGTCCATTGGCCTTCACCGTCGCACTTGGGCAATTTTGACTGCTTTTTGTATTTCGGCCATAAATTTTTATTTCGATGTTGGATTTTGACGGAATGGGAATCGATGGAAAGCTTATTCAATTTCCCACATGACAAAAAGTGAAAATCTTAAAAATACCACGTATATAAAAGTGAATTCATCTTTCAAAGTAAGTTTCTAAAATATTTGAGATGATTTCAAGCTAGATAGAAGTACAGGATATTATTGTTTTGGGACTTCAAATATGATCTAAACGTGTTTCAAAAAAATCCAAAACTTGTGTGGGGACACCTATTGATCTTCCTGATCATGATTTATAACAATATAGACCCCTTTAAGGATGTTAAGGTTGCATAATGAGATTGCCAACTTTCCAAGGCTAAAATAAACTAAGTCTAGAAGCTTAGCTAGGATTTTCTAAGTATGGGACCCCTTGACAAGCTTAAAGGACTGAATTAAGCTTAAGAAATTTATGGGGTCTTACAATATCTCCCCTTTAGGAACATTCATCCCCAAATAAGACTGACTGAGATGGGAGAAATGATATGTTGGCGTACATACTGAACGTGAACATCTGAAACATGATTAACATTACTGGGATTCAAACTGAGCAAGCATATCTGATGCTTGAGTATCTGATTCATGAATACATGACTAAGAATTTTGATGTACTGAGTTTTTCATAATGAGAATGCATATCTGATGCATGATTATATGACTGAATATGCAATGATACTTTGTACCAAGTTTATAACTGGAATTCTGAGCATGAAACTGAATACCGAGTTGGTAATGATACTGAACATGATAACTGAGCAAGCTTAAGTAAAGTTGTTGCCTTAGGCTGAGTCTGAGTTAGCAGAGAAGAGGTAGGGATACTTGGTCTACAATCTGCTTCTGCTTCCCAAGTAGATCCCTGAACGGACTGATTCTGCCAAAGAACTTTGACTAAAGGGACTTCTTTGTTCCTCAGTCTACGAGTCTGGTAGTCAAGAATTTTGACTAGAATCTCTTCATAAGAGAGAATGTTCTGAATATCTATGCCCTCAACAGGGACTATGATTGTTGGGTCACCTATGCAATTCTTTAGCAAGGAGACATGGAAGACTGGACAAACTGAGGCTAGATCTGAGGGCAATTCGAGCTCATAAGCTACCTTGCTAAAGAAACTGAGAATTATGAAGGGACCAACATTCAGGGACTGAGCTTTCCCTTCTTGCCAAATCTCTTTACACCCTTCATAGGAGAGATCTTTACATAAACAAAGTCACCAATATCGAACTGAGATCCTTTCTGCGCACATCCACATAAGACTTCTGTTGGCTCTGAGCAGCCCAGAGTCTTTCTCTGATCAAATGAACTTTTCTAAGGCATCAAATACTAAGCCAGGCCCTATAACTGAGGCCTCACTAACTTTGAACCAACCAACTGGATATCTGCATCTCCTACCATAGAGATCTTTGAATGGAGCCATCTGAATGCTGGAATGATAGCTATTGTTGTATCCAAACTCAATCAAAGGCAAATAGTCATCCCAACTACCCTTGAAATCAATTGCACATACTCATAGCACATCTTCTAAATTCTGAATGGTCTTTTCTACTTGACCATCTGTCTGAGGATGAAAAGTTATACTGATATGAACTTGGGTACCAAGACCTATTTGGAATGCTTTCTAGAAGTGAGAGGTGAACTGAGTACCTCTATCTAAAATAATGGATAATGGAACACCGTGTAATCTGACCAAATCCTTGATACAGAGTTTGGCATAATCCTCGCCTAAATAAGAGGTATGGACTGGAAGAAAAAAAGCTGACTTGGCCATCTTATCTACAATGACCCATACTGAATCATGCTGGCGATGAGTATGAGGCAAACCCTAAACAAAGTCCATGTTCACTTTTTCTCACTTCTAAGTAGGAATACTGAACTCCTGCATGGACCCATTAGGCTTTTGATGCTCTATCTTAACTTGCTAACATGTAGAGCACTTAGCCACAAACTCTGTAATATCTCTCTTTTTCCCATTCCACCAATAGATCTCCTGGAAGTTGTGGTACATCTTTCTGGCCCCTGGATGAATAGAGTAGCATGCACCATGCGCTTCTGCAAGAATTTGCTTCCTTAATTCATCCACACCTGGCACACACAGACAACTCTGGCAATGCAATACACCATATCCCCCTTGGGATAAAACCTCTACCTTCTGATCTTTGACTAACTCTTTCAACTTGACTAGGCTGGGATATCTATCCTATTTTTCTTTCACCTAGGAAACTAGTGATGATGCTGAACTATTTTGAACCCATATACTACCCTCTGAAGAATCGATCAAACGGACACCTAGTTTGGCAAGAAGATGAACTTCTTCAGCTAACTTCTTCTTATTATCCTCTACATGAGCAACACTACCCATAGACAGTCTACTGAGAGCATCACCCACTACATTGGGTTTTCCTGGATGATAAGGATACTCATGTCATAATCTTTCAAGAGCTCTAACCACCTTCTCTGATGAAGGTTGAGATATTTCTAAGAGAATACGTACTGATGGCTCTTATGATCTATGAAGATATATACATGAAATTCATATAGATAATGCCTCCAAATCTTTAAGGAAAAAACTATGGTTGCTAACTCAAGATCATGAGTACGATTATTCTTCTCATGAGGTTTAAACTGTCTTGAGGTGTAGGCTATGAACTTACCATGATGCATAAGAACACAACCCAAAACTACTCTGGATGCATCACAATATACTACAAACCCATCTAGACCATCTGGTAGTGCTAGAACTAAAGCTGAGGTAAGTCGAGTCTTTAACTTCTGAAAGCTCCTCTTGAATGGATCTGACCATTGAAACTTCACTTTCTTCTGAGTCAATTTGGATATAGGGGATGTAATATAAGAAAATCCCTCAACAAACCATCTATAATAGGAAGCCAAACCCAAAAAACTTCTAATATCTAATGGAGATATAGGGCAGGGCCAGTTTCTTACTGCTTTTGTCTTTTGAGGATCAACTCTAGTGCCATCACCAAAAATGATATAACCAAGGAATGCTACTGACCTTAGTAAAAATTTTCACTTACTAAATTTGGCGAACAACTGATGATTTTTGAGAGTCTGCAATACTATTCTTAGATGATCTACATGATCACTCTCACTATGGGAGCAAACAAGGATGTCATCTATGAAGACTATGACGAACATGTCCATGTACTGCTTGAACACATGATTCATCAAGTCCATGAAAACTGCTGTGACATTGGTAAGACCAAAGGACATAACTAGGAATTTGAAGTGACCATACCGAGTATTGAAAGCTATTTTCTGAATTTCACATTCTCTGACTCTAAGTTGATGATAGCCTGATCTGAGGTCTATCTTAGAGAAATAGCTAGCACCTTGAAGTTGGTCAAATAAATCATCGATCTTGGGAAATGGATACTTGTTCTTGACCATGAATTTATTGAGTTGATGGTAATCAATACATATTCTAAGAGAACCATCTTTCTTTTGCACGAATAAGACTGGTGTTCCCTACGGGGACATACTGGGTCTGATGAATCCCTTATCTAAGAGATCCTTCAACTGCCCTTTCAATTCTTTAAGTTTTGGTGGTGCCATTCTATAGGGAAAAATAGATATCGACTGAGTATCTGGAAGAAGATCAATGCCGAAGTCTATTTCCCTTTTGGGAGAAATTCTTAGAAGATCTTCGGGAAAGACATCTGAATATTTACTCATGACTAGGACTGATTCAAGACTGGGAGTCTCGGACCTAGAATCCTTAACATGAACAAGATGATAGACACATCCTTTAGATATCATTTTCCATACCCGAAGGTAGGAAACAAGCTGACCTCTGAAAGATGAAGTACTATCCTTCCACTCTAGGACAGGTACATTAGGAAACTGAAAATGGACAATTCAGTTTCTGCAGTCAACTATGGCATAGAAGGAATGAAGCCAATCCATGCTGAGAATGATATCAAAATCAGTTATCTCCAATTCAACTAAGTCTAATAAAGTGACTTTCTGAGATATCATAATCGGAAAGTTCCTGTATACCTGCCAGATTATGATAGTTTTATCCACTAGGGTAGATACTGAGGAGGGCTCTGCTAGAATTTCAGGACTGGCTCCAAAATCCACCGCTATAAAGGGAGAAACAAATGACAAAGAATCTCTTGGATCTAGCAAGGCGTAACTATGCAAATGAAAGATCTATAGCATACCATTAACCACATCAGGAGAATTTTCTTAATATTGACAGGACTAGAGAGCATAAAGTCTGTTTGGGCATTGCCCACTTGTAGCAATGGAGGTGGCACCCTGCTGATTTTGGTGACCGAACTGAGCTGAGGAATGGTTAAGCTGACCCTGAGGACCTGGCTGAGGACAATCTCTAACTTCATGGCCTGTATTTCCACATCTAAAATACATACCACTGCCTGTTCTAAAAATACCCAGATGGTGCTTGCCACATGTCTGACAAAGAGGATAGGTTCGGGCACTGCTAACACTGCCTTGAGATTTAGAGACTGGCACCCTATCTCTGTTGCCTTCTCTGAATTTTGGCACTGGAGAACTAGCTGAAGAAGGAACTAGAACTGGTGACTTTGGATAAAACTGAGAACGGTTTCCTCCCTCTGACTTAGGCTGAGTAAAGTTTAAACTACCTATCCTTGCTCTCGTATTCTGCTTTTGTCTCATCTTAATCTTTTAATCTTCTATCTGCTGAGCATGGGTCATAAGACTGGCTATGTTCATGTCACTATTCAACATCGCGGACCTGCACTCATTGACCACACTATCATTCACCTCAGAAACAAACTTACTCATCCTAGTCTTACTATCGGCAACCATATGAGGAGCGTATCTAGCTAGTTGAGTGAACTTAAGAGAATACACTTTCACTATTATGTTGCCCTTCCTGAGGTTGATAAACTCTAACACCTTAGATTTTCTCAACTCTAGGGGAAATAATTGTGTAAGAAGGTAGTGGCCAACTCCTCGTACTTAATAGGCCCTACATCAACTGACCTCTATGACTTTCACTATTTGAACCAAGTGTGAGAAACATCCTATAAATAATATGCATCTAGCTTAGCACTCTCACTAGAAGTAACCCCTATGATGTCTATAACCTTCTGAACCTAGTTTAAGAATTCCTGAGGATCCTTTTCTAACTTAGACTCAGAAAAGGAGGGAGGATTCATTCTTGTGAAGTCCTGAATCCTGACTGCAGCTGAATTGGCCACTGGGTTGGCCGGAACGACAGCTGGTCATTCATTCACAGCAGCAACTGAATTAGCAAGATTGGTGAATGCAGCTCTAAGCTCGGTATAACAAACGTGTTCATCTAAGGGATCTGCTTATACGGGCTGTGGGGCTGACTGATTTTCGTTTCTTCTTTTAGGAGGCATGTTCTATAGAAGAAATGAAGAAACAGATTAGATTGAGAGCTAAATTTGAGCTCACGCTCACTAGCATAACATGAATACTGAAAGAAGGGAAACTGTTCCTAAAACATCTCATAGCCTTCTGCACATAAATATGGCGCGCAACACACCCATATATAAGACTCTCCTAGATGTAACTTTCAGAATTACTAGGACTCTATTGAACTTTAGTATTTTATACTAAGTTTGTAACTCCATGAATCTGGTACCTGAAATGCTACATGGTGCTCATGACCCGAAAGACCACAAGCTAACCCATGACTTATATCTGTACCTGAACATTGCATAATATACTGTATAAATGTAAAAATAGTAGGCTGAATCATGCCATAAGGTTCAAAACTAATAAATATCTGATAAAACTACATCTGAATAATGTGGTACGACAATACCAAAATTGAAATAATGACTGAAAAACATCTTGTCTGAAAACACTGTAGTCTGAAAACCTCTATACTGTCTGAATAAGGAGTTGATAGGACATGTCCCCAACTAACTCCAACTACTGAAATAAACTAAGTAATGAATAAATAAAGTAATGATTATGTCCTCGAAGGATGAGGACTTACTGCTAACTCTGACTGCTGAAATTAGAATGCTACTGATACTCTGAAGCTCGTGCTTCTGAACCTATGGTATAGAATAAAACACCATATTTCAAATGCGTCAGTACAATGAAATGTACTGGTATGCAAGTGAGGTAGGATGAATGCAAAATGGTTCATATACATGAATTATGCTAACTGATTGAATAATATCAACGTGAGAATACATGCATGAATAAGTGACTATGACTGAATTTATGATGGTACTAACTACCGAGTCTGATTACTGATAACATGAGTCACTGATAATAGATATAACTTATATTGAGTGATTGTATCTAACTGTCTAGGTTTTGATGGAACTAACTGAGTTTCTTACTATTCTGAGTTGACTGTATCTGATAGTCCTGGATTCTGAAGAACTATTTGAGATCTTTTACTGAGACTGAGACTAAGACTGTAACTATTGCATGTAGTCATTTAACCTACATACCCCTAATAAGATATTATAACTGAGTTGGGATCCAATCTGTAACCCCAATTAGAAGGGTGTCAATATCGCACCACTGGTAAGGACAAGCTATGAGTGAACCCTCATATAGAAAGTACTCAAAGGAAAATGGTGGGACCCTAATATAACAGGTTCAGCCACCTCATCTACCCTCAAAATAGCAGGTTTGGTGTCTCTAACCTATGCTGGTTACATAGTTCTAGAGTGCAAAGACTGCTTTTAAGAATCACACCCTCAAATAACTGGTGAGTTCCCATCCTTGGGCTCACTCAGTTCTAAATCCTACTCCCATCTAAATAGAAACTGAACATGATTAACTAAATTGAACTGGACTGAGTTTCTTGGGTTCCGTCACTGACGAAATACTACTGAGATTTACTGAATTACTGAGCTTTCTGAGATTACTGTGGTTACTCAGTTTTCCTGAGTCATATGATTGACTAAGTTCTATGGTTCATGGCTTGATTGAGAGTATCCTAAAAACATGACACTGGCTCTAGGCACACAGCTATATTTTTCGGGTACAAGTACCCCCAGGAATTGATATAAACAAAATAAACAAGGCATAACACTTTTGAATACATGACCAACATCAACTATCCATAATATAATAAGTTGGGGATTTCATGAACTACATGGTTATCATAATCTTGTACATGGTAGGGATGCATATAATCAATGTATTATCCATATTCTAGTACATGAGCATTTCAACAAATATCTATATGGCACATCAATAGCATAGGAGTAATTCGAACATAAGGTAAAACGTGAATCCATCACTTAAGGCACAATTGAACTACATTACATAATTTCTAGTCTCTTAGGCATTTTATCAAACACTTAGGTTACATGACTTAGGGCATGGGATAATCTTCAAATTAACATATCATAACCAACTAAAATTCATGGTTTTCAACTCACATGCGAACATATTTTTATAAAAATACATAAAAATTTCAACTTGGGAATCATACAGCAACAACCACATGAACATAATCAATCCATAGCATGAATATCAAATTCATAGTTTAAAACTGAATTCTTGGGCTTCATGGATGAAATGGATCCATGAATGAACACTATACATACCTTGGATGGAAGATTCTTGAGGATTAACACTGAAGTTATTTAAATTGGATCCTCAATTAAAAAATCATAGCTTGTTCTTAATGGATTTTGAGAGAGACAATTCTAATTTGGATGAAAAATAGTTGAATTACATGTTTTTGGGCTTATATAAGGATAGGAAATCAACCCTTTTTCCCTTGAGGAAACAATCATTTAATGACTAAAAAAACACGGTGTCGACGCTATTAGCAACGTGACGCGTTGATGGATGCGATGATATACTCAACTCATCGCGCCATGATTGCGTTGAGAATCAGAAGTTTTGGCTCTAGCAGCCTGCACAAATATTGACCAATGCGATTAGAATTATGGTGCGCTAAAATCACATTGGTCCACTATTTTGGAACTCCAAACATGATCTAAACATGTTCCAAATAATCCAAAACTTGTTCAAGAACACCTATTGATCTTCATGATCATGATTTATAAAAATATATACCCTTTTAAGGATATTAAGGTCGTGTAATGAGATTGCCAACTTTTGAAGGCTAAAATAAACTAAGTCTAGATTCTTAGCTAGGATTTTCTAAGTATGGGACCCCTTAACAAGCTTAAAGGACTGAATTAAGCTTAAGAAATTTGTGGGGTCTTACACGAACCTACCCATGTATGACCTACTAAGAATGAAGTTGGTTATTAGTATCCACGTGTCACTTCCCTTAGTAATACATAATTCCAAGATTCGTGTCTAATTGATAAAACTCTAAATATTCATAGCCTTGAATTTATACTAGAAAAATCTAAAAAGAAACATTAGTGTTGATACTTATCTCCCTTATTTTTATCATTGTGCAATATTGGTTTGAATTTAACAAGTATCCATTATTTTGAATTAACTTGATTGCCATTCACATTGTTCCTCATGGATTCGATCCCGACTCCAAAGTTGGGTAAATATATTGACGATGACCACCTTGCCCTTAAAATTGATGTGTTAGTTGAGCATTATCAGTAGCTAGCCTAGGATTTATGAGATATCACCCGTCAATTTATGACTAACACTCTCTAGGGGTCACCCGCCAGTTAGGACTGACTCCTTAGTCCTTCGGGACATCAACCTTATGGATCCACATCGTCAACTAGTGTTAGTACTCGTGGCAGAATACTGACACCCTTCCAACTGAGGTTACATGTTGGACCCCAATTATCTTATATTAGGAAATGTCGATTATATGATACCTCCCACAGTCTCTGTACAATGTTCAGTGTATTTTCAGTGTAGGTTTGCTTGACTAAGTGTACAAAGTTTTAGATATTCAATTTTACAGCTTTCAATCATTCAGATTATAGATTATCTAAGAAACATAATAGATATACACTTAGTCCTGCATTCTTAGATATTATATATTTATGCATTCATGCTCAATTATCCCATGTTGTTTAGTTGGTCCTTATTTCACATGCACAGTACCCCATGCAGTTCAGCTTGTCCTCATCTCATATATTAGTATATTCAAAGTACTGACCACATACTCTTTTTTTTGCTATGATGTCTTATATCATAGGTTCGGACGCACAGTTTCTTGATCAAACTAAGGCAACTCAGAGTACCCCAAAGTAGTTGTGGTGAGTCCTCATTCATCGATGATATAATTTATTCCTCCCTTTTATTTTAGTATTTCATTTTATTCAGTCAGTTGGAGCTAGTTGGGGGTCTGTCCCATCTACTCCTTAGTCAGTTTAGAGGCTTTCAGATGTTCAGACAATTAGTTTGATAGTTAGTCAGTTATTTCAGAATTACTAGACGTTTCAGTTAAACAATTGGTTTCTAGTATTTTATCAGTTTCTCAGACATACTTTGATACATTTTGTAGTATTCAAATTTCAGTACTATTATAGTCTATTTTCTGCTGATGTATTTCATTACTATTTATCCAGTGCTCATAACAGGTATCAATTTATGGGTTAGCTTGTGGCCCTTGTGGTCGTAAGTACTGTTGTCGCAACCAGGGGTAGCCTCGGGTCATGAAATATATTTAGAAAAAAAGAAAAATCCTCTTAGCCGTCTAAATGGTATTCAGTCATTCCCTTCCTGCCTTTATAGTTCCTTCTTGCATCTTTTTGAATCTTTCCTATCTCAAGATTGCAACGATCTTCTCCGGGTTGAGGAGGATTAGTGGAAACTTCGCTCTAGAATAAATTGGTTAAACGACGGTGATGCAAATACTAAATATTTTCACATGTCAGTTATTAATCGTTGATGAAAATAGTATTTCTTATTTCAAAGATGATGATGGGAATTGGACCACAAATCATGATCAAATTGTTCAACATGCTTTTTCGTATTTTTAGAATTCTTTTAACTCTGAGCATGTAGCTACTAGCAGAACAAGTCTATGTCAATCTTCTTGTAGCATCCACAATATTCACCTTCCTTCTCTGGATCGACCTTTAACAAATCATAAAATTTATACTGCATTATTCTCCTTTAAACCCTTTAAGGGCCCTAGGCCGGATGGTTTACACCCTCATTTTTACCAACACCATTGGAACATTGTTATTCAAAGTCCACAATGCTGCCAGCAAATATTCAATACCTAAACTATGTTGAAATCCCTGAACACCACCTATCTCTGTCTTATTTTGAAATTTCAAAATGCTAATCTTCTTAAAATTTTAGGCCTATTATTTTGTGTAATACCATGTCAAAATGGTTACTAAAGTTATTGCTAATCGTATTAAGCCTTTCCTTACGGATCTTATTGGGCCCCAACAAAATAATTTTATTAAAGGTCGTCGAGCTTATGATAATGGTATTATAGTTCAGGAGATTTATAACCATATTAATAAGTCCAAAAATCACAAAGGCTCTCTTATTTTGAAGCTTGATCTTGAAAAAGCTTTTGATCCCATAGAATGGTCTTTTGTGTATCGTGCATTAAAGTTCTTCAAGTTCTCTAAAAAAATTACGACCCTAATTATGAGTTGTATCACCACTAGTAGTATCCCTGTCTTGGTGAATTGAACCCAAACCTCTTTTTCTTCCCATCAAGGGGTATTTTACAAGGTGATCCAATGTCACCCCATTTATTTATAATGTGTTTAGAACCTCTTTCTAATTATATTAACCATCAAGTAGATATTAGTAAATGGGATGCTCTCAAACTCTCCAAGAATGGACCGATGTTCTCTCACCTTTATTTTGCTGATGATTTAACTCTCATTTATAAAGCAACCCATCCTCTATTCATACAATGGCCACTTGTATGAAAGCTTTTTGTCAGCTTTCTAGCCAAAAAATAAATACCTTGAAGTCCAAGGCCCTCTCTCTAAGCATTGAGACCCTATAGCCAAATACTTAGTCCACTAATTGTTCAACATTAACTCCTCTAAATAGTTTGGAAATACCTAGGCTTCCAAATTCTTTCCTCAAAACCAAAACCAAGAGATTTTCAATATATTTTGGATGACATGAACACAAAGCTTTCTTCCTGGAAAACTAAATTCCTCACCTCGATTGGAAGATTGACTCTCACTAAATTGGTTCTTAATGCTCTTCTGGCCTACACTATGCAGTATTTTTACCTCCCTAAGACTATATGTAATTTCATCTATAAAATTTAATGAGATTTCATTTGGGGATATACATTAGAAAAAAGCAAAATACTTTATGTTGCTTGGGATAAAAACACTCAACCTAATGAAAATGGTGGTTTTGGTATCACCAATGCTTACACCAAAAACCTAT
This sequence comes from Capsicum annuum, assembly GCF_002878395.1. Taxonomy (NCBI): domain Eukaryota; kingdom Viridiplantae; phylum Streptophyta; class Magnoliopsida; order Solanales; family Solanaceae; genus Capsicum; species Capsicum annuum. The sequence goes on along the minus strand of NC_061121.1, from coordinate 52,857,243 downwards.
CCCTACTAACTGGCCTCTCTTGGAGACTATTTTCCAATTGCAACTAAAATATAACCACCCTTGATTAAATACTTCTTCATCTTTTATTTGGAGAAGTGTCCTTAAAGGGGTTTGATATGTTCTAACAATATTTCTTGGAAGCTGGAGGTCAAGTTCTTCAATTCGCATATGGTACATACAATGGATACCAAACTCCCATCCCCTACATAGTCTTATACAAGGTCCTTTAACTCGGGATGAAGGAAATTATCATCTATCCGATATATGGGATGTTTCTAACTAGAATTGGCAGAAAATTTGTTTCCATTTTCCCAAGGCTCTTCTTTCTCCTGCCCTTGGCGTTAAGTTGCATCCATCTATACCCTTAGAATGTCCCTGCTGGGCTGCCACCTATAATGGATTGTTCTCTACTAAAATACTAAAAGTGTGACTTATTACCTTAAAAGGGAATGCTTGTTACCTTATGATTATGCTTGGATATGGAAACTTTAGACTTTACATAAATATAAATTTATGCTTTGGCTCTGCTTCCATGAACGACTTACAACTATGAAATTTTTGCGTCAGATAGAATATCCGATAACCTATCTTGCCCAGTTTATCAATTTGCAGATGAATCTATTACTCATTTATTTTTGTAGTGTTATATCACAAAGAAATTTTGGTTGGATTTTGGCTTAAACAAGGATAGTATCAGCTCTTTACTACCTAGCTAACAACTTTAAAGATGCTGAAACTTCGCCCTCTCACTATTCCCCTAACTATAACCTGAAAATTATTTTTGCTTTTGCCTTTCGATATTTATGGATTAATTATAATAATAACGTCAACAAACATACTAAATCTTTTCTATCATTGGATATAGTTAAAAATAAAGTAGCTAAGTTTCTTCACCTCATGAGCTCTGAAACATATCTGGACAGATCTATCTTTATTCCTTTAAAATGGATGAAACCACCTCTCAATTATCTTAGACTAAATGCTGATGGCTCCCTTTTAAAGGACACTACAAATGAGGGATTAGGAGGTGTCATATGCAATTCTAATGGGGAATGGAAACTAGGTTTCGCTGGATGCTGTGAAGCTAATAGCAGATATCACCAAAACTTCAAGCCCTCCTTAAAGGGATGGAGGTGGATTTACAGAACAATTTTCATCCACTTGAAATCAATATTGACTCAATTGATGTTCTCAATATCCTTGACGGTGCACCCCTCCACTGATCAATATATTTTGCCATACGGGTCATTATTGAAGAAGTTGGGGAATACAGTACTCCGATACACCTTCCGCCAGCTTAATGGGGTGGCTGACTCTCTTTGGAAGCTTGGTAACAAGTTCATAACACCCAATCAGTTAAATATTTTTTCATCTCCTCCTAGTCAAGTACTATTTTGACTTCAATAAGATCAATGTGAAGTTTTAATTTATAGGATATTATCAAAATCATCTTGTAATAGACTAACTAGCTATGGTATTCTCTTCAAACAATCTAATGTTTATGTTGCTGCTACTATCCCTAGTGTTAACTTATTAGCTATAATAAAATCTTTGCTTTCCAAAAAAGATACTAACTGTATGAGTGTTTGTAGGCACCTTTCCTTGTTATCACACTTTCTCTCTCTCACTTTTATTTCCTTGTATTTATGCATTTCTTTTTTTTTTTATTTGAAAAAATAAAACCACTTCTCTATTTTATTTCCGTACCCACTTTTTCACCAATATTTTAATGCTTTTTTAATAGTCCTACCTCTTAGTGCAGAAAAAATATATCGATGATACTATTATTTTGTGCCATGTAATGTTATTATGGGTACAAAAATCTGCATATTTCAACACAAACTTTAATACTAAGTTCAAGAACAACTTTCAAGAACTAAAACAAATTTACAACAACTCCACACATAAGTCCAAATGAATAATCAAATGAACTATCAAAATGAAGTATTTATCAACTTTAAGAAAGAAGATGAAGTAGAAAATTGTAGAATCAAGTCCACCAAATGCATGGTGTGTCCTTAAGGAATTTGTTTCCTTCAAGTACCCGAGGTTATAGAATCTTTTCTTCTAGAATAAAATGTTTTTCTTTCTGAAAAAAGAGGTATCTCAAATTTTAGAAACTTCGAACACACTCAACGATTTGATGGTCACACAAAAGTTTTTAGAAGAAGAAGATTATTTTTCAACTCAAAAATTTTCTTTACCTGAGGAAAAATATTTTTATCCATTAAGGTGTTGCTTCATTAAAAGAAGCAATGGTTCAGAAAAGTTCACCCCTTCATAAAGGTGAAACTCTTTATAAAAGTCACAACCCATTGGAAAGGTCATAACCATTCAATCCGAAAAGGTGCCTATTTAAATTACATCCTTTCTCTTAGTATCTTTTCAGAAAAAACACCTATTCATTTTGCATTCACTCCTCTTAAAAACCCAACAATCCCCCATATGAATGAAAATAGATATTTTAATAATAAATTTACAGTCATATATGTGATCAACAAGCAAAGACTAATTGCAATTGGATAAGTAGGTTTCCCTTTGAACTTTTCATAGTGAACATGCATCTGATGCACTCGATCAATTGATAGATTTGATATCTATGAATCGTTAAACTTTAAAGTATACCTAGACAACACAAGTCACATAACCAGCCTTTTACTGTTTATGGTTCTCATGGTTTTATTCATTTCAGTCATGAACACATCCTGATTTCATGAGAGCATAGAGAATATGCCTTTATCAAACATTCTTCTTGAAGCGGTTTTTATTTTACCCTCACATAAATAATTCCTAGACGTTTAATCCTATAGATAAAATTCTTTGTTCAAACCTGCCAAACTTAGAAAAAATTAAAAATCTTCAAACCATAAGCCTTATCCTTGTTCTCTGAACATTGTATTCATCATGAGAATTGGTTAAGTATACTGATAATATTGAACCGTCAGTCACAACTTTATTTTATCTCCTTGAACCTAGCTCTTGGAATCTCCAGTCTGCTAGGTAGAGTTATCACCATGCAGAATTGTCCTAGACCTTAAACCCATTTCTTTCGATGATCTCTTAACTCCCTCTTTAGATGGGCCCTTTGTAAGTGGATTCGACATACTATCCCTTAAATTTACATAGAGAACAGTGATAATTCACTAGAGAGTAGTTCTCTAATGGTATCATGTCTCCATCTTATATGACTATCTTCCTATCCTACCTATTGCCACTTGACTATCAAGTGTATACATACTAGTGTCAAAGGTTCGGGATAATAAGGAATATCTTTCAAGAAATTTTAGAGTCATTCAGCTTCTTCACCTACTTTATTTAATGCGATAAATTCAAATTCCATTATAGAGCTGGTAATACATGTCTATTTGGACTATTTCCAAGAGACCACTCCTCCACCTAAAGTAAATACATATCCACTCATGGATTTTACTTTATTCGATCCGATAATCCAATTTACATCACTATATCCTTCAATTACCGTTGGATAGTTTTTATAATGCAAAGCATAGTCTTGAGTATATTTTAGATACTCCAAAACTCTTTTTATTTCCATCCAATGAGTTTGATTGGGATTACACGTATACCGACTCAATTTACTAATAGCACATGCTATATCTGGTCGCATACAATTCATGATATACATCAAACTTCTCAACACTCTTGCGTAGTCCAACTGTGAGTAACTTTCACCTTTATTCTTTTGAAGTGCAAAGTTCACGTCTAATGGAGTCTTGGAAATATCAAAATTTAAATACGTTGAATTTGTCAAGTACCTTTTCAATATAATAAGACTGACAACGCCAATCTTTGTGGAGTTTTATTGATTCTTATCCCTAAGATCACATCTGCAACTCTAAGGTCTTTCATATCTAACTTTCTTTTAAGCATTCGTTTGGTAGTATTTATGTCAAAAATATCTCTATTGATGATCAATATTTCATCCACATACAAACAAATAATGACCTTGTGATTTGGAGTGTCTTTAATGTAAACAAATTTATCAAATTCATTTATCTTAAAGTCATTTGCCAACATGGTTTGGTTAAACTTTACATCCCACAATTTGGGTGACTGTTTTAGTTTATAAAATGACTTAACAAGTTTGAACACTTTCTTTTCTTTACTAGGAACCACAAAAACCTCAGGTTGTTCCATGTAAATTTCTTCCTCCAATTCCCCATTTAGAAATGTTGTTTTCACATCCATTTAATGGATTTCAAGACCATATAACTTGCTACCGCAACCAATATATGGATGTTATCCTTGTTATAGGTGAGTGTGTATCTAAATAATCAAGGCATTCTTTTTGTTTAAAGCCTTTCACTATAAATCTTGCCTTGTATTTATCAATAGTACCATCAACTTTCAATTTTCTTTTGAAGATCTATTTAGAACCTGAAGGTTTATTTCTTGGAGGAAGATCATCCAATTTCCAAGTGTGGTTCCTCAAGATTGACTCAATCTCACTATTGACTACCTCTTTTCAAAAGGATGTGTCCAAAGACGGCATCATTTCTTTAAACGTTTGAGTCTCATTTTCAAGAAGAAATGTCACAAAATATGATTCAAAGGAAGTTTACATTCTTTTACATGTACTACACCTTGGATTATCATTATTAAGTTCATTCTTTCTTGGTTCATCTTGAGGTTATTTAGACCCTCCACTAGATTGCTCATGTCTAGTTTTATATGGATAAATGTGTTCAAAGAACTCAACATTATCTGATTAAACTATTGCATTTTCATTGATATTTGGATGTTCGAATTTATGAACCAAAAATTGACATGATTTACTACTTTTGGCATATCCAATGAACACGCAGTCCACAGTCTTAGGTTTTAGTTTTATCTTTTTAGGCATAGGGATTTGGAATTTCGCTAGACTCCCCCATACTTTGAAATATTTCAAGTTAGGTTTCCTTTCTTTCTATTTTTCATATGGAATTGAAATTGTCTTACTATGGGGCACTTTATTGAGTATTCGATTAGTTGTAAGGATAGCTTCCTCCCACAAGTTTTACGGTAACTCCAAACTTATGAGTAAGACAATCATCATTTCCTTTAATGTTTGATTCATATTTTCCACCCCTATCACTTCTTATCATTTTAATCTTTTTATCCAACTAATTTTTTACTTCTGTTTTATATTTCCTAAACACGTCTATTGCTTCATCCTTACCATTTAGCAAATAAACTTCAAAGTACCTAGTGCAATTATCAATAAAAGTTGTAACATACTTTTTTTCACCACGAGATGGTGTTGACTTATATCACAGATGTTTGTGTGGATTAAGTCTAAGGTATTGAAATTTCTTTCAACGGACTTATACGGATGCTTACATACTTTGATTCCACACACATTTGACACTTTAATTTATTGCACTCCAAGTTTGACAAAACTTCTAAGTTAATTAGTTTTCGCAAGGTTTTGTAATTGACATGTCCTAACCATTCATGCCACAATTCATTAGACTCAAGAAAGTAAGAAGAATCAAAACTTTTATTGATCTTAACTGTCACTATATTGATCTCAAACAAGCCCTCGGTGAAGTAACCTTTTCTGACATACATTTCTCCTTTGCTAATTACAACCCTATCAGATATAAATACATATTTGAATCCATTTTTGGTTAGAAATGATATAGAAACCAAGTTCTTTTTCAACTCTGGTACATGAAGAACGTTTTTGAGTGCCAACATTTTGCCTAATATCTTCTTCAAGAATTTTTTTCTCATTCATTCAACCTTTGTTGTTGCGGAGTTAGCAATCAAAATCTTCTCCTCATCTTGAGTCATAGCATACAAAGCAAACAACTCCTTGTTGGCACAAATATGGTGGGTGGCACAGAAATTAATTCATCATTCCCTAGGATTACCCACAAAGTTTTATTCTGAAAGCATGACACATAGATCATCCACTTCATTTTTGGATTCAACCAAGTTGGATTGATCCTTCTTCTTGCCTTCGTTAGGGGCCTGACAATCCATGGACTTATGACCAACCTTGCCACAATTAAAGCAATTTACTTTGAATTTCTTCTTTGGAGTATTTTTTTGTTTTCCAGAAGCTTTCTTGCATTTCTTTGAGTTGTTAGGGTCATTCTCCACAATATCAGCTCCATTGATTGCTGAATTCCCTTTTGACCACTTATCGTCTTCTTTGTTATCTTTTTCAATGCGTAACATCAAAATGAGGTCTTCTACTGACATCTTCTTCCTTTTATACTTCAAGTAGTTTTCAAAATCCTTCAACAAAGGTGACAATTTCTCTATTATAGCCTCTACTTGGAAAGCCTCATTTATAATCAAACCTACATCGAACGTCATTTGATTATTAAGAACATACTTTACAATTAAAGCTACATCAAAGGTCATGTGATTATTAAGAACATACTTAACATGTTAAAATAAGGTATTTACTATATTTATACCTTCTCCCATGAGATCATGGATGATTACTTATAATTTTTACAGTTGGGAGACGAGAGTCTTACTGTAACCATCTTAAAGTCAAGAAATTTTGCAACAACGAACTTTTTAGTTCCAGCATCCTCAGTTTTAAATTTTCATTCCAAAGTATCCCACAACTCTTTCGAGGTCTTTATATTTCTATACACATTTTATAGGTCGTCTTGAAGGCCACTCAATATATAATTCTTGCATAAGAAGTCCGATTATTTCTATTCCTCCATTAAAATAAATCGCTCCTTGTTCGGTGTCTCTTCGGGAAATTTTGGAGTATTTTCAGAGATGAATCTTTGAGTATTTAGAGTCACCAAATAGAAAAATACCTTTTGCTGCCATTGTTTGAAATCTACATCTAAAAACTTTTTGGGTTTCTCCGCAGGTGTCATTGTGGGAGCAACACTTTTACGGCTTGTCATAGCAATAGTTGTTGCTTTTGCACTTTCCATTCCATCATTTGCATAATTTTCAACATTCATTTTGTTGTCATAAAAGGGCAACCAACTTAGTATGTCAGAATACTAATTCTAAAGTTTTAAAAACTTTACACACCAACTTGTTTCTAGTCTAATGATGAAGTTGTTATGTTCTTCTAACCATCAACCGAATGAACTTTAACTCGTGATGAAGTTTTTATATCTTCAAATTACTATTAAGTTCAAATAGAGTATAAAACTACAAGCTTTAATCTCTAGAAACCAAACAATACAAATTATGAAAGTATTTTATTTATTAATGGTACAAAACAAATTCACCAAACAAGCACAAGAAAAAATATTTTTTTCAATAAATTCCTTAAGAATGTTATTTCGGATACAAAAATCTATATATTTCAACCCAAGCTTCAATACTAAGTTCAAGAACCACAATGAAGTTATAACAACTTCAAACACAAGTCCAAATGAATAATCAAATTGAAGTGTTTAGCAACTTTAAGAAAGAAGGTGAAGTAGAAAATTATAGAATCAAGTCCACCGAATGTACGGTGTGTCCTTAAGGAATTTATTTTCCTCAAGTACCCAAGGTTATGGAATATTTCCTCCCAGGATAAAATGATTCTCTTCCTAAAAATAGCAATACCTTAAATTTTTAGAAACTTTGAATATACTCAACAATTTGATGATCACACAAGGCTTTTTATAAGAAGAAGAAGATTGTTTTTCAACTCAAAAATTTTCTTTAGATAAGGTATTTATAGCTACCAAGGTGTTGCTTCATGAAAAGAAGCAATGATTCAGAAAGATGCAACCCTTCATAAAGGTACAACTCTTCAAAAAAGTTACAACTCTTAGAAAAAATCACAATCCATTAGGTCATAACCATTCAATTCGAAAAGGTACCTATTCAAATTGCATCCTTTCTCTTGGTGTATTTTCGAAAAAATCACCTATTCATTTTTCATTCACACCTCTTAAAAACCCAACATGTAAAATGGAACCGAGAGAGTAATTTTGTCTTCAATTCCTAAGATAACAATTAATTTGGGACTTTTTTCTTCCTTTATTGCTAAAGTGATATTTTTAATTTTTTATTTTGTGAAAGTGACATTTATTTTAAGACATAAGGAGTACAAGTAATTTACTTGAGATGTACTATGATTTGATATAAGCATGAATTGTAGATTCTGTGGAGCAGGTTATCAAACATCTAATTGAGGACAAGTTGTAGAATCATTAAAACAATATCCAAGAGCTTTGTGGAAGCATAAACTTGTACTATGATTATTTTCGTACTAAGAAGTTTTTAACTTTATGTTCTTCAATTTATGAGTGTTTCTTGCTTCCTTCAACAAAATTAAGTAGCATCAACAGAGTTTTTTTGACCTGTAACTCACCTACAAAATGCTTACATACCTGAACAGTATTGAATAGTCCTTATGACCTGAACGATGAACAACAAAATCTAGAGTTGAGGTGTATTATAAACATACTAGCCCTCTCCTGGTCACATTAACAGCAAGTACAGACATTTGCATATATAACACTTACTAAAATTGTTTTCTTCTTCAACTAACTTTTCCAAGTCAACGGTATCACTAAAGTGGGAAGATTCCATATTTTGATAACTAAAGAAATAATAGGAAGCTATTACCAATTAGTAGAAAGGAAAACCATCCAATATTTATAATATATCATAAGTTATGAATTGTAATTCCATGATCACTAAACATGTTTAGGATTTTTTTTATGCCAAAGATCCTTCTAAGGGTTGTACCAATAATTATTGCCACATCCACTTGCGCCTTGGTGCTCTTTACTCTTTCGTCTAATGACACAACATGTACCCTTTAAATACTTCTTCAAAGGAGAGAATATTCAATTTCATTTACTGCGAAGCATAGAAGCCACCAACGTACTCCATATATCATTCCCTATGCACATATATGATTTCAAAGTGACCTGCAATCATCGACAATATGTGCGTATAAGTTGTTCTTATTGACGAGGCAAAATTTATGAGCTAAATACCAATTTAAGGTTAGTTTCAAAGTAAGCCAACATCAACATATTTGCTAGGTCAAAAGGTCATTTCTTATGGAGACATTACCAAGAAATTTTCTCTCTGGTTTGCTTGTGAGTTTGCATGCCTTTGGTTAATCACAAAGAGGTTCAATTTTAGAAAAATAAAGTTCATGAAAATAATGGAATCTCCTGACCCCCTTTTTAAACAAAAAGGTTATTATTTAAAATCAAAAAGGAAGAGATAACATTGTTGCCTAAATCTAAAAGTATGCAATATTAAATAAGCAGTTGAATAAAAGGAAGCAACTAGGGACAAAGAAAATGAAATAACTCATGAGAATGTAGGTTTAAAAAGGAAAGAGAGATTGATCTTCCTATCTATAAAGAGAAAAAGATGAAGTGAAAACAATGATATAAGTTTCAGTGTCTTGGACACTACAAATCAACGCTTTCAATTGTGCCCATGCTAAACCCAAAATGATTCAAACTTCTAAAAAACTGAGGATTTCTTACTAAAATTTGTTAAAAAAACTACACAGATAATGAAAAGGGAGGAACTAGAAGAAGATAAAACTGAATTCTCATTATCAAAACTGTACACAAAGTGGCTAAGAGCTAAGATATATATACACTTGTCTAACTGACTCTGGTGTAGAAAAATGCCTAAATAACTACTCTATTATTCTAATCATACTAACATCAGTTAAGTTAGTTACAACTAACTATCAGATAGCTGGCAGTTTATCTATTTTCTCACTCTCAACACTCCCCCAAGTTGAGTTTTCAAATACATCTAACAACCTCAATTTTCTCATCAAATAGCTATGTTATTGTCCTCTCAATGCCTTAGTTAGTATATTAGATTCTTGTTCAGTTTCAGCAACATGCACTACATTAATTAGTCCCTTTTATACTTTCTCCCTTACAAAATGGCAATCTATTTCTATGTGTTTGGTCCTCTCATGAAATATGGGATTTTCAGCTATTTGTATAGCTGTTTTATTGTTGCAAAATATGTCTATTGGCACCTTCACTTTCATATTGATTTCTTCGAAGAGTCCGACCAACCATACAATATCTGCCACAGCAGAAGCCATGCTCCTGTATTTAGCTTCTGCTGTGCTGCTGGAGATGGTTTCTTATTTTTTAATTTCTATGAAATTAATGATTGTCCTAGATTTATGCCATATCCTTCTACTAATTTCCTTGTAACTACATAAGATGCCCAATCAGAATCACAAAATGCTTTCAATATGTCATCTATATTGTTGGTTAAGAGAATACCTAAACCAGGACTTCCTTTTAGATATCTTACTACATGAAGTGAAATATTCAAGTGAGACTATTTAGGATCATGCATAAACTGACTTAAAGTCTGTACAACATAAGAAATATATGGCCTAGTTATTACTAAGTAGAGTTATTTTCCTACCAACTTTTGATAAACACCTTTGTCCACCATTTAAGGGTCTTCACTCTATTTTTCCTCAGATATTTGTCAAATTCATCAGTTGTGAATTTCATATGCTGTTCTAGAGGTAGCATTATTGGTTTATCACCTGCTAATCCCCATTCTAAAATTAATTCTAGTGTATATTCCTCAGTGTCATCAGAATTCCTTCATCAGATCATAGAAACTCTATTTCAAGAAAATATCTCAACTCCCAGGTCCTTGATCATGAATATTTATTATAGATGAGCTTGTGATTCTTTGATGAGCATCAAATCATTTCCAGTGATCAATAGATCATCCACATAAATAAGTATCACATAAATTTTCTTACCATCCTTTGTAAAGAGGGAATAATCATGTTTACTTTATTGGAAACCAGATGTGAGTAAGGCAGTTTTGAGTTTTATGTTCTACTGTCTAGAAGCTTATTTGAGACCATATAAGGATGTCATCAACTTACATACCTTACTACTCTTTAATGACCCCTCTTGATGCAAAAAACAAGAGGCAGCACTATATATACTTTCTCATGCATATCACCTTGAAAAAAACAAATATCTATCTGAAACATAAGCCAAAATTGCATACCAGAAAGAGTAAGAGAATGCCTAATAGTAACCATCTTTGCAACAGGAGAAAAAGTATCATCAAAATCCACACTTTTCTAGTGTATGTAACCCTTAGCTACAAGCCTAGATTTATATATTTCTACAATGCCATCACCATTATATTTAATCTTATACACCCATTTACAACCTATAGGAACTTTTCCAACTAGTAAATCAACTACCTCCTAGGTTTTGTTATCTATAAAAGCAGAAATCTCTTGGTTCATGGCATGTATACACTTGTCATATTGAATGGCTTCATTATAAGTTTGAGGTTCAGTAATATAAGAAAAATTGTCTAGGAACACTTAATAATTAAAGCTAAGGTGAGAGTATTGAATCACATTAGCAAGGGAATAAGGGGAAGCCTGGATTGGGGCTTGGGATGTACATAGTCAGTCAACTAGATAGGTGGTTTGGTGGTGGCTCTAGTAAGTTTTCTAGGAGGTAAACTAGGATAAGAAATATTAGATTCTAGAGATGGAAGGAGGAAGAAGGAAAATCATGAGAAGGAAAGGGAATTGCATGCTCTGAGGGTGCAGTGTCATGCCACTGATTATCATGAGAAGGTCCAGTGTCATATAACTATTTATAAGGTGAAGTAGAATGAATTGGAGTAGAACAGATTCCATCATATATTTATGTAAAATAGGTAGGAGGGAAAGAAGTGGAAGAATAAGTAGTTGGATGATGTTTGAAAGGGAAAATATATTCTCTGAAGTGAACATCTCTACCAACAAAGAAAGTATGGGACTGTAGATTGTATAACCTGTATCCCTTCTAAGTTGGAGAATATCCCATGAACACTGCAGGAATAGATCTTGGAGAGAACTTGTCATGTGGTGTGAGAGCAGTAGCATAACATAAACATCCCAAAGTTCTCATCTATATGTTATTAAAAGGAGAGGACAAATCCTTCACATTAAGCCAAGTGGCAGCCTAAGAATAAGCTACCTGGTAGTTTAGTACTAAAATTAGCTATGTTTATTATTAGTTACTATTTTTAAAATTCAAAATCTTAAATATTTGAATTAACATAGAAAAAATTTTTTGATAAAAAGAAAAGTAAATTTTAGTTAATTAGAATTGCACGTTAATTGCAAATACTAAAGGTTGAATCTAGAACTTTCAAAACCAAATTCCTTTTGTTCAAATTTCAACCATTACAGAGAAGAAATCAGTAGAAAATAACAAATAACAAATTGACCAGTGAAAAAGTTACAAAGGAAGTAAAATTCCTTTATTTAGTTTCTCTTTTTTTTGGGAAATGAGAGGTTTGAGAAATTAGCCACTTAAATTTACCTGGTACGTACAATTTGGTGATATGTGAGAATCATTTATTTGATTTTACCTTCTGTGGATCATTTGTACCTTCTTAGTTCAAAATTTGGGAACTCTTGGGTGAACTTGGCTATTGTGTTGCTAATTCTTTACATAGTAGATTTGTATTTCTTTATTGTGTGATGGAAGGCCCATTAAATTTGTATTAATTTCAATAAATTTGAAAATTGACTTGGTAATTTTCTATTGTGCCTCCATCTCATGTTAACACTGTAATCTTTTTGGATTTTTTTGTCTAATAAACTTGATTTTAACAAAGCAGTCATCGCCTTAGTCATCGGAGTTACTCTATTTTTCAGATACTTATGCTTGAATTTTTCTCCTTGCGTGGATTATCATTTCTATGTTAGAAATTGTTGTACTATAAGCATGCAGTGTAGTACTTTAAGATTGATTTTGGTGTTATGATTCAACAATGTTGTTAGTTATTTTCTTTTTGATTCTTGAAGACACTATTGTGAGATAACATAAAAGTGTTTTCAAACAAACGACCAAAGATCGAAGGAAAGATACCAATTTAGAAAACTTCTACATATGCATATGAATTAGGTTTTGAAAAAGAATGATGGAAAATCATATTCAAGTTTTGTGTGCTTTATAATGAAAATATCTCATAAAAGCAATTTATAATATGAATGATAGAGAATCTAATGATGTAAACAAGAAAGTAGAGAAGGCAAAGTTTAGAGCAGATAAAGTAAATATAGAATTCATTTATTGACTTAAGAGGAACATAGGGAGGCAGAAGTCAATGTTGTACAATAACAACTTGAATGTTGGGAGTGCTGATTTAAAGGTAAGCATTACTCTATAACATAAATGTTTTTAAATTTTTTTAAAAAACTTTTTTGGATCATACAATAACAAATCTTTTCTATTCAATGTTTGACGTTGTTTGTACTTTTTTTTGTAACAGAAGAACAAGTAACTTATAAAATATGATATTACGTCACTTTAAAGTTAATATGTTGGTTGGTTGAAATAATTCTGACAGAAACTAGCCATGAGAAAATAAGTTATTATTATTTTAATTTGTTCATGTATAGAATTTATTTTTCTATGATATTTTTGCTAACACATTTTTGGATAGTTTATGTTTGTCACGGAGGGAAGAATAGAGTGGTGGACAAGATCATTTAATTTTCTATATTGATATTTCTACCTCGATGTCCTCTTGTGTCCTTGACTGTTCAACTCTTTTCTACAGCTTTTCATACCCCTGGGAATCGAAATCACAACAATATTTTCATTAGATGTACTACTAATTATTTTCAGTTATTTATAGTGCAACATTGAAAACAACCTCTGCTAGAAATGTAAGACTACGTATAATTCACCCTTATATTGGAGCCCTTTTCAGAACCCTACGTATAGCAGAAGTTTTAGTGCACCAGACTGTCCTTTTTTTAAATTATCTAGATTTTATTTCATAATTCTTATCAAAGGAAAATCATTTTTTTAAAATAAAGAATAGATGCATGTTTAAGAGAATGTTTCATCTATCGAGATACATGACCCTAGCTTCTTACTTTATTATGATATGATAATTTTGAATTTACTATCAAGTCAAGAGCATCATAGCTGGTTGTTTAATATATGGAATTACATAGCTATTATTTGGAGGGGAGACTTAGAATAACTAGTAAAGTTGATGCCATATGATCAGGAGGTTACGGGTTCAAGCCTTGGTAATATCCTCTAGCAGAAATGCAAGGTAAGGTTGCATACACTTACACCCTTGAATGGGGCCCTGATGTAAAACGATATACAAGATATATAAATTCAAGATATAATCAAACAATTTAGAGGAGATAGGAAAGAAAGAAAGAATAATTTCATAATTGAAGTAAACTAGAGATGAGCAAATATAGATTTGCGACTCTCTAATTTGAACAAATAATTACATGATTAATTCAAGGGAGAAAAGAATTGAACTCATACATGAATTATCTTACCAAAATATATTCAAGAGAGATCCAATGTAGAGACAAAGAGATAGACCCACAAACTCATCAAAGTGGTCAATCTCAAAATATTATCTAACTAAAATAATGTTCATCCTATTCTATTTATAGTGATAGGGCTAGCCAAGATAAAAAAAAATAACATTAATTCCCTTAGTTACATGTGCATCATATATGACTAAAAAGGTCCCTAAAATATAATGTTAATATTTTCTTGTATTAATTCTTTGGTTTTCACTCTCTTGAAACACTCCAAACTTTCTATGTCAAGTTGAAATCCTTTCATGCAATTAGCTCTTTCCAAACTTGCATCATTTTTCCCTTGTTGAAAAGAATTTGACCTTGAATTTTAATATTTCAAAGTATAGAGGGGAGTTAGTACCTAAGTCAAAAAATTATCTTTCAAATTAATTGCATACCACTCCAAAAATATACACAATTTTGTGATACAGCCAAGAATCATGAAATTTTATAAAAATTAACTTTTCAAGCTTAGTATCAACAACTTGAATCAAAAGTATACCACAATCATAAATAAGGTTAAAGAAACTAATAATTCTACACTCTAGAACTTTCAAGCCAAAACTAGTCTCTTTAACAACTTGGATCAAATAGTTTCTTAATTCACAATTGAATTGTACTATTTTAACCACTTGATTAAGGGAACTAACAAAACCATTCACAAATCTTAAATATAAGTATGCATTTTCGGGATCAAGCACAAACATCAATCCCAAAACTTCGTTATATTTCTTACTTAGTAACTCACAACATGAATCAAATAGCAACATTACAGAATTCTCATTAATCACAATAAAGTAGTTACTATAAAGGTCAAAGGCCTAAAAATTTACCTTCACGGCTTTAGAAAGTTCAAAAAATAAGCACTAACCATTCAAATAAATTATTTGTGAATTTAGAAGGCAAAGATACCTCAAATATTTTTGTAGCCCAAGAATATGCTTCCAATTATCTTACCTTATTATTGATCCTCTATTGACGGTGTTTCACAAATAGATCAACAAGGTTAATGAACTCATTAAAAAAAGAAATGTCACATTTATGTCCATATATATTGACAATACTTCAAATAGATCATATTTACATTTTATTCTAGAAGCATTTAAAAATTCAGCCCAAATTATATCCTCAAAGGCAAAACTAGAGTAAGTAAATAAATTAACACAAAAACTAACGTCTATCAATTTACTATTCCAATTACTTGTGTCTCCCCCATTCTTTAAAAGTTTTTCTTCAATTTTAGAAGACTTTTAAACACAAGAATTACTTTTGACAAATAATTTGGGAGTTAGCTTTCTAACATCCAAACAATTAACAACCTCAAGCAATTTGCACAAGAATTATTTTCACAAGTCATTCACTTTTCAAATTTTGGATCGTAATTTTCATCATGTGCATATTAGACAACAAGGAACAAATCATTTAATTAAATTTCATCGATGGTATTCACACTTTTAATTCAATTTTCAAATTATGATCATTTTGAATCACACAATCAAGATTGGGACAACTCAAAGAATGATTCATATTATCAAAACAAAATCACTTTTTAAATTTTCTTGAATATTTTTACTAAGTAAATTTACAAATTTGATATTCTTTAGTCTTGAAAAGGATATTATCACACATTGCATGTTCCATTCCAAGTGTACTACCACAAAGCATATTCATGTCCTTACAAGATAAAGAATTGCTACGATCAAACTCACTTGCAAAGAGACATTCATCATCAATCATATTTTTAGTGTTCCTAGGAGCTAAAGAAGAAATATATTCATTTTCATCACAAGAACTCAAGTAAACACCATGTTTTTTCATATTTTACATAACACTAGTTTGAAATATTTTAAGCTCACGGTCAGTAATAATTTTTGCTCCACAATATATTCAATTAGTGTATCTCCATCATTCATTTGTCTATTGACACAAAGTAAAAAATTATTAATCTTGCCAAAAGATGGTGTAACATTAACACTTAAGTCACTATCAAGTTCATTTAAAGTATCTAAAGATGTAGGATTAGCCCTTTTAACTTGATGAACACTTAAACAATCTTCTTTACCTTGATTTTCTAAAATTAAGCTCACTTGCTCACCAGAAGTCGTCCCAAAATGACTTGTTTCTTTCAATTCTTGAATTTTTTTCCATGTTGAGTCATCCTTTTGGTGTTCTTCAACAAGAAGAACTACAAAAGAAGTGGAAACACTAGAAGAACAAGAATTCAAAGGATTAGAGTTAGAATAAGAAATCCTCTCACTTACACCCTCTTGTTTTTCTATTATCTCATTTTCTTTTCTCTCACTTGCTTCACATTTTTTCTTTCCTTCTTGTGACAATTCATTCTCCATTTTTTTATCTTTTTTTTCTTTTGTGCTTGTAGCCACTCACTCATTTCATTCTAAATATCCTTTCTTTTTCCGTCTTTTGAATTGTCACTATTCACTCCCTCAATCATTTCTTTCTTTTTGTTCTCACTCATTTTCTTAGAAGTGCAATAGGCTTCAAGGATTCCTTTTGAGTTATTGGGATGACTCTTCACATCAATTTTCAACTTAGCATCACTATAAGCTCCAAACACTCTTCTTGAATTATTGAAATAACTTTGTACATCAAATTTCAAGTTAGTAGTCTTCACTTTCACTTTCTTGACTTTCTCATTTGTTATTGAAGATTAGTTAATGGTCATAGGAGTTAAGACTTGCTTTCGTTCTATTGAATCTACAACAAAAAACTTTTTCAACTCTTTATCAAATAAAAATTTATTATGATTGAGCCAAGGAGCTCCTAAACATACCAAACAAGTATACAAAGGGTAGATATCACACCAAATACCCTCATGATAGCTTTCATGGTAAACAATGATCTTCACCTCTTTTTCAATAACCTTTCATCAAATTTCTATGGTGAAATTTCCTATAACAAGGTATATCCAACCACTCAATCAAAGAAGGATCAATAAAGTTGGTATAACACATTTTATTTATACCTAAGGTGCAGTCAAATGTACAACCACTTTCATATCCCTCAAAAATAAATTCAGATTGAGCCACACCTTTATCAAGTTCATGCTCTATTTTTTCTAGAAGCATTACTATAATCATGAAAAACTTCACAATTATTCTTACCAGAAGTAAAATTATAAAATAAAATTCTCCTTTCTCTATTGACATCCAAACCTTCATTGTAACTCCTTGAACCTATGTAAGACATAATTAGAAAAAAAATGGTTGGTAAAATAATGGACCTCACAAGTCACTCCCTCACGTGTATATCTCAAATGATGACACTCAATTTTCATGTATACACTCAAAGGTCATTGGCTTTTTGAACCACACTCAAATGATTTAACCTCTCAAACCTTCTACCACTCAAGGGTATTCCTTAGTCTCATCACGGTTCTATAATCTCAAATAATCTCAAAGTAAGATTTCAAGTATCGATTCGGAGTAGAATTTATGTCAATAACAAAGAAGGACATAATGCACTAACGTACAAGGAATGAATTAAACACACAATGAAACTAAAAAGATAAATGCATGAAAAAATTGACACGAAATAAAATAAGAACAAAAAAATAACTAGATAACACAAGTAAAACTAATACTCAATATAATCTAGCTAAAGAAATTGACATATAATATGATTTACCCATAAACCAATAAATCAAACAACTCAAATTTTAGAATTTGGAGAAAAGATGACCCAAAACAAGCTCAAACAGCACATTCATCAAATCTATCAAGACCCAACTCAAATCAAGTTTACCCAATCAATATGAGACACTTTTAAGCATCACCCAATAGTTTTCGAAGTAAAAAACCAACTCAAACTTTCAAAATTTTACTAAAATTCGCATTAGGAAAAATGCCCAATTTTTAAACCCAAAATTGATCCCAAATTCATCCTTACATCTCAAATTGGAACCTAATATAGTTTACCCATGATGAAAACAACTTAGACCCAAAAGATGAGGCAAACATTCACACAAAATAGCTCTAAAACTCAAATTTTTACATTTTAAATGGTGCAGATTTTATTTGATGCAAAAATGGGGGAAAATTGGGAAAAATCAAATCCATATCACCTTCAAATGCTCTCAAATTTGATATTCAAGTATTTTGGACTATTTCCAACAAAACCCAATGATACCCCACTTGAAAATTTTAACAATTTTTGAATTCAATATTTTTTTAATCTTTTTTTAAAAAAAAATTCAAGAGATGCAAGCCAAGGATTAAGAATTGTATGAACAATTGTTTAGCCTTGCTCTGCTACCAATTGATATAAAACGAGATACAAGATACATAGATTCAAGAGATAATGAAGCAATTGAGGAAAGATAGAGAAGAAAGAAAGAATAATCTCACAATTGAAGCAAACTAGAGATAAACAAATGTAGATTTGTGACTCTCTAATTTGAATAAATAATTACATGATTAATTCAAGGAAGATGATAATTGAACTCATACATGAATAATCTTACCAAATGATATTCAAGAGAGATTCAATGTTGAGACAAAGGAATAAACCCACAAACTCATCAAAGAGTGTCCAATCTAAAAATATTGTCTAACTAAAATAATGTTCATCCTATTCTATTTATAGCGCTAGGGTTAGCTAAGATAGAAAATGACATAAATGCCCTTAGTTACATGTGCATCTTATATAACCAAAAAGGGCCCTAAAATATAATGTAAATATTTTTTGTATTAATTCTTTGGTTTCCATACTCTCTTAAAACACTCCAAATTCGATGTCAAGTTGAAATCCTTCCATACAATTAGCTTTTCCCGAACTTGTATCAAGCCTTTCCTCGTACCCTGTGCATAGAGGGAGCTTTAGTGCACCAGTCTGTCTTTTTGATTACATAGCTACTATGAGGAATCTAAGTGCTATTGGAAATTATTTGTTATACTACTCTCTTACACTCTTACATATATACCAATTTAACATAGTTATTGATTAATAGACTTGCCTATGCTAACATTATCATTCAAGTTACTGGTTACTATGTGGTTGTTGATAAGTCAGTTGGAAGAAAATTTCCACTCGTCTTTTTGGAACGTGTTAAGGATGATTTTGGGTAAAATTATAGAAGTGAAAAGGTTGTAACAACTCCAAATATCCTCGACAAGGATTTCAGGTAATTTAATATTAAAATTTAATTTAATAGCATGTAAAGGTGGAAGGCAAAATTTTCTATTAGATCATCTAATTATAGTACTCTGATAAGTGTATTCCTAAGTTTAAGAAGCATATGCAGTATTGTGCTGAACATCCTTAAGAAGTAATTGTTGTTTTCTATGGATTCCCCAGAGTGGGAAAGACCTCAGTCAGTGACACAGAAATTATTCAATCAGAGTTCTTTAGATTAGATTAGTGTCATCTATGTCTTTTCTGTCTGGCACTTACCGATAGACCACCCCACCCTATCATATCACAATGAAAAACAACTTAAAATAAGGATCAAGCTTACCAGTATGCTCCAATTAAAATAGATCACTATATTTCAGCAACTAAATAGGAAGTGATTTGATAATAATAATAAAGGACTTAAGAATCGGATGTGCTTTCCCAGCGATAAAGGTATAGGCCCTAACCCTTCCAATTAAGTATTAAAAAGACAAAAGAGAAATATTGGTTGTAGATATGTGTTCTTATTAGTATTATATTTTTGTTTCATGTATTCAGACGAGGAATTCAATCTTTGAATACCCAACCTAAATCTATCAAGAATTTGGATCGACAAAATATCTCAACATTAAAGAGAACTTTGGCAAGTCCACATGCCTGAAATGTTTGGTATAAAACTTACAATCTGTCTTATCATTACTTCTTCAAGATGTTCATCTAATAAAGTTTCACATTTTATTGAGGACTAATTTTTATGGATACGTTTTCTTGTGTGACTTAAATAAGGAGGTGCATTATGAAGCTTCTCTAAGGAGAAAGCCCATTAAGGACTGTAGTGGGGAGCCTATTAATGATATAGGTAGTTGCAAGGACGCATTCTCCCCAAAATTTGATATGGATGTGACCATAAAATGTTAATTCTCTGGCTACATCTTGGAGATGCTTGTATTTTCTCTCAACCTCCCCATTCTGTTGTGGGGTGTAGACGCAGGCTCTCTGATGTATGATGCTAAGGGATTGAAAAAGAGATGTGTATTGAGAATTTATGCATTCAAGTCCATTATCAGATCTAACATTTTTAATAATAGTATTGAACTGATTGTGAATGAGCCAAATAAAGGTTCTTAAATGCAATAGACAATCATTTATGAGTTTGAGAAGAAAAATCCATGTGATCTACTAAAATCATCTATAAGAGTAAGAAAGTATCTATTGCTATTATAGGGATCCCATACATCCATGTGCACCAATTGAAAAGCATGAGTAGACATGGTCTTACGAATAAGAAATGGTATTCTAGTTTGTCTAGCAACAAGGAAAATATGACAATTACAAATCAAAGAATTATCTAGGGTAAGCTTGCTAAAAGAAATCTGATCGAGAACATGAACTGGTGCATGTCCCAATCTTTGATGCTATATAGAATTCTTGGAATTGACTTGAGTAGACAAGCAAACATTTGAAGATGTAGATCCAGCAGGTGATGAAGATTTGGTATATAGAAAATAGAGGCCATCCTCTTCCTTATCAACCCTCTTTACCTTGCCAATGTAGAGGTCCTGAAGAAGAAAGAAATCAAGATAAAATGAGACAAAATAGTGCAAGTCTTTAGTGAGTTTGGAGATTGATAGTAAATTGAATTTAAGGTAAGAAATATAGAGAACATCCTGAAGGAGCTGGTCTTTGCCAAGAAGGTACGCTCCTTTATAAATGATTCTAGCTAAATTACCATTAGGTATATGAACTTTAAGTTCATCAGAAGGTAAAAGCGGAAACTTAGATGACAATAGATCTATGGAGGGAATCATGTGATTTGATGCTCTTGTATCAACAACCCAAATATTAGTCTTAAAATCAGCTAAAATTAGTTAATTGTACCTGTCATGTTAGCCACATTCTCAGGAGATTTCTCTTTGTCAATCAGACGAAGAAGCTTCTAAAATTTGTTCACTGTAAATGAATGTTGCCTAGACTCATTTGTAGGAGCTTGGTGGAGTGATGTGCCATGATACCCATATTCATCACTATAATTCATATTAGCACTATGAGCACTATAGTTACCATTTCTTTGACTTGGTGCATTTCTAAAACCAGAACCATTATAGTTACTTCCCCTGAATCTATGTTGTTCTCTTTATCTATTCTTTGTGAAATTTAAGTTAGATAGATATCCAATGATCTTGTAACACTAATCCTTAGTGTGGCTTTTGAGATGACAAAAATCATATGAACACTTGGATTTTTCTTTATTCTCAAGTTGTGATTAGTGTTGCCTTTTGTAAAGTTTGCTACAATAGTTGTTGTGCCTAAAGAGTCCCCCTCCTCAAAGTGAGAAGGCAATGTTTGCTCTATTTCAAGCTAGTAATGCCTGTGAACTAGTGGACACAACCAAACCTGAGGACTCACCTTCTTCATAATGTGAAACTGGTGAGTTTGTTTTTAAAGGTACACATTGACCTTCTTCATGAATAATCAAAGAATAGGCTTGATTTATAGAAAAGTGGGTGTCATCATTAAGATTTGGCTCCTAGACAGATTATAATTCTCATTCAACCCTTCTAGAAATTGCATAAGTTTACTGATGCTCCAAATTGCTAATGAATTCATGAGAGCTATCACATGTACACGTAGGAGGAGGTATCAGGGATTCATATTCTTCCCAAAACTCACTCAATTTCTAGAAATAGGTAGAAACAGTAAATGTACCTTGGACAAGGGTAGCAATTCCTCTGTGCACATGATAAATTTTGGTGACATTCACCTTATTATAACGCTCTTTGAGATCCATACACACTTTGTGAGCATTGAAAAAATACACAATTCCATTCACCAAATCCTTTTAAACTGAGCTCATGATCCAGGAAAGCACAATTGCATTCACCGCTCCCACTGATATGATATTTGTCCCTCATACATCTCCTTTTTGCATGTACAATCTACAAAGCCAATTTTGTTTTTCCCAAGCAAAGAAATGCGGATTGATTTGCTCTGAAGAATATAGTTCTCCATATCAGTGAGAACATAATGAGCTAGATTAACGCCAGGAACATCGGATGACTGTATAAATAGAGGATCAAATAAATCAAAAACTGCAGGTGATCGTGAATTTGCTGCTTGCCTCGATCCACTAGTGTCAACACCATGAGCATCAACAGAAGAGGAATTCTCCTCAATCGCCATGAGTGAACACCAAAATGATCGAGAAACTAGAGAAATAGTGAATACAACCAGAAAAATAGGGAACAATTTTGACAACAGGGAAAGAGAGATTGGAGAAAAAATGATTTATTGAAAGAGATAGAGTCAAACTTCAATGCCCATTGTTGGCTCTAATACCATATTAAAAACTACACAGATAATGAAAAAGGAGGAACTGGAAGAAGAAAAAACTGAATTCTCATCGTCAAAACTGTACACAAAATGGCTAAGAGCTAAGATATACATACGCTTAACTAATCGACTCTAGTGTAGAAAAATATCCAACTAACTACTCTATTATGCTAATCACACTAACATCACTTAAGTTAGTTACAACTAACTATCAACTAGCTGGCAGTTGCCAGCTCTTCTATTTGCTCACTCTCAACAAAGTTGAACAGTTTTTATTAATTTTAAATGATGGTTACAACAACCTTCTAGGATTGACAATGGAGTGGTGTAGTAGATTGGCAGGCAGGTTTAAGCCTATGTGGGACTGGTTTAATGTTGTGCGGTGTAGGGAAGGGTGAAGTAATTGTTTTTAAAATTGATGCAGCACAGGGCAGGTTGCGGGTTTTATGTTGAAGTCTTATTGCCATGATAGAATTGCCCATCTTTTGCAATACTTCTTAGATCGTAATTTCAATCTGGGTGATATAAAGTGTTAAACACCTTAAGGTATAACCAGTTGAGTAGAAGTTATATAAATTTAGAGTTGTAGAAATACATGATGTATTTATTTTCAATATTTAGAGTAACGTTCCAAGATTGGAACTGATAAATCAATTTAAGTAGGAATAACTGGTGTATTTATTTTGAATATTTTGGATAACATTCTAAATTTAGTCTACTATACAAGGGAAAAAATTACGAAAGACATTTGTCTAATATATATATATATATATATATATATATATATATATATATATACCTGAGCAAAGTATAATATAAGAGAATGATCAGAAACAATGTTGTAAATTAAAGCCAGGGCTGAAGTATTCATTTTTGATATCTACTAGTGTTATTTGCATCCTTAGTGTAAACATTTTCTTTTAAGGTAAAAGAGAGAGAGAGAGAATATACAGAGAAAAGAACTAATTAAACTTCTTAAGCAAGAAATAATTGTGAAACTCTCCATTCTTAGAAAAACTGAAACGTTAAGCTGGTTTGTTTATGCTTAAATAATAAAATAATTTTAAATATCTAAGCTGTTTTTTAGTTAAGCATATGTTGGGCACTGAAATTTAAATGGAGATGTGTGATACATCCAAGCAAAGCTTAGGAAAATAGAGAGAATGACTAGTGAAGAGGAGCCTAATACGCTAAAGATTATAGCAGTTAAAACACATCCTAAAATAGTCTTCTCCTTCAACTCACTTTTCCCAAGTCAACAGTATCATTAAAGTGAACAAAAATTCTGCCGTTTGATTAAATAAAGAAATAGCATGAAGCTACTAGCCGTAAGGAAAATCATCCTAACTCAGTAAAAGCTATCATTAAACATGTTTAGGCTTTGATTCTGCCAAGGGCTATGCTAATATCATTGGCATACTCACTAGCCCCTTCGTGCTCTATTTACTTTATCCAGTAACACAACATGTACTCTTAAAACATTGCCTAAAAGGAGAAAGAATGTCTAATGTAATTTACATAGAAGAGCAGAATGTAATTTACATAGAAGAGCAGAAGCCACTAAACACAAGATACAAAAATGTTCTTGCAAAATGTTGTTGTTCATTAAAAGTAGGCAAAAGCAAAAAAAGATATCTAAGTAGATCTGGTGTAAAAATGATCCTTAAATATGCAACATCTTATTCAATATTTGACAAAATAAGAAGAATTTTAAAACATGTGCGGAGAGGGAATATTTACAAGTTGTTAACTATACAACTGTCATTCATCTGAGTCATCATCTGGCGCTGACGAATGTTCGTTTTGTGAGATCGTACAAACTAGGCTTTCGATACAGAGTTCCGTGTGAATACTGTCATCTATATTAGTACCCTCTGGATATGTGATAGAGTCATTCTTTGAATTGTATATCGCCAAAGTTGATTAAACATGAGCAGAATTTCAC
This sequence comes from Capsicum annuum, assembly GCF_002878395.1. NCBI lineage: Eukaryota > Viridiplantae > Streptophyta > Magnoliopsida > Solanales > Solanaceae > Capsicum > Capsicum annuum. Next base: position 52,832,521 of record NC_061121.1, on the reverse strand, counting down.
CTTGGACAGGTGTTACACCCCTAAGGCTTTGATGATCTACAAAATATTCCACAAGGACCTCATAGACATCCTATTGTGTTTCCATGGGACCTGGTATCGATTGAAGTATGCCTTGACAATGACGTGCCTGACTACAGCTGGAAGCTGTACTTTCCTGCAGAAAGTTGGTGGCGCGACAACAAAGGAGCTGAACCTTGACCAAATAGCAAGAAGCTTAGGTTTTGTTGTCTCGTATATAAGGATCATTTGCTCATAACAAAACCTAATTTTTGCAAGCATTAAGATTGAACCTTCAAGAAGCAAAGCTGCTCAAGAAGAGGGACCTGATTGCCTGCTCATCTTAAGTCTAGAAGTCTAGTTTGTGTATTGTATTATTGGGTCTTCTGGTCTTATATTGTAAATCTACTCCTGATTATAAAGGATAGTAGATGTGTAGCTTGTCCATGTCTTAGTTTAAGTTGAAGCAACTAGAGTTGGTTGGTCGAGTTGGGTGTAAGTTGGTCAAGTATTTATTCGTTTCTTTGAAGTGTTGTGTTTTGGGTAGAGTTGCCTAGGATGTTTGACTAGAGTTAGTCAGTTGTAAGTGTGTTAGAGTTATCACACTTGTCTTGTGATAGAGTTATCACAAGAGTTAGTGATTATAGGAGTTTGTAATCACTTGATGGCTTGAAAAAGAATGAAGTTTGGAAATCCTGATGGCAGGTTATGGTTTTTACTTCCCTTGAGGAAGGAAGTTTCCTTCTAAAACTTTTGTGTTCTTTACTTTAATTCATTATCGCTTCTTCAGTTGTTATTTACTGCAATTCACAAGTTTAGGGACCAACCAAATCAATAGACATGATGCCAAAACCATCACCACCAGTAGTAACCCAATAAAGCTTTTCATTCAAAAACTTAGCTGAACCATGATAATGCACCCCACAGTTAAAATACTTCAAGTACTTTGCATGAATCACTCTTCAAACTATATATCGTGGCCTCAAATAGGCATTCCTTAGGGGGGATGCGGATTAGGAGGTAGTAAGTTTACTAGATAATAAATACGTATGTATTTATTTTTATATTATGTATTTTGTGAATATTATTGATTGGAATAAATTTCATTTTTATCTTCTTGACTTAAAATGTTTTATTAATTTATATTCTAGATTAGATATTATAGTAATTAAATTATCTAGTGTTTTTGGATCCTCGTTAGTATTATGTAACCTTTTGTATTCTAGGTATAAACTATATAGTTGGGCTTCTATTTCTTTTAATGATTTATCCTTTTCGTAAGATGTATCCATTAATTTGTGCAGTTTATTATTTTATCCTATTGAAATTTTAGCAATTTCTGTGTAGTATTTTATTCTAACTTTGCTATATTCA
>NC_061121.1:52746899-52828150 GCF_002878395.1 Capsicum annuum | reverse complement strand
GAAAATCTAGAATTAGATATACATTACAGCACAGATAGGATAAATTATTATACAGAAATTTGTAACTCTGCAATTACTACAGAATAAAATAATTAATGAATATATCTTACGAAAAAAGTAAATCATTAAAAGATATTGAAACAAAATTTAAAAAATATCCACGCACCAATAAAAATAGATTCACTAGAAACCTACTAAATCTATTTTACCTATTAAATCCGCGCATCCCCTACAAATGGTACAGTCGTGGTTCCAAAGGATTAGGATATGTTGCAATCATTTAGCATAAGAATTACACCCTAGCATGTTTTCAATACTAATGCCAGTGGTTTCAAGCGTAGATGTCAAGATGAGAATATATATATATATATATCTTCACATTGGCAAGGGACAAGGGATCAGAAGTATTTTCACCATATTCAGGCCATTATGTAAATCAGTGGACTCAATATTCAAATATTTTTGGCCAAAACTGATTTTGTGCTCCTAATACACAATTTTTTTAATGTTAAGTTGCAAGTATTTTGGCAGCAACACCAAAACTAATTTTATCCAAAAGTGAACAAAAAAAAAACAAAATCAAGAGAAAGCAACAAAAAGGTAAGAGGGAGATGATACATGTAGCTAAAGAAAAACCATCCAGAATAGCTATATATTCATTGTCAAAATTGACAAATACAAAGGAAATAAAAAAAAAGAGACAGAAAAATAAATTTGTACTGAAATAAAGGACGAAGAAAGAGTCGAAGGAAGAGGATGAGGATACCTGTAGTTATGTTTGAGAAGAAAACAAACGCCAGTGTAGGTCTAGAAGTAGGAGCTAAAAGAGAAACCTTATTTCTTCCAACTGATAACAAACAGAGTCCTTTTTCTATGAAACGTAAAAGCCTTCTCAGTTAATAAATGACATGTCTAGTTCTCTAAGTATTATAAAGACAATAATACCCACCATTTTTGTATAATTACCTTGTAAACATATAAGTCACAAACATGAGAAGAAGAACATGGGAGAATCCCCTCTCCCTCTCAAGCTGACATGATCTACATCATAAACGTTATGAGACATTATCATTCGGGACCAATAACAACAACATACTCATTATATTCCCACTAAATTGGGTCTAGAGAGGAAAAAATATATGCAATCTTTACCACTACCTCAGAGGTCAGGTAATTAGGGACCAACTTCCCATATTTGATTCTATCTTAACTCTACTTCTCATTCAATGGAACATCAAGCACGACGTGATTAGCAAAAGGGCGATGAAAATAGGAAGCTCGTTCAATAGATCAAAGAATTCCAATTCAAAAAATTTAAGCCTCCAATGGTACAAGAAAGTGTTGGGTTCAACTTGAAAGTATGAATGAAAAATAGAGGAAATTAGTGGAGGGAAAGTGAAAACACACCTAAAAGGAAAGTGTGCTCACAATAAGAAAAGTTTACTAATTCTCCCACATTGGTGGCAGAATGAAACTTTCATGTGTTATTATTAAGAAACACAAACTCCGCACGGATAGTGAGGCAAGAACCAAGAGGTGCCTCACGCCGTCGTCGTTGCTCGGCTCGGCCTTGGCTTTGGATTTGGCAAATAGATCGATGAGATTAAATTGTTGGATAAAGTTTATTTGAAACTTGGAAAAGTCAAGTTATCCGAAAATCCAAAGAGAAACACAAATTAATTTTTCCTCTAAGAATGTGCATGCATGCAGTGCAGAAATTGTTAGTCTCCTAAGTTTATTTTTTAATAATGACAAACTAACAAGTGTATCTATGTAGCTACTAAAGATAATGAAAGTCAGCCTCAGAAATAGAAGGACATCAAGAATGGAAGGACATCCACATATCCAAGGAAAATCAATCACAATAAGAACAAATCAAATGAGAATCTCAGCTCCAAATCATCTCAAGATATTGGAAGATATGAAAGATCACGACATGACAAATGGAATCAAAAAACAATTCAAGAATATGGCAAGCAAATCAATAAAATATCATGGAAATTGAAGAAGGATCACAATCTTAAAATCAAGACAAACCACATCAATCAGAAAGAAAATATCACAAGCGCATTTGTAAAGAAATCAATCTCTACAAAATAAAGAAAAATAGATCACGGACATATCTAATATGGACGTGATCCGAAGCCATATATGGATATATTTGATATGGACATATCATACATCTATATTCCTCAGTAAAGGAATCAATTTAAATCCTTGATTGAGAAGAAATCTCTTGGGTTTCCTTGTGAAGAGTCGTACTCGAAGACTATAAAAGAAGAAAACCAAAGGCAGACACTACTTACGCAACTTCAAGGAGAAAATTGAAAGTTTCTCATTCTTAGAAAATTCAAAGTTTCTCATTCTTAGTCTTACAAAGCTCTATAACTTTAGTTTACAATTGTTATATAAAGAGTAGGATCGAGTCAACTTTGTAATATCAATTGAAGCTGTGTTATAAGATCTGAAGAGCAAAATATGTCTTCAAAACTTGTTTTCTATTATTGTACTCGAGCCAAAATTTCAACGATCTAAGGAAACTTTGAAACCAAAGAGGAATGGATGTAGGCACTACATTGGTGTGCCGAACCAGGATAAATCTTTGTGTTGTTACTTTACTTCTTATTATTTTCTTGATTAACTATTTTAAATGTAATTTGTTTGTGAAGTATTCTGATCTACAGGTGAGTTGACTGTGAAAGGTCAATAGTCGACTCACAGAAGAAAAATTTCAATTCACCCCCTTCTTGAATTTTAATTGGCATTAGAGCAGGTCTCATAGATAGCATTGCTTAACTGCAAGTGCGCAAATATCAAATGGCCAGTTATCAGGTTCTCGGTGCTCTCTTTTAGGATGGTCACTCCTCCACAAAACCACAGTACTTTAATGGATAGCATTACTCTTACTCGAAGAATAAGTTCAGGATCTTTCTCCAATCAAATGACTTTCAAGCCTGGGTTATATTAAGTAGGGCCCAAAATTAATTCCAGGACTCAAGGAAAAGTCAAAGGACAAAGAAAAATAATTTAGAAATTCTTACTTTGAAGATCTTGAAAGCTTCGAGGTCACCAAAGAACAGGAAGAGGTAATTCAAACTAACGCACGTGCTATAAATTTACTTTTGTGTGCAATTAGTGGAGAAAAATATAACAAGATATCAACGTGTGAAATAACAAAAGAAATGTGGGACAAACTGAAAGTAACCTATGAAGGAACCACTAAAGTCAAGAAGTTAAAAATTATTGCTCTTGTCAATGAATACGAGTTATTCAAAATGGAGGAACATGAGGATATTGAAACAATGTTTGCCAGATTCAGTAAAATCGTGTACGAACTAAAATCACTGAGGATGATTTATCCTCACATCCTGCAAGTCCAAAAGCTAGTCCGAAGTCTTCCTAAAACTTAGGAAACCAAGGCTGCCATTCTAAAAAATGGAGGTCTTCATAACATGACATATGATAAATTGCGAGGTAACCTTATTGCATATAAGAAAAATTATATCAACAGATTTCACGAGGATGAGAAGAAAAAACCAATAGCCTTAAATGCTGCTCCAACCGGAGAAAAGGACATTCTGGTAGATGCCAACAGTGAAGGAATGACCCTTATCAATCGGGGGGTAAGATAGATCATGAGACAGAGACATCAAAGATCCCAGGGAGGCAAAAATAATGACTCCACCAGAAATGATGATCTCTGTTACCAATGTTTAAGGACTGAACACTTCAAACAAAACTGTCTAAAATTGAGACAACGATAGTCCAGAAAAAATAAAAACTTTGGAGCCTGGAGCGATAAAGATGAAATTGAAGAAAAAATAGAGGTTGTCAATATGTGCTTTATGGAAACAGGTCCGCAAGATCTATAAAAAGGAAATGTGGGTCATCGACAATGAATGTTCCATACATATGATCGAAAATAAGGATAACTTTTTCTCTCTAAAAAAAGTAGATGGGGGGTCAGTCAGATTTGGTGACAATGCTTGAGGGAATATCATTAGAGTCGGCTCAGTGAGACTCAACTATTCATGCAAATTCACTGAAGTATACCTAGTAAAAGGAATCAAACACAACCTGCTTAGCACCAGTTAACTATGTGATGCTGGATTTGGAGTTCTCTTCAAAGCTGAAAGCTGCTCTATCAAATATGATAAAAGAAATATCTCCCTTATCGGTGAACATATTGATAATATTTATTTTTCAAATAGTCCTAATTTTTCCACCTTAACCTTCCTCATTGTGTAATCCAATGATTCTTGGTTGTGGAATAGGACAGTCATGCTAGCATGCACATTATTGAGAAATTACCTAGGCTTAATTTGGTGAAAGGTCTGCCTAAACTCAAGTTTAAAAAGGATCATATCTGTGATGCTTGGCAACTGGGTAAACAAGCCAGAACATCTTTCAAAGACAAGGACATTATCTTTACAATCAGGCCTCTCCAAATAATCCACATGGATCAGTTTGGTCCCACCAAGACCGCAAATATTGGGTGGAAAAAGATATATCTTTTTCATAGTTGATGATTACTCATGATTTACTTGGGTTATGATTCATGCACATAAATGCAAAGCTTTTACAAACTTTAAGATTTTTTGTAGAAAAATACAGAGAGAAGCTGGGAACTTCATCACCTACGTTCACAATGATCAAAGAAGAGAATTTGAAAATAAGGCATTTGAAGAGTATTATGCAGGAATGGATACTCTCAGAATTTCTCCTCACCGTGATCTCCTAAAAAAATGGTGTAGTGGAATGGAAGATCGATCCCTATAGGAAACTGGCAGGATGATGCCATTAGAACATAATCTCCCAGATCACTTTTGGGAAGAAACAGTCAGTAAAATATGTCATATCTTCAACAGGTATTTGATCAGACCCATTTTGAAAAAAACTCCCTATGAACTCTAGAGAGAAAAGAAGCCCAACATCGGCTACTTCCATCCCTTCAGCTGCAAATGCCTTATTCACAATAATGGTAAGAATAACCTAGGGAAATTTGACCCATGAAGTGACGAAGGTATTTTCCTTGGGTACTTCTCCACTAGTCATGCTTATAGGACTTTTAATAAAAGAACTCTGTGTATTGAGGAATCTATACATATTGTTTTTGATGAATCTAACCACCTCCCTATGAGTATAAGTGTTGATGAAGAGCAGGTGAGTACTATATAGACTACAGACAATCATAGAACGACTCCAGAGCCCTCCCAAGATAAGTCGACTACATCCTCGACAGAGTCAACTCCCACAGCAGAAACAGTAAAGCTAAATATTCTAAAAGAAGGGAATCATGATGCCAGCCATTCAAATAAACTTATCATTAGAAATCCAAAAGATAGAGTGCAAACCAGAGCGTTATTAAAGAGATAGACATCCGTTGCCCTTGTATCCCAAATCAAACCAAAGAAAATTGATGAAGCTCTCAATGATGAATCATGGGTTGAAGATATGAAGGAAGAACTAGAACAATTTGAATGAAATTAGGTTTGGACTCTACTTGAAAGACCAAGAAACTGCTCAGTAATTGTAACCAGATGGGTCTCCAAAAATAAGGTAAATCAAGAAGGTAAAGTTATCATAAATAAAGCCAGGCTCATAGCTAAAGGCTACTCTCAGTAGAAATGTATTGACTATAACAAGACCTTTTCCCCTGGGGCAAGCTTAGAGTCAATACAAATCTTATTAGCTTTTTCCGCATTCAATTATTTTAAGTTATATCAAATGGACGCAAAAAGTGCTTTCTTAAATAGGTTTATTCATGAGGAATTTTTTTATAACAACCTCCTGGATTTGAATATCCCTCATTTCTAAATCATGTTTTCAAGTTATCTAAAACACTCTACGGCCTCAAACAAGATCCAAAATTTTGGTATGAGATACCAAGTACTTTTCTATTAAAAAGTAATTTTCAAAGGGGTAAAATTGACACAGCTCCATTCATTCAAAAGTTTGATTCAAATCTCTTCATTGTGAAAATTTATGTTGATGATATCATCTTTGGTAGTTCTGACATCTCCATGTGCGAGAATTTTGCTAATTTGATGAAAAGAGAATTCAAAATGAGTCGTATGGGCGAGCTCACATTCTTTCTGGGACTAAAAATAAAGAAAACTCCCAAGGGCACCTTCATTAGTCAAGATAAATACACAAACGATCTCATCAAAAAATTTGACATGGAAAAGGGAAAGACCTATGGAACACCCTTGAGCCCATCCATAAGGATTGATTCAGACTTGGCTAGAAAAGATATTGATGCAAAGATGTATTGGGGGATGATCGAATCTTTACTCTACTTAACTGCAAGTCGGCCAGATATCATGTTCAGTGTGTGTAAATGTGCTAGACTCCAGTTGACTCCTAAGGAATCTCATCTCACTGCCATCAAACAATTATTTGATATCTAATAGGAACTCCAGACTTTGGTCTATGGTATTCCTGCTCCTCGTACTTTGATTTAATCAGATATTCAGATGCTAATTTTACAGGACACAAGAGTGACAGAAAGAGCACCAGTGGAACATGTAAAATTCTTGGTGATTCTCTTATTTTATGGCATAGCAAGAAACAAACTTCCGTTGATCTCTCGATCATAGAAGTTGAATAAATAGCTGTCGGAAGTTGTGAAACTCAAAGTCTATGGATTATGCACCAGCTTCTTGACTTTGATTTATCTTTTGAATCTATTCCTATTATGTGTGATAACACTAGTGCCATTAGCCTATCTAAGTATACTGTGCATCACTCTAGGGCTAAGCATATTGATATCAAGCATTATTTCATTCGAGACCATGTCAAAAATGGTGACTTTTGCCTAAAATTTGTTCTTCAAAAATCAACAAGTAGATATCTTTATAAAACCTCTGCTAGAAGAAAGATTTTTCTCTCTACCAAAAAGGCTTGGTATCTTAGATTCATGATATTTAACAAAATAAATACTACTTCATTTTTGGTGCATTTCTCTGTCTGCACATTGCCTATGTATTGTTTCTTTTTGATTATTTCAAAGGGGGAGAGAAGTAGGAACATCAGAAGAGCTTGGTAGCCTACCAGTTAGGGGGAGCAGAGCGAGTTCACAAGTGATCTAATACTTACATAAGTCAGGGGGAGCAAGTTAACAAATAGGGAAGTTAACTGATGTTTACTCTTGTTGTAATTATAAAAAAGAGGGAGATTATTAGTCTACTAAGTTTATATTTTAATAATGACAAACGAACAAGTGTACCTATGTAGCTGCTAAAGATAATGAAAGTTGGCCCCAGAAATAGAAGGACATCAAGAATGGAAGGACATCCACGTATCCAAGGAAAATCAATCACAATAAGAACAAATGAAAGGAGAATCTTAGCTCCAAATCATCTCATGATATTGGAAGATATTAAAGATCATGGCATGGAAAATACAACTAAAAAAAATTCAAGAATATGGCAAGAAGATCAATAAAATATCATGGAAATAAAAGAAGGATCACAATCCTAAAATCAAGGTAGACCACATCAATCAGGAAGAAAAGATCAGAAGTGCATTTCGAAAGAAAACTATCTCTATAAAACAAAAAAAAAAATAGATCACAGACATATCTAATGTGGATGTGATCCAAAGACACATATGGACATATCATACGGCTATATTCCTCAATCAAGGAATTAATTTAAATCATTGATTGAGAAGAAATCTCTTGGGTTTCCTTGGGAAGAGTCGTAGCAGAAGACTATAAAAGAAGAGGACCAAAGATAGACACTACTTACACAGCTTCAAGGAGAAAATTCAAAGTGTCCCATTCATAGTATTACAAAGCTCTGTAACTTTAGTTTACAATTGTTATATAAAGAGTAGGATCGAGCCAACTTTGTAACATCAACTGAAGAACTGTCACAAGATCTAAAGAGCAAAATAAGTCTTCACAACTTGTTTCCTATCATTTTACTCGATCCAAACATTCAATGTTCTAAGGAAACTTTGAAATCCAAGGGGACTGGACGTAGGCACTACATTGGTGTGCCGAACCAGGATAAATATTTGTGTTGTTACTTTACTTCTTATTATTTTATTGCTTAATTTTTTTAATTTAATTTGTTCATGAAGTGTTCTGATCTGTAGGCGAGTCGACCATGAAGGGTCAATAGTCGACCCATAGAAGATAAATTTCAATTCCCTCCCCTCTTGAATTTCAGAAATAACTGCAGAAATGCAAAATAGTGCCTCGAAAGGGAAATAACCCTTCAAGAAAATGACACACTATTTTGGAAAAAGGGTGATTGTTTAGTCGGATGTGACTATTCATAAAAAGACACAATGTTTCGAATGGCCAGACATGACTGTTCCAAAGGATACACCTTTTTGATGAACCATTGCCACCTTTTAGAAGGGGAACATCATGGCTATATAAACCTGCATTTTTTCCACAGGTTTGTATGAAAATTTCTGCACTTGAACAACATTTCTCATGCTTCTAAAATCTCCGTGTGATCATCTCCCATTGAGTGAGTTTGAATAAAACTAGAACATTTGAGGTACAACTACATTCTGGTTGTGAAGCCATTTTATCCTAAGAGGAAAATTTTGCAACCTCGGGTACTTGAGGGGAATTATTTCCTAAAGGACACTTCATAAATTTGAAGGACTTGACTTATTCTACTTCATCTTTTTTCTTAATTAAATAATACACTTCTTTGATAGTCATATTAGACTTGTGTTGAAGGTGTTGGAAAACTTCACAAGTGTTCTTGAAAAATCTTGAACTTGTGTTGAATTTTAGTGAACTAGCATACAAATTGTTTGCCCGAACGAACAGAAAGTCTAAGAAAGCCAATTTCTACAACCAAGTGGAATATGTCTAAAGGTTTTCCTGATTCTTTTAGGATACAACTAGAAAGCATAAAAAACAAGTTCAACTAACCCAATATATGAAAGAACAGAAAAAGCAAACACCCCACATAAGAAAACATATAATGACCCTTTCATATAAATGTGAGATTAACTGTATTCATCCATCCATAACAACCTAGGAAAAGTATCCAGCTAAACACACATAAATAGTTCCAAGAAATAGATCAAATCAATAAATTATGAAATGCAGAACCACTACCAATTACCATCATCAACAGCCAACATTAACTACTTCTATCAACCATCATCACCGATAGCTATTACCCACAACCACCACTACCACCAACTATCCAACAACTATTTAGCACCCACAACCACCATTATTAACCATATGACCGACTACTTTAAAAATTTATTTTTGTAATATTTTGTTGATATAGTATTAGATGAATTTGTCCTAAGCTGAGGGTCTATCAAAAATAGCCTTGTTACTTTATCTAACATAATGGTATTGAGTGCGTACACTTTCATACCTTATACTTTTTAACTATCCGTCAAATTTTTCTCTTTATTTTATTCATCTTCTATCATTAGATATTTTTAAGCCACTTCTCTATAAAATCCTTCAGACATCAACAAAGGCAACACAAGTATTTTCACCATAGGATGTAGAAAAATGGACCAGGTAAACATAATAAAATATAGTCTACCACCCCTATCAAAAGATGCTCAAAGAGAAAAAAGGCTCCAGGAACTATACAGATATGATAAGATTTTTTTCCTATTTGATTAGCAAAGGGGATGCTAATTAAATAGAAAGATACTATAAACTTATTTAATATCCAGGCAGAACATCTATCTCAAGAATAGACAAAGAAAATAAAATTTTAGACCCCCAGATTACACTGCAAAGAATTAAAATAAATGAGATTCAAGATAACGAAATGGAAGAACATATGATATCCTATTTATATTCAAATGAGATATTGATGTAAGAAATTATTTTTGAGAACATTATTGTAGGACCCCATAAAAGTTCTATTTCAATTTAGTCCTATATAGCTTGTAATAAGGGGTCTCAGACTTAGAAAAATTCAGTTAAGTTTTAAGACATAGAATAATTTCTTAGCCTTTGTAATTAGATGATCTTATTTTCAATCCTTATGGCCTTTGAATGTTGATTTTTAAGTTGATTCATGATTAGGGATGTCAATAGTTCATCTTGGATAAGTTTCAGAATTTTCGAACATTGTTTGAGTCATGTTTAGATGACCAAAATAGCAAGCCAATGCGATCTCGACACGTCACATTGGCTATCGCATCAAAACCATCGACGTAGTGCGTCGACAATTGTGACGACACTATCGGCGCGATGCGGCGCCTACCACATCACTGGGCATGTTTTGATTATTTAGTTACGACTTTCCAAGGGCATTTAGGTCTTTTTTTCCCTCACCTAATTCAGCCAAAATACAAAATTAAGCTTCTAAAAGGGCAAAAGACATTCACTCTTGAGAAAACCTCTCAAGAATAAAACCCTAGGTTCATCAATTCAAGTCCATGTCTTAAGAATTCACCAACAATTCCAACGAATTCAACAATCGAGGTATGTTAGGTGATCATCCTTGGGTCTCCATCCATCTTTGGAGTTCAAGAACCCTTTTCAAAACTTTCATTATAATTCCCATGTTATGAATTGAATTATGCTCATGTTTGTGTTGTTGTATGGGTTTCAAGTTAAGATATTTTATGAATTCCATGAAATTATGTTAACATGTGCATTGAATTATAAATCTCTCATGCCAAAACCCTTAAATTTATAAGTTGCATGTTGTAGTTATAATACCCTATGTGGTTAGTTCTCATGTATAGAAATCATGTTCCCCAAGTGTTTGATAAAATGTCGATATGAGTAAATTATGCATGGTAACTTATTGTTGTGTTGCTAAATTTATGATATGAGTTTATCAATTGTGCTATCGAGTCCTGGGGGTAATTATTACCCATAATCTAGCTGTTTACTTAGCTGTAGTAGTTATAGAATAGTACCAGTAAAGGTCAAGGACCGTAGTACTCAGTCAATTAATAGAACTCAGTAAACTCAATCTAGTTCAGTCAGTCAACACGATCAGGGTTATTTCAATCAAGCTTAGTACAGTCTAGTAATTAGTGTATTTCAGTTGGGAGTATGATTCAGTACCAAGCGAACATAGGGATGGGAGCATTCCTGCTAGTTAAGGTTTGACCCTTTGTAGCAGTCCCTGAGTTACAGAACTACGTAGCCAGCGTAGGGTAAGTCGTCCTCCATCCTGACTAAGATTGAAACAATAATATATATATGTATATATTTGATGAGTCTTCATGCTAGATTAGGGTTGACACAACCTTGTTAGTATCTCGTGGCACGGTGTTAACACCTTTCCAACTGGGGTCACAAGTTGGACCCCAAATCAGTCTACATCGGGGTATGTCGGTAATATGAACACTCCTACAGTTATAGTTTTAGTATCAATATTTAGTACAGAACTTAGTTAGTTCTACATAACCATGGCTATCAGTTATAAGTTACTCAGCCATTAGTATTCAGTACTCAGTTTTAGTATAATCTCAGATACATGATGTATACCTATATATACAGTATTACATGTTCAGTAGTTACAATTTTTCATGTACTCTCATCCAGTTACCTCATGATGTTCATTCAGTCAATTATCATTTCATGCATATGAACCCATGTATATTATCCTTACCTCACTTAGTATACCAGTACATTCCACGTATTGATTGTATACTTTTTTTTGTGCTATGATGTCTCATATTATAGGTTTGATTAGGTTCCTAACCATACTTAGCAGCTCAGGCTATCAACAACAATTATAGTGGTAAGTCCTCATATTTTAAGGATAGAGTTCATTTATTTTAGCATTTCAGTAGTTTAGTAGTTATTTCAGTTGAAGTTAGTTGGGGTTTTTTCACATCAACTCTATATTCTGACAGTTAGAGGCTCTCAGACTAGCATAGTTAGCTATTCAGTTTTCAGATGTTATTATTATCAGTTATACTCAATTGTAATTTTAGCATTTTGAGAACCTTATAGAATTTTTAGATTTCCTTTGCATATATTCTAGTATTATATTTAGTGCTTACAACAGGTATCAGTCATAGGTTAATTTGTGGTTCTTCGAGTTTATAAGCATCGTGTGATGGCCAGGGTGTACTCTTAGGGCATTACAAACTTGGTATCTGAGCCTAAGGTTCTAAAGATTTCTAGGGAGTCTAAAAGCCGTGTCAAATAGAGTCATGTGCATGGGTGTGTAGCACGGCACACTTATGGACAAGAGGCTATGAGGCATTTTAAGAAAAAAGTTCCCTTCTTTTAGTGTTCATATCATGCGAGTGAGCATGAGCTCAACTTAAAATCTCTATCTAATTTAACTTTTCATTTTGTTTATAGAACATGCCTCCTAGAAAGATCAATAGAAGAAGAACTGGGAACCAACCAGCACCGCTGCCCGTTCAAAAAGATCCCTTAAATGAGCACATTTCTCATGCAAAATTTAGAGCAACTTTTACTACTCTAGCCTATTTTGTGGTAGCTCAGAATGTTTAACTAGCTACTTTTCAGGCCAACCCAGTGGCCAATACTTCTGCAGGTAGAATTTGGGACTTCACCTGAATGAACCCTTTTTTATTTTTAGGGTCTAAGTCTAAAGAGGACCCACAAGAATTCCTTGACATAGTGCAGAAGGTAACAAATATTATGGGATAACCGCTAGTGAGAGTTCTAGTAAGCTGCCTAGTTATAGGATGTGGCTCATACATAGTTTAAGCAGTAGATGGTAGATAGGGGCGCAGATACAGGGCCTATAGAATGGGAGGAGTTTTCTACTACCTTTCTAGATAGGTTCTTTTCGTTAGAGTTAAGAGAGGCTAAGGTGTTAGAGTTCATCCACCTGAAGTAGGGCAACATGAGTGTAAAAGAGTATTCCCTCAAGTTTACTTAGTTGGCTAGGTATGCTCCTCATGTGGTAGGTGATAGCAGGTCTAAGATAAGCAAGTTTATGTTTGGTGTATCTGATAGTATGGTCAAGGAGAGTAGGACCACATGCTGATTAAGGAGATAGACTTGGCTAGGTTGATGGTCCATGCTCAGCAGATTGAGGAATAGAAAACTAAGGAGAAAGAGAGGGTAAGAAAGAGGGCTAGAATAGGTAGCTTTAGTATTGCTCATCCTATGTCAGAGGGTGGTAATTGTTCTCAATTCTGCCTAAAATTTTTAGTCCTAGCTCTGTCCTCAGCCAGTGCTCCAATGCATAAATTTAGAAATGGTAATTAGGATAGGGCTCTAGGCTCTAAATCTCAGGGTAGTATGAATAGCTTCCAAACAAATCCTCCTTGTCAAAAGTATGGTAAAAATCATCAGGGTGTCTGTAGGGCTGACAATGATGTATATTTTGGGTGTGGTAAGCCATATCATAGAATCAGATAGTGTCTTTAGGTGGGTTTTAAGAGTCATTATAACCGTCCCCCAGTTTAGTCCAATCACCTGTCTCAGTAGGGTGCTACTTCCAGTGCTACCAGTGGGCAGTGCCCAAACAGGCTCTATGCACTCCAGTCCTGACATGATCAGGAAAGTTCTCTTGCTATGGTCATTGGTACGTTACAAGTTTACCATTTACATATTTATGCTTTGTTAGATCCTGGAGCTTCTTTGTCTTTTGTAACTCGTTATATAGCTGTCAACTTTAGAGTCAGCCCAGAAATCCTAGAATAGCCTTTCTCAGTCTCTACCCCAGTGGATAAGTCTATCATAGCCCGATGGGTATACAAGAACTATTCGGTTTTGATGTCTCAGAAATTTACTTCAACAGACTTAGTAGAGTTAGAGATGACAAATTTTGACGTCATTCTCGGCATGGATTGGTTCCATTCATTCTATGCCTCAGTTGATTATAAAAATAGAGTTGTCTATTTTTCAATTTCTGAATGAACCTATCCTAGAATAGAGGGGTAGTACCACAGCGCTTAAGGGTTAACTTTTTTCATACCTTAGAGCAAGAAAAATAATATCCAAGGGGTGTGTCTATCATTTGGTATAAGTCAAAGAGTCTAGTTGCGAGACTCCTAACCTTGAGCCAGTTCCAATCACAAGTGAATTTCTAGATGTATTTCTCGAAGATCTCCTCGGAGTTTCTCTGAAAGGGAAATTGACTTCAGAATAGACCTTCTTCTTGATACCCATCCCATCTCTATTTTGCTATGCAGAATGGCTCTAGCTGAACTTAATGAGTTGAAAGAATAGTTGAAGGACCTCTTAGACAAAGGGTTCATCAAGCCCAACGTATCTCATTTGGGTGTACCATTTCTATTCATACGAAAGAAAGACATTTCTCTTAGAATATGCATAGACTATCATTAGTTGAGCAAAGTCACCATTAAGAATAAGTACCCACTTCCTAGAATCGATGACTTTTTTAACCAACTTCAGGGTGCCAGTTACTTTTCTAAGATAGACCTCAGATCTTGTAATCATCATCTTAGAGTCAAAGAATATGACATTTGAAAAATAGCTTTCAGAACCTAATATGGCCATTTCAAGTTTCTAGTCATGTCATTTGGTCTTACCAATGCTCCAGCAACTTTCATAGGCTTGATCAACTGCGTGTTCAAGAAGTACTTGGATATGTTCATCATAGTTTTCATCAATGACATTCTTGTTTGCCAAATTTGATAAATAAAAATTCTGTCTAAGGTCAGTAGCTTTCCTTGATCATATTGTTTCTAGTGATGGCATTAGAGTTGATCCTCAAAAGACCGAAGTAGTAAGAAACTAGCCCAGACCCATCTCTCTGTCAGATATCAGGAGTTTCTTGGGTTTGTCTAGTTATTACTGATGGTTTGTTTAAGAGTTTTCTTCTATTGCATCCCCTATGTCCAAATTGACTCAGAATAAAGTTAAATTTTAGTGGTCAGATTCTTGTGAGAAGATTTTTTAGGAGTTAAAGACTCGACTCACTACAACCCCAATTTTGACTTTACTCGATGGTTTAGACGGATTTGTTGTATATTGTAATGCTTCCAGAGTTGGCTTGGGGTGTGGTTTAATACAGAGGGGTAAGGTTTTGGCCTATGAATATAGACTACTTAAGCCCCGTGAAAAGAATTATCCCATTCATGATTTTGAATTAGTAGCTTTTGTGTTTTCCTTATAGATTTAAAAGCCCTATTTGTATGGGGTGTATGTTGATATATTCGCAGACCACAAATGCCTACAGAATGTGTTTTTGCAAAAAGACCTTAACTTGCATCAGAGAAGGTGGTTAGAGTTGTTGAAAAACTATGCCATGAGTGTTCTGTATTATCCGAGCAAGGCCAATATAGTGGCAGATGCCCTCAGTAGGTTGTCCATAGGTAGTGTTGCTCACGTTGAGGATGGTAAGAAGAAGTTAGTTTAGGAAGTTCATCAGCTTGCCAGGCTAAGTGTCCATTTGGTTGATTTGGCTGAGGAAAGTGTTTGGGCTAGAATAGTTCAGACTCTTCTTTAGTTTTTGAGGTAAAGGAAAAGTAGGACAGAGATCCCAGTTTAGTTAAGTTGAAAGAGTTAGTTAGAGACCAGAAAATAAAGTTTCTCTCCCAAGGGGGAGATGTGTGTTACATTTCCAGGGTAGGCTATGTGTGCTATGTGTAGATGGTGTGAGACAGTAAATTCTTACTGAAGTGCATGGTACGTATTACTTTATTTATCCAGAGGCCACGAGGATGTATTGTAATCTGTTGGAAATCTATTAGTAGAGTGGGATGAAGAGGGATATTGCAGAGTTTTTAACTAAGTGCTCCACATGTTAGCAGGTTAAGATTGAACATTAGAAGCCTAGTGGGTCTATGTAAGATTTTAGCATTCCCACTTGGACGTGGGAGAACATGAACATAGTCATTGTGGACTGGATGACCAAGTCAATCCATTTCTTTTTATTTCATACTTCTTATTCAGCCGAGGACTATGCTAGGATCAATACCAGAGAGTTGTTTAGGTTACACGGTGTCCCGTTGTCCATCATTTCATATAGAGGTATGCAGTTCACCTCTTACTTTTTGAAAGCCTTCCAAAAGGGTCTTGGTAACCAGGTCTACCTCAGTACAACCTTTCACCCTCAGATAGATGGTCAAGTATAAAAGACCATTCCAACTTTAAAATATATGTTGAGAGCGTGTGTCATTGACTTTAAGGGTAGTTGGGATGACCACTTACCTTTGATTGAGTTCGTGTATAATAACAACTATCATTCCGCTATCCAGATGGCTCCATTTGAGGCTCTTTATTGGATAAGATATATATCTCCCATTGGATGGTTTAAGGTAGGTGAGGTCGCGATAGTAGGGCTTGACTTAGTGTTTGATTCCTTAGAGAAAGTACAATCGATCAGGGAGAGACTTAAGATAGCCCAGAGCTGACAAAAATCTTATGCATATGTGAGAAGGAAAAATCTTGAGATTAGTGATTATGTGTATTTGAAAATCTCTCCCATGAAGGGGGTGAAGAGATTTGGTAAGATGAGGAAGCTTAGTCCCTGATATGTTGTTCCTTATAGGATTCTGAGTCATTTTTGGTAAAGTACATTATGAGCTTTAGTTACCTGCAGACTTAGCATCAGTACACCCAGTGTTTTACGTCTCCTTGCTAAAGAAGTGCATTGGTGACCCAATAATTGTAGTCCCTATAGAGAGTGTAGATGTCTAGAATAGTCTCTCTTATGAGGAAGTGCCAGTTGAAATCCTTGATCGTCAGATTCACAGACTAAGGAACAAAGAAGTTATTTTGGTCAAAGTTCTTTGGCAAAATCAGTTCGTTGAGGGATCAACTTGGGAAATAGAGGAAGACATGCAAACCGAGTATCCTCACCTCTTCTCTGCAAACTTAGACTTAGCCTAAGGTAAAAACCTTTCTTAGATTTACTATTTTCCATACTCAGTTACAGCTGTATAACATTCTCATATCATTCAAGCATTCATGAAATAGATCAGTCATGTGTCATGTCTCCAGAATTCAGTCATGCTTCAGTTATGTATGTCAGTGTAAGTACAGTTCCTCAGTTCCACTGAATTCAATCAGTCTCATTTGAGGATGAATGTTCCCAAGAGGGATATATTATAAGACCCCATAAAAATTCTAGTTTAATTCAGTCCTATATAGTTTGTAATAAGGGGTCCCACACTTAGAAAAATTCAGCTAAGGGGTAAGACTTAGAATTATTTTTTAGACTTTGTAATTGGATGATCTTATTTTGGATTCTTATGACCTTAGAATGTCAATTTTTAAGTTGATTCATGATCAAGGATATCAATAGGCCATCTTAGGTGAGTTTCAGAATTTTCGAACATCATTTCAGTCATGTTTGGATGATAAAAACAACAAACCAATGCGATCTCAACATGTCGCGTGGGCTATCGCATCAACAACATCGATGAAGTGCTTCAAAAATTGCATCGACACTATTGATGTGATGCGTCACCTACCGCGTCAATGGGCATATTTTGATCATTTAGTCACGAATTTCCAAGGGCATTTAAGTCCTTTTTCCCCTCACACAAATCAGCCAAAACACAAAATTAAACTTCCAAAAGGGCAAAATACATTCACTCTTCACAAAACCTCTCAAGAACAAAACCCTAGATTCATCAAATTCAAGTCCAAGTCTTAAGAATTCACTAATAATTCCCACGAATTCAAGAATCGAGGTATGTTAGGTGTTTATCCTTGGGTCTCCTTCCACCCTTGGAGTTCAAGAACCCTTTTCAAAACTTTCATTATGATTCCCATGTTATGAATTGAATTATGCTCATGTTTGTGTTGTTGTATGGGTTTCAAGTTAAGATCTTTTATGACTTCCATGAAATTAAGTTAGAATGTGCGTTGAATTATGAATCTCTCATGTCAAAACCCTTGAATTTGTAAGTTGCATGTTGTAGTATAATTCCCTATGTGGTTAGTTGTCATGTATAGCAATCATTCTCACGAAGTGTTTGATAAAATGTCCATATGAGTAAATTATGCATGGTAACTTATTGTTGTGTTGCTAAAGTTGTGATATGATTTTATCAATTATGCTATCGAGTCCTGAGGTTAATTATTACCCAAATCTAGCTGTTTACTTAGTTGTAGTAGTTATATAATAGTTCGAGTAAAGGTCAAGGACGGTAGTACTCAGTAAGTTAACAAAACTCAGTGAACTCAGTCCAGTTCATTCAGTCAACACGATCAGGGTCAGTTCAATCAAGCTTAGTATAGTCTAGTGATCAGTGGCTTTTAGTTAAGAGTAGGATTCAGCATCGAGCAAATCTAGGGATTGGCACATTCCTGCCAGTTAGGGTTTGACCCTTAGTAGCAATCCCTAAGTTACACAACTACGTAGCAAGTGTAGGGTAAGTCGTCCTTATGCCATACTAGGGTTGATGCAATTATATATGTATTTCATGAGTCTTTCTGCCGGATTAGGGTTGACACAACCTTACTAGTATCCCATGGCAAGGTGCTAACACCCTTCCAACTGGGGTCATAGGTTAGACCCTAAATTAGTCTACATCAGGGTATGTCGGTTAGATGAACACTCTTACAGTTTCAGTTTCAGTCTCAGTACTCAGTAAAGAACTCAGTCAGTTCTACTGAACCATGGCTATCAGTTATCATTTACTCAGCCATTAGAATTTAGTATTCGTTTCAGTACAATCTCAGATACACGATGTATACGTATATGCATAGTATTGTATGTTCAGTAGTTACAATTTTTCTTGTACTCTCATCTAGTTACCTTATGATGTTCATTCAGTCAGTTATCATCTCATGCATATGAACCCATCTATATCAGCCTTACCTCACTTAGCATACCAGTACATTTCATGTATTGATCATATACTTTTTTTTTGCATTATGATGTCTCATATCATAGATTCAGATGCCCTGACCGTACTTAGCAGCTCAGCTATCAGCAATATTTATAGTGGTGAGCCCTCATATTTTAAGGACAGAGTTCATCTATTTCAGCATTTCAGCAGTTCAGTAGTTATTTTAGTTAGAGTTAGTTAGGGGTTTATCCTATCAACTTCATATCCAGACAGTCAGAGGCTCTCAGACTAGCATAGTTAGTTATTCAGTTTTCAAATATTATTATCAGTTATACGTAGCTGTTATTGCAGTATTTTGAGAACCTTATGTCATTTTTAGATTTCTTCCACATATTCCAATATTATATATATTGCTCATAGTAGGTACCTGTCATGGGTTAGCTTGTGGTCCTTCGGGGTCGTAAGCACCAGGTGATGCCTAGGATGTACTCTCGAGGTGTTAAAATTATGCATATGGACTGTATATCAGAAGCTAAGTCTGTCCATTTTTTTTTGCATCAAAATACTAGTTTTTTGGGGGGAGATCAATTATCAGACTAAGAAGAAATCCATCAAAAAAGGACAAACTGAATGTTTAATATGTATCAGGAACAAATTTGCCTAACGGTTGAATATTGAGATAAATAATAATATTAAGTTGGATGCATCCTAGATTACAAAATAGTGTAAACAATTAGAAAGAAAAGTCAAAAATGACCTAAAACCTTGAAACAAAAACTCATTTTGAGCAGATGTTAAGGCACTTTTTCTAGATAAGCAATTCTTAATAGAAGAAATATTTTTTATCTAAAAGAACTTCATTTTGAGCATATGTTTACATTAAGATTTCATATCTCTAAAGAGTAAGCAATACCAATTAAGATATATACATGCAACTATCATATCTCCAAAATTATTATAGCATATCTCATCACATTATTCCAAACCTGCACATATCTTTTTCATTTCTACTCTACCTTACTTGAACATAGATGCACAAAATTTCAATTCAAATAAAAGTTGTCCACTTATCATTAATTACTCTAATAAATAAGTGTCTCAACAATATGCTTCCAGTTCAATTAGAAATGAATGCCACTTTATGGATGTTCTAAAATATGAGTCATGAATTAAATGCATGTTCACTAACTAATTGTCCTATTTGAGAGAATAACTTACTGTAATACTATAAATTTTAATTTTAAGTTCCTTATAAAAATTAAAGGAAAAAGGATTAAGATTGAAGAACACAACAAAAACAATAATAAACCCAGAACATACACATCTAAAATATTTACTGGTTGTTTTAAAAACCAATGAAGTTTCATGATAATAGGAACTGAACCATACAATAATCACCCTTCAGAATTTATACAATACAAAATTCTGAGCTATGATTTCAAGCTTTAACATGCAGAGGAGATTGGGAGAGACTTGTTGTGTCGATAATGATGTGAAGATATATGTGGATATTAAAAAGATGAAAGATATATGGAGAGAATACCTTTTAGTCTTTCTTTGTCACAATCTATTTTATCGTGCATTTGCTACTTTCTAGGGTAGCTGTTGCAGTGAGCAGCAATGGTGGATTGTTAGCGATAGATTTTTTGGTGATTGATGTGAGGAATAATTTTGCTGAAAATGTATCCTAAATTTTTTTAAAATAACCTCTTTATTTGGAGATTAAATTTCTTTTTCAGTAGTTTGTGTTGCACATGTATGAGTAATAACAATTATTTCTAGAAGATCAAAGAAAATAATGCAAGACAAATATTTTACATATTAAGCAAAAGAGTGTGGTGTACTGTTTTATTAAGAGTATTTTACCATGGTGAAATGTATGTCAATAATTTTTGTTGTGGTGAGAGATAACATTTCTTCTCCAATTTGGTCTGAAATTATTAATGTTGAATAAGCGATATCATCTCAAATGGCAATTTAAAATTGGCATCTGTTATGGTGGCAAAAATTAATATATGTGAAGAATAATGTGCTTTACCTATTGTACATGTAGATCATTATGAATTTATAAATAGGTGTTCGATAAAATTAAAAAATATATATACCCGAGTGTAAGATGTGCTCACCAATGACAGGTTGTACAATAAAATTTTCTTAGAGAATAATTTCTTTGAAATAGTTGCTTGTAGTTGGAGCAGAGTAAAATGCACAATCATTGATTCTCATTGGGTATTGACTATCAAGCTTAGACATCAAATATTTGGCCCTTGACAAGCGTGTGAAAGGATAAATTTTATTATAAATTCAAGCCATAATTTAAATTTAGGAGTTAGATAATGTATGTAGTGAAGGTTGTTGGTGGATTGTGACAATAGGTATGATGTGCTCTTCAAATGAACCAAATAGAAGAGAATATGCAACTGTTGTGTTATTTGTTGTGTTTGAATTAAGCATTGATTCTATTTCATTGGCCATGCATGTAAGGTTAAATTTTAAAATTTAATTTTGTGTAAGTACATCCATTCATAATAAGAGGTGCATCTCAAATACCATGTATTCAGTTTGACAGCCTACGGATATGGGAATTGATATGGGTTGTTGTGCCAAATTTATTTGTCAAGACTAAATGTAGTTGAATAGTTCATGTTAATTTGAGTAGTATATGCTTTATCAGGGACAAATTGTAAATATGTTTATGATTTACCTGAGGCTGAAGATAATTTTGGTTTGCCCATTTTTATGCAGCAAGAATTACTAGAAAATCTTAGTTGTTTCATATGTGTGAAAATTTGTTTCCTACAAAGGTCTATGAATTTCTCCTAGATGGTCAGCTTTGTTGGTTTTTTTTGGGTAAATATTAAAAAGACAACCACTGAATAAATGAAACATGCAAACAAATATAGAGAAAGGATTTTGCAAACTAATAAAAGGGATAAACTAAGTATGTTAGTAAATACATTTAAGAGTTCTCCTATTGTAATAGCCTTTGACACCTAATTTGTTATCCAAATTTAAATCAAAAGTTTCAGTTTTGAAAAGTTGAAGATAGAAGTGTACTTACTGATGATCACTGATAATGAACTCTTGAATTCTGCCCCTATTCAAGGCATGTGATAGGGGGCTGCTGTTTAGGACAATGGAAAGAATATCTTATAGAAAATTAAGAACTTTTAGTAAGTTAGAAGCATTATGAAAACTAATTAATAATGTGTGGTAAGTATATTAAAGATATATGTTGAAAGGTACCAAATTCAAAGCCCACAGGTTGGTAACCGAAATTGTCAAATGATGCAATATTTAGTTGTGTTGGTGGCAATAATGGTTGTTCAGGGGTGTAACCTTTTATATCGATTTAGCAATTCTGCTTCAATCGCTCATCCTGGTGAAATCATGAAGGGGATTTTCATATATCTTGATTGATTCTGGCACATTTTCCATTGACACCAAATATATTTGAAAATGAACAAACATGTCTTGCTAATGCGTGATATCTAAATCGAAGATGATAACTTCTACTTGAGTTTTCTGTAGAAAGATTGATAAAGTTAGTAAATAACCGGTGCAATATTCTTAACATTCTATGCCAGTAAAAAGGAACAAAAGAGAAGCAACAATATCATAAGAATATTAAATATCACCTAATTTCTTCATATCTCCTTTTCACTGTCGACTGCTAGCTTTGCTGTTATAGTTAGTACTATTATTTTGGTTAATACCATTTATGTCTTTCATGCCTTGATTCATATTTCTTATTGTACTTAGCTGAATTAGGGATGTTGCTACGTGGACTTAATTTTTTTGGAATTCACATTTCAAGACTAATAGGATAAGATAAAATATTTTAAAATTAAGTTTAGATTAGTTTTATATCATGTTTAGGTGACAATATAAGTTTTTCAATTTTTTCGGTTCAGTATTAACAAATAACTATAGATGATATTTGTTGAACTGGTTATTAAAAAGTCCATCAATAAAAAGGTGTAAACTCTAGGTTCTATATAAACCTATTTGACTATGAAATAAACTAAAGCATTTAAAGAACTTGCAACTAACAAACTGACCACATTCCACAAAAAGGAATCACATTTCACCAGCTACCTTTCTACCATCAAAATATACTTATTCAATTGATTAAATCACTTTATCTAAAAAGCTTAAAACAATTACAGCTTGAATACATTTACTATCTTTTTTAAATTCAAAGATACAAGTGAAGAATCTAAAACAAAGCAAGAACATTATTCACCAAGCATAGAGAGACCACTTCTTACAATAGGTAGAAAACAAAGATAACAAAGATTGAGTAATGAAATAGTTGTGCAGGGAAAGACCAAAATGTAACTCTTAGAAAATCGTAGTGATCTTAATGGCTCATGTTATCGAAACAGAAGTTAATTAAGCAGAATTTTTAATTTTGTGCACCTGCACATTTATTCCATAAAAGCTATACTTCGGTGATCAATAATATTAGCGCCATGTCATGTTCTCTAGTGGGAAAATACTATATTGAGTATGAGAGTGGGTTATCTCTTTCACAAGGACATAGTTTGTTAAGTATATTATCACAGTTGAGCTTTGTAAGGTAAAAATATTTTACAGTAACTTACCTGATGTCTTCCCTTAGGCATACTTAAATTAATTGGAATGATTTTGCAATAGCTATTATCTATAGAATTTTTTCTTTTGAAACTACACGTATGTATAACTTTTTCGACAATTCAAATTTGAAGAATCGGAAAAAAGAGCGACTTCCAAGATTTCCTATGCTATTATGTAAAATAGGCATCCCTATATCCATGTAAAGGTGAATTCAAGGTTTAGAGTTGGTGATTTGGACTTCCACTGCACCAGCTAAGATGTCAAGAGGAAGCCTTATACTTCTCTATGTCATTGCAAAGAGAGATCAAAGATGAAGATTTTCTGAGGCAGTGTGTTTATGCTTAGGATGAAAAGTTTGTCAAGAAATACAGGTCAACACATGGGATGTCTTTTCCCCATTTTAAATTGTAACGCCTCGAATCTGGTACCTAGAATGCTACACGGTGCTCGTAACCCCAAACAACCATAAGCTAACCCATGACTGATATCTGTACCTGAACACTGCATAATATATTATATAAATGCAAAAATAGTAGGCTGAATCATGCCATAAGGTTCAAAATTGATAAACATCTGATAAAAACCATATCTGAATAATGTGGTACGACAATACTAAAACTGAAACAATGACTAAAAACATCTAGTCTGAAAACACTGTAGTCTGAAAACCTCTAAATTATCTGAATAAGGAGTTGATAGGACATGTCCCAAACTAACTCCAACTACTGAAATAAACTAAGTAATGAAGAAATAAAGTAATGATCATGTCCTCGAAGGATGAGAACTCACTGCTAACTCTGACTACTGAAATTGGAATGCTACTGATGCTCTGAAGCTTGTGCTTCTGAACCTATAGTACAGAATAAAATACCATAGCGTAAATGCATCAGTATGATGGAATGTACTAGTATTCAAGTGAGGTGGGCTGGATGTAAAAGGGTTCATATGTATGAACTATGCTAACTGATTGAATAACATGAGTGTCAGAATACATGCATGAATAAGTGACTATGACTGAATTCGTGATGGCACTGAATACTGAGTTTGATTACTGATAACATAAGTCACTAATAATATATATTACTAATACTGAGCGACTGTATCTGATAGTCTAGGTTCTTGTGGAACTAACTGAGTTCCGTACTATTCTGAGTTGACTGTATCTGATAGTGTTGGATTCTGAAGAACTATCTGAGTTCTTTTATTGAGATTGAGACTGAGACTGTAACTTTGGGAAGTAGTCATTTAACTGGAATGCCCCTAATAAGCTATTATAGATGAGTTGGGGTCTAATCTGTAACCATAATTAAAAGGGTATTAATACTGTGCCACAGGTAAGGACAGGTTGTGAGTGATCCCTCATATAGCAGGTAATCATAGGAGAATGGTGGGAACCTCATATAACAGGTTAAGCCACCTCATCTACACTCAAAATAGTAGTTTTAATGTCTCAACCTACGTTGGCTACGTAGTTCTGGAGCATAAGGACTGCTTCTAAGAATCACACCCTCAAATAACAGGTGAGTTCACATCCTTGGGCTCACTCGGTGCTGAATCCTACTCCCATCTGAATAGACACTGAACATGATTAACTGAACTGAACTGGATTGAGTTTCTTAGGTTCTGTGACTGATAGAATACTACTAAGATTTACTGAATTGCTGAGCTTTCTGAGATTACTGGGGTTACTGAGTTTTCCTGAGTCACATGACTGACTAAGTTCTATGGTTCATGGCTTGATTGAGAGTATTTTGAAAACATGACACTGGCTTTAGGAACACAACTATATTTTTTGGGTACAAGTACCCCCAGGACTCGATGGAAGGAAACTGACAAGGCATGACACTCTTGAATACATGACCAACATGAACAATCCATAATACAATAAGTTGGGAATTTCATGAAGTACATAGTTATCATAATCTTAGACATGGTAGGGATGCATATAATCACTGTCATAATTCCATATTCTAGCATCATAAGCATTTCAACAAACATGTACATTGCACATCAATAGCATGGGAGTAATTTAAACAGAAGGGTAAAACATGAATCCATCACTTAAGTCACAATTGAACTATATGCCAAAATTTCTAGTCTCTTAGGCATTTTAGCAAACACTTAGGTTGCATGACTTAGAGCATGGCATAATCATCAAATTAATATATCATAACCAACTAAAATTCATGGTTTTCAACTCACATGCTAACATATTTTTATAAAAATACATAAAAATTCCAACCTGGGAATAATACAAAAAAAAAACCACATGAACATAATCAACCCATATCTTGAATATCAAATTCACAGTTTAAAAACTGAATTCTTGGGCTTCATGGACGAAAGGGATCCATGAATGAACACTATGAATATCTTGGATGGAAGATTCTTGAGGATTAACAGTGAAGTTGTTGAAATTGGATCCTCAATTGAAAAACCCTAAGCTTGTTCTTGATGGATTTTGAGAGAGACAATTCTAATTTAAGCGAAAAATATTTGAATTACGTATTTTTGGGCTTATATAGGGATGGGAAATTGACTATTTTGCCCTTGAAAATTCAATCATTTAATGACCTAAACAAATTGGGTGCCGACACTATAAGCAACGTGGTGCATTGATGGATGCGACGCCATACTCGACACGTCGTGCCATGATCATGTCGAGCCTCAAAAGTTTTGGATCTAGCAGCCTGCACTAATGTTGACCAATGCAATTTGCGATGCGGTGCGCCAAAATTGTGTTGGTCCACTATTTTGGAACTCCAAACATGATCTAAACGTGTTCTGAAAAATCCAAAACTTATCCAAAACCACCTATTGATCTTCATGATCATGATTTATAAAATTATAGATCCCTTTAAGGATGTTAAGGTTGTGTATTGAGATTGCCAACTTTTTAAGGCCAAAATAAACTAAGTCTAGAAGCTTAGCTAGGATTTTCTAAGTATGGGACCCCTTGACAAGCTTAAAGGACTGAATTAAACTTAAGAAATTTGTGGGGTCATACAATATCTCCCCTTAGTAACATTCATCCCCGAATGAGACTTATTGAGATGTGAGAAATAATATGCTGACGTACATACTAAATGTGAACACCTGAAACATGATTGACATTACTGGGATTCATACTGAGCATGCATATCGGATGCATAAGTATCTGATTCGTGAATACATGAATAAGAGTTTTGATTTACTGAATTTCACATAATGAGAATGCATATCTGATTCATGATAATATGACTGAACTGATACATGAATGCATGACTAAATATGCAATGGTACTTAGTACCAAGTTTATAACTGGAATTCTGAGCATGAAATTGAATACCGAGTTGGTAATGATGCTGAACATGATAACTAAGCATACTTAAGAAAAGATATAACCTTGGACTGAGTCTGAGTTAGCGGAGAAGAGGTAGGGATACTTGGTCTGCATATATGCTTCTGCTTCCTAAGTAGCCCCCTCAACAGACTGATTCCGCCAAAGAACTTTGACTAAAGGGACTTCTTTGTTCCTAAGTCAATGAGTCTGGTAGTCAAGAATTTTGACTGAAATCTCTTCATAAGAGAGGTTGTTCTAAATATATACACCCTCAATAGGGACTACGACTGCTGGGTCACATATGCACTTCTTTAGTAAGGAGACATGGAAGACTGGATGAACTGAGGCTAGATCTAAAGCCAAGTTGAGCTCATAGGCTACCTTGCCGAAGTGACTGAGAATTTTGAAGGGACTAATAAATCAGGGATTGAACTTTTCCTTCTTGTCGAATCTCTTCACTCCCTTCATAGCAGAGATCTTTAGATAAAAAAGTCACCAATATTAAACTCGAGATCCTTTCTACACACATTCGCATATGAATTCTGTCGGCTCTAAGCAACCCAGTGTCTTTTTCTGATCAACTAGACTTTTTTGAAGGCATCGAATACTAAGTCAGGCCATATAATTAAGGCCTCACTAACTTCAAACCAACCGTCTGGAGATCTGCATCTCCTACCATAGAGATCTTTAAATAGAGCCATTTAAATACTTGAATGATAGCTGTTCTTGTATGCCAAATCAATCAAAGGCAAATGGTCATCCCAACTACCCTTGAAATCAATTTCACACTCTCGCAGCATGTCTTCTAAAGTCTGAATGGTCCTTTTTGCTTGACCATCTATCTAAGGATGAAAGGCTATACTGAGATGGACTTGGGTACCAAGACCCTTTTGGAATGCTTTCCAAAAGTGAGAGGTGAATTAAGTACCTTTGTGTGAAATAATGGACAACGGAAAACCATGTAATATGACAAACTCCCTGATATAGAGTTTGGCGTAATCCTTGGTGTAATAGGAGGTATGGACTGGAAAGAAATAAGCTAACTTGGTCATCCTATCTACAATGACCCATACTGAATCATCCTGGTGACGAGTACTAGGCAAAACTATTACAAAGTCTATGTTCACTTCTTCCCACTTCTAAGTAGTTATACTGAACTCCTGCATGGACCCACTAGGCTTCTGATGCTCTATCTTAACTTGCTAAAATGTAAAGTACTTAGCCACAAACTCTGCAACATCTCTCTTTATTCCACTCCACCAATGGATCTCCCATAAATTACAGTACATGTTTGTGACCCTTGGATGAATAGAGTAGCACACACCATGCACTTCTGTAAGAATTCACTACCTTAAGTCATTTACGCCTAGAACACATAGACGACCCTGGCAACACAATACACCATCTCCCCCTTGGGAGAAAACCTCTACCTTCTGATCTTTGACTGAATCTTTTAATTTGACTAGGCTGGAATCTCTGTCCTATTTTTCTTTTACCTCAGAAACTAGAGATGATTCTGAACTGTTCTAAACCCATATACTACCCTCTGAAGAATCGACCAAATGGATAATTGGTATGGCAAGATTATGAATGCCCTCAACTAACTTCTTCTTACTATCCTCAACATGAGAAACACTACCCATAGATAATCTACTGAGAGCATTAGCCACTACATTGGCTTTGCCCGGATGATAAAGAACACTAATGTCGTAATATTTCAAGAGCTCTAACCACCTTCTCTAACGGATGATGAGATCTTTCTCAGAGAATACGTATTGAAGGATCTTATGATCTATGAAGATATCTAGATAAAATCCATATAGATAATACCTCCAAATCTTTAAGGAAAAAACTAAGGCTGCTAACTCAAGATCATGAGTAGGTTAATTCTTCTCATGGGGTTTAAGCTGTCTGGAGGCGTAGGCTATGACTTTACCATGCTACTTGAGGACACAACCCAAACCTACTCTGGATGCATCAAAATATACTACAAACCCATCTGGACCATCTAGTAATGCTAGAACTAAAGCTGAGGTGAGTTAAGTCTTCAACTCCTGAAAACTCTTCTCACACAGATCTGACCATTGAAACTTGACTTTCTTCCAAGTTAATCTAGACATAGGGGATGCAATAGAAGTAAATACCTCAACAAATAAACTATAATAGCTAGCTAAACCTAAGACACTCCTAATATCTGATGGAGATACACGGTGGGGCCAGTTTCTTACTGCTTTGGTCTTTTGAGGATCAACTCTAATGCCATCACCAGAAATGATATGACCAAAGAATACTACTGACCTTAGCCAAAATTCACAGTTACTGAATTTGGAGAACAACTAATGATTTTTGATAGTCTGCAATACTATTCTGAGATGGTTTGTATAATCACTCTCACTGCAGGAGTAAACAAGGATGTCATATTTGAAAACTATGACGAACATGTCCATATACTACTTGAAAACACCATTCATTAAGTCTATGAAAGTTGCTGGGGCATTGGTAAGACCAAAGGACATAACTAGGAATTCGAAGTGACCATATCGACTACTGAAAGCTATTTTTGGAATGTCATATTCTCTGACTCTGAGCTGATGATAGCCTGATCTGAGGTCTATCTTAGAGAAATAGCTAGAACCTTGAAGTTGGTCAAACAAATCATTGATCCTAGGAAGTGAATACTTGTTCTTGACCATTACTTTATTGAGTTGATGGTAATTAATGCACATTCTGAGAGAAACATCTTTCTTTCGCACGAATAAGATTGGTGTGCCATACGGAGACATAATAGGTTTGATGAATCCCTTATCTAAGAGATCCTTCAACTGCTCTTTCAAATCTCTGAGTTTTGCTGGTGCCATTTTGTAGGGCGGAATAGATATAGGCTGAGTATCTGGAAGAAGATCAATGCCGAAGTCTATTTTCTTTTTAGGAGAAATTCCTGGAAGATCTTTGAGAAAGACATCTAAATATTCACTCACGACTGGGACTGATTCAAGACTGGGACTCTCAAAAATATAATCCTTAATATGAACAAGATGATAGATATATCCCTTAGATATCATTTTCCATGCCCGAAGGTAGGAAACAAGTAGACCTCTAAAAGATGAAGTACTACCCTTTCACCCTAGGACAGGTTTATTAGAAAACTAAAAATAGACAACTCTATTTCTGTAGTCAACTGTGGCATAGCAAGAATGAAGCCAATCTATGCTGATAATGACATCAAAATTAGTCTTCTCCAATTCAACTAAGTCTTCTGAAATGACTTTCTGAGATATCATAACTGGACAGTTCCTATATACTCGCTGGGCTATGATAATTTTACCTACTAGGGTAGATACTGAGAAGGGCTCAGCTAGAATTTCGGGACTGACTTCGAAATCAACCACTGTAAAAGGAGTAATAAAAGACAAAGAAGATTCTGGATCTCTTAAGGCGTAAACATGCAAATGAAATATCTGTAGCATACCAGTAACAACATCAAGAGATTTTTCTAATTTTTTAAGGACTGGAGAGCATAAAATCTGTTTGGGTGTTACCCACTAGTAGCACTGGAGGTGGCACCCTGCTGATTCAGGTGACCGGACTGAGCTGAGGAACGGTTAAGCTGACCCTGAGGACCTGGCTGAGGATAATTCTGACTGTGCATCCTGGCTTGTTACATCCAAAAGAAATACCACTGCCCACTCTAAAAGTACCCTTATGGTTCTTGCCATATGTTTGACAAAAAGTATAGGTTCGGGCACTACTAACACTACCTGAGATTTAGAGCCTGATGCCCTATCTCTGTTGCCATCTCTAAATTTCTACACTGAAGCACTAGCTGAAAAAGGAACTAGAACTGATGACTTATGACGAATTTGAGAAAGGTTTCCTCCCTCTGACTTAGGCTGAGCAAAGTTGAAACTACCTGTCCTTACTTTCTTATCCTACTTCTCTTAATCTTTTGATGTTCTATCTGCTGAGCATGGGTCATAAGCCTGGCTATGTTTATGTCACTATTCAACATCGCAGACCTAAACTCATTGACCATACTATCATTCACCCCAAAAATAAACTTACTTATCTTGGCCCTGCTATCGGTAACCACATGAGGAGCGTATCTAGCTAGTTGAGTAAAATTGAGAGAATACTCTTTCACCATTATGTTTCCCTTCCTGAGGTTGATAAACTCTAGCACCTTAGCTTCTCTCAACTCTAGAGGAAAGAATCTGTCTAAGAAGGCAGTGGCCAACTCCTCCATCTCAATAGGCTCTGCATCAACTGACTTCTCTGATTTCTACTGTTTGAATCAAGTGTGAGCAACATCCTGCAATTGATATGCAGATAGCTCAGAACTACGCTAGAAGTAACCCCTAATATGTCTGTAACCTTCTGAACCTAGTCTAGGAACTCCCGAGGATCCTCTTCTGACTTAGACCTAAAAAAGGATGGAGGATTTACTCAGGTGAAGTCCTGAATCCTGGCTACAGCTAAAGTGGCCGCTGGGTTGGCCGGAATAATAGCTGGTCATTCATTCTGAGCAGCAAATAAATTAGCAAGAATGGTGAATATAGCTCTGAACTCTGCATAAGAAATGTGTTCGTCCAAGGGATTTTCTTGAACGAGCTGTGGGGCTGACTGATTTTCGTTTCTTTTTTTTGAAGGCATACTATAGAAGAAAGGGAGAAATGGATTAGACTGAGAGTTAAATTTGAGCTCAAGGTCACTGGCACGACATCAGTACTGAAAGAAGGGAAACTATTCTTAAAACATCTCATAGCCTTCTATACATAAATGTGGCGCGCAACACACCCATGTACAAGACTCTACTATATGCGACTTTCAGACTTCCTAGGACTCTATTGAACCTTAGCCTCTGATACCAAGTTTGTAATGCCCCGAATCTGGTACCTGGAATTCTACACAGTGCTCATAACCTCAAAGGACCACAAACTAACCCATGACTGATATTTGTACCTGAACACTACATAATATATTATATAAATGTGGAAATAATAGAATGAATCATGCCATAAGGTACAAAACTAATAAATATTTGATAAAAACCATATCTTAATAATGTGGTACGATAATACCAAAACTGAAATAATGTCTGAAAACCTCTAAACTATCTGAATAAGGAGTTGATGGGATATCTCCCCGACTAACTCCAACTACTAAAATAAACTAAGTAATGAAGAAATAAAGTAATGATCATTTCCTTAAAAGATGAGGACTCACTGCTAACTCTGACTGCTGAAACTGGAATGCTACTGATGCTCTGGAGCTCATGCTTCTGAACCTATGATATAGAATAAAACACCATAGTGTAAATGTGTCAGTACGATGGAATATAGTGGTATGCAAGTAAGGTAGGCTGAATGCAAAAGGGTTCATATACATAAACTATGCTAACTAACTAACTAACATGAGCGTGAGAATACATGCATGAAAAAGTGACTGTGACTGAATTAGTGAAGGCACTAACTACTGAGCTTGATTACTAATAAAATGAGTCACTGATAATGGATAAAACTGATACTGAGCGACTATATCTACCAGTCTAGGTTCTGATGGAACTAACTGAGTTCTGTACTATTCTGAGTTGACTGTATCTGACAGTCCTGGATTCTGAAGAACTATCTTAGTTCTTTTACTGAGATTGAGACTGTAACTGTAGAAAGTAGTTATTTAACCGACATGCCCCTAATAAGCTATTATAACTAAGTTGGGGTCCAATCTATAACCCCAATTGTAAGGGTGTCAATACCATGCCACTGGTATGGACAAGCTGTGAGTGATCCCTCATATAATAAGTTCTCAAAAGAGAATGATGGGCCCTCACATAACAGGTTAAGCCACCCCATCTACTCTCAGAATAGTAGGTTTGATGTCTCAACCTACATTGGCAACATAGTTCTTGAGTGGAAGGACTGCTTCTAAGAATCACACCATCAAATAACAGGTTAGTTCCCATCCTTGGGCTTAGTCGATGATGAATCCTACTCCCATATAAATAGACACTGAACCTGATTAACTGAACTAAGTTACTTGGGTTCTGTGACTGACGGAATACAACTGAGATTTACTAAATTACTGAGCTTTTTGGGGTTACTGAGTTTTCCTGAGTCACATGACTCACTAAGTTCTATGGTTCATGGCTTGATTGTGAGTATCTTGAAAACATGACACTGGCTTTAGGAATACAACTATATTTTTTGGGTACAAGTACCCCCAGGACTCGATGGAAGGAAACTGACAAGGCATGACACTCTTGAATACGTGACCAACATCAACAATCCATAATACAATATGTTGGGATTTCATGAAGTACATGGTTATCATAATCTTGTACAGGGTAGGGATGCATAAAATCAATGTCATAATTCCATATTCTAGCATCATGAGCATTTAACCAAACATATACATTGCACATCAATATCATGAGAGTAATTTGAACATAAGGGTAAAACATGAATCCATCTCTTAAGTCACAATTGAACTATATTACATAATTTCTAGTCTCTTAGGCATTTTATCAAACACTTAGGTTGCATGAATTAGGGCATGGCATAATCATCAAATTAACATATGATAACCAAATAAAATTCATGGTTTTCAACTTACATGCTTACATATTTTTGTAAAAATACATAAAAATTTCAACTTGGAAATCGTAAAACAACAACCACATGAACATAATCAACCCATAGAATAAATATCAAATTCATAGTTAAAAACTAAATTCTTGGGCTTCATGGACGAAAGGGATCCATGAATAAACATTATGTATACCTTGGATGGAATATTCTTAAGGATTAACTGTGAAGTTTTTTAAATTGAATCCACAATTGAAAAATCCTAATCTTGTTCTTGATGCATTTTGAGAGTGACAATTCTAATTTGAGTGAAAAATAATTGAATTACGTGTTTTTGGGCTTATATAGGGATGGGAAATTGTCCCTTTTACCCTTGAGGACCCGGTAATTTAATGACTAAAAAAAACTAGGTGCCAACGCTATAAGTGACACGGCGCATTGATGGATACGATGCGATACATGACGTATCGCACTATGATCTCATTGAGCCTCAGAAGTTTTGGCTCTGGTAGCCTGCATAAATGTTGACCAATACGATTGGCGAGGCGGTGTGCCAAAATCACATTGGTCCACTGTTTTGGAACTCCAAACATGATCTAAACTTGTTTCAAAAATTCAAAACTTATCCGGGAACTCCTATTGATCTTCCTGATCATGATTTATGAATATATAGACCACTTTAAGGATGGTAAGGTCATGTAATGAGATTTTCAATTTTTAAAGGACAAAATAAACTAAGTCTAGAAGCTTAGCTCAAATTTTCTAAGTATGGGACCCCTTGACAAGCTTAAAGGACTGAATTAAGCTCAAGAAATTTGTGGGGTCTTACATAAATAGATACGAAGAAAATTTCTCCTGGACTTATGATTTATTTTCAAAGTAGAAAACTTCTCTGGATTTAAATGAATAGACACATCATGCCAGAAAAAATAGATTGGAGAAAAAATAAGAAATAGATGAATACACGCCTGTTTACATGCAAGATGATCTGTATAAGTAAAAAGCTATTTGTGAGTATAATGAAAAATACCTCTTTATTCTGTAATATCATGAGCTGATATTTTTTGTTTTCATATCTGTTGCTTTAGAAATGAGCTTTATCTATTACCCAGACTTTACAAGTCAAGTCTTCGATGCTTGAGGTGATTTTGTTTATATTAAGTCTTTCTGCCATGTCTAGAGGAGGAAGTTGAAATGTATAAATACAGAAACATAAGCCAAAATCATTAACAGAGGAAGAATGGTAAGAAGTAGACAAATATAAGGTTAAATAAAGTAGAATATCTCATCTACCTATGAAAATTCTAAGAAAGATTTTTCAATGATTTCATCATAAACAATATTTTGGCCATCAGCGTCATTGGCTATGGATGATCTTATTAATATTTTAACATAGTTGAAACTTTTGGCTCTTGACAAAGCAACGTAAAATTGACCATGAGATAAGACAATCTCACGTAAATAAATACCAATGAAATATAAGGTAAATTCCTGAGCTTTATTAATTGTCATTGCAAAATACAATCGTATTAGAAATTATATATTTTTAAATGAAAGGGTTCATTTTTCATCTTGTGATGTAAGTAATGGTATTCGTGGAATAACCACATGTGTATTTTTAAAATCATCGCTAGATATTGTGGCGCTGATAATGTGTGATCTAAAATCACTACATATTTAGTGTGTACTATTACATAAACCT
Organism: Capsicum annuum; assembly: GCF_002878395.1. NCBI lineage: Eukaryota > Viridiplantae > Streptophyta > Magnoliopsida > Solanales > Solanaceae > Capsicum > Capsicum annuum. The sequence continues at coordinate 52,793,274 of NC_061121.1, read as the reverse complement.
TCACAAGGATTGAGATTTCGTTGTAATATAATTGGACAATATCTTTTCAGAGTTAATTTATGAGGTAAACTAGTAGGATTCAAAGTATGCAACAAGTCATCACATTCACTTTGATCCTTTGGATCCACGATCTTATCAGTAGCTAGATATGTTTTTTTATAGTTGAAAATTAAGCAATTAACATGTTATTATTTCATCAACAAAATTATCTTTTGCTATTAGAACAACACGTGAAGTACTAAAAGAAATAATTGAATGGGAGGTATGTTAATTGAGATAAGTAACTTTAAATAAAAGACGTAATGGATTTTTCTTATTGATGAATGAAATGATGAGAGAATGAGGAATTTCAAATTTAGCTTTATTGGCTTCTCTTTCTGTTCCATCACCAATTCTCATTAGGTATTCGTAAAAAGCAGGATCTATTTTTGCATGCGTATTTTTTAATAATTGTAACTTTTCAAGCTTGTTTCAAATTTGAGAGCATAGAAAATTTTTACAATAAATCTTCTCTTTTTTTCACTACGAACAATGGGAAGAGTTTGTCTAAAATTACCACAAAAAATTACAACCTTTTCACCAAATATTATTCTTGTTCCCATTAAATCTTTCAAAAGTAAATAAAAAGCTTCGATTACTTTATTTTTTTCCATTGAAATTTTATCTCAAACTATAAATTTTGCATCAAAAATTTCAGATGCTAGAGATATTTGCTTACTAATGTTACTACTAAACTTTTCATCAATATTGATCCAAAATTTAAAATGAAAATGAGCAGTTCGACCACCATGAAGAAGTGAAGTTGCACACCTGAACTTGTTGTTTCCTAAGCTATAAATCCTCTATGTCTCAAAGCTACTAATAAAGAGCGATATGAAAATCTTTTATCGGTTACCCCAGGAACATCAATAAAAAATACACTGGATTTATTGACAATATTCTATCTAGGATTATATTGTAAGCTCTTCTTCGTATATTGTTTAATTTATTAATAGTAGATCTTTTTCACTAATAGTAATGTTTCTTTATAAGTAAACATCTTTAGCATTTTTCGCTATTGTGGATGATTTAGTTATTTTGAAATTAGTTCAAACTCATTAATATTAAGACCGACTGAATGAAGGATATCATTAATATGATTTAACAACTTATAACAGATTTTCTTTGTATTTATATTTAAGGTTTTTGTAAAATCCTCTGACAAGGATGTTTCAAATTTTCCCATAATTCTTTTGAACTATTTGTATTACCATATATTATCAACATAGAAAATAAATATCTAAAACTTGATGGAATTTGATAACTTACTACTTCATACGTACGTTCTATTCAATTCTCATCTGAATGTTGTAATCTTTTTCTTTCCAGCTGACTCTCTAAATATTTTACAGGGCATGCCATTTACAGTTAGTAAATGATGATACGATTTTAGTCCTCTTATGTTCATTAGAAGTAATTAATATAGTATCTTTCTCCTTTAGTAGGATGACAAGTCACAACACGTTCAATAGAATGTCCACGTATACGACGTGTCCACATTTCATCTGTTGTTGGCCATACAAAATATTCAAGAAATTTTTGATATAATAAATTTAACTTTTTTGTGTCATTTACACCGTTCACTACAAAAAATTCAGTCAACATTGTCCTTTGTATCATTGGATTACTTATGATTTTAGTAATATTATCGGTACTTTTGAATGAAACAAGTTGTTGTCCAACAAGATATAATTGAAGGTGGTATACATTTAGAGGTATTTTGTTGATATTAAAAGGAAATATATGCCATGCCACCTCAGGTATAAATACCCACCTAGTATATTGATATTCTTTTATCTCATCAACTTTTATATTTATATCATTAGTTTAAATCTGAAATGCAATTTTATCATGTCCTTTGTATAAATACTTATAAATGTACTTAAATATTTTAATATCTGAGCAAATATAGATAATAAAAGAGAATTGTAAGGGACAACCTATGAATTGTCAAGGAGATGTTTGCTTATTTCCATATAGATTTCTATATTGCATCTTCTATAAATAGGATGTGAACTTTTTTATTTTGTTATTTCATCAGTAAACTATTTTGGATACTTAAACCTACATTAGCCTTTTTTCAAAGAAGGACTTTCTAGATATAATTCCCCACAAGGTCCATGGATCACGTGTTGTGTAACTAGTGAATATAAATGAGGATTTGTTTTGAGATTCAACAATTTTGCCTAAACAAATCAGCCGTTGGCTTCAACTATAAGTATTTTATATTTTTATCAAGTATAATTAAAAAATAAGCATGAGGAATTTCTCTTTTCTAAAATTCTACCATATACATAAATGTCATAACTTTATCAAATATGTGTTTCTTTAGTAAATTCCTTTTAGTTCCTCTATTTTTGCATAAATATTCGATAAATTAAATTAGGTCTATTTTATGCTTCATCAAATATCAAAAGATTTTCTTGAATCTGGCCAAGACAGATTACAAGTCATGATTAAGAATATATCAGGTCTCCCAAAATATTGAACAAATACAGTAGCATTCATGTATCACCGGCGTATATCTCTTGGCCCTCTTATAAATCTAAGCGGGAGAAATATGTGCTTACCTACATGTGAAGCATCTCTTTCACCTCATCGAAGAACATTAAGTGATCTCTCTAACTTATCAGTTCTGAATAAATCCTGATTGAAAGAGACAAAGTCTAATAGGTTTCAATCTTTATCCACTAATCTACAACGTATTGTTGAAATAGTCATTCTGAATGTAAAACTATATTTCCATCATTTTGTATTAGGAGCTAGTAACAGTAGCATTCACGATCGGAGAGACTACTTTTTTGCTTTTTTCTTTTTGCATAGCTTCATCTTCTATGTCTAGAAATTCATCAATTGTAGCCATATATGTTACACTTGGCAATAGTTCATATTCACAATAGTCTTTCCTAGAAGAAAAAGTACGTAGAGGAATAATTTTTTGAATACCAAAATGCCATTCATTTTGACCATAGGAGAACAGAAGCAGATACTACAATGGATCGTAACAACCATAGTAGACTCCTATTTCTATTTGAATATACACGAATATTTAGTGTCGGAATATAGCTTTCAAAATCTTGCTCTTCCCATATTCCTGGAACTTCTGATGTGGTGAAAAAGTTGTAAACTCTTTGATCTAAGCTACCTTCAGATTTTAGAGCGAATAAAAAATCACATAACTATAGAATATTTATTAGTGATTTTAGAAATATGGAGTTGAAATTAGTGTTTAATATTTCCATCAATTTCTATGCAATACCTTCATTTAGTTTATTCGAACATGCCACCCGATTCATTAATTCATTTTCACGATCAAAGAAATTTAATTGCAAATTTCTTTCTTTTCAGTAGTCGGGACTAAATCATCTATAAAGTGATACATTTTTCCTTGAATTCGAAAGGTGGATATATCTTTATATTTTTTGCTAGTTCTTTGTCATAACAAACTTCAAGAGATGCGAACGCGAATATGGTGTATGTTTTTACAAAAATATTCAGAGTCACTAGTGTTTTATAAATATAAATTTCTTATAGTTATTGAAATTTGATGCGAGATAAGCCGCACAACACCATTGCTGCAACAAAACACTAGTATTTCATACTCAAATCTTTTTGTAGAGTAAAATTACATCAAGGAACTATTTTGGGTAGTATAATCTGTTATTAAATGGGCATTTTCCACGTATCTAACTACTCTAAAACTACACCTTGTGCATTAGAGTTACTCCTTAAGATGAACTTTAACCGGCGAAGATAAGTGTGAACTGTAACCTATCTAATTATCTTACCTATAATAGAATTCTACTCAGTCAAAAGAGACATGGCCTTAGAGCACGACATATTAGGTAATGTGATGGCGCTACAACTGGCACTAATGGCACTACGTGATGTGGCCGAGTTTGTCTGACCCGGGGCTAGAAAGGCATCTTTCTTTTTGAATTGCATCAATTTATTTAATTCAAGTTGTCCAGCTTTTTTTGTCATTGTGAACATTTTTAGAATTTAGATTACTTTTATTACTTTTGTTTGGCATTTGGGCAACACCTTATCTTTCCTGAATGTAAAAGATATATTATATGTCTACATTTTTTTGTTTCTTATCCAGGGTGGAGTAAAATGAATTTGCAATAACACTCAAAAATAGTAATAACAAACTAAAATCATTCTCAACAAAATTCAATCAAAATAGAGAAAACTGATGTACGAAAAAAATAAAAATTGAAATAAAGGGCTAAAAAATATCTAAGAACATAACTCTAGTTGGAAGTTTTGCAAAAATTGGTGCAAATCCTTAAGTTCATATTGCATGCGAAAATAATTTTAAAAGATTACTGTGATGAGGCGAGGAAACTCCAAGCTAAACACACAACAGTAAAAGACAAAAATTTACTAATGAAATTAAATTGCGGAAAGGAGAAATATTTAAAGTATTTGGTGATATTGTTGTTGCTTCAGCTAGTGTGATTCACAAACTGCGAAATCAAAATCTACAATACCATCAATGCAAGGAGAAGAAAACTCATAAATGTACCGAAAAGTTGAGATGAAAAGATATTCTGGACAATTGATACGTGACTTCACAACCACATCTATATCACCATCAATGTAAGGTTGAAAACCCACAACATTAGAAGGATAAAAGTAAAAAACACAGAGAGCATCAGAGCAAGAATTGTATGGAAAAGAAATCAAACAAAACACAATTTAAATTACTGTATGTGTGTCGAAGGAAAAATCTGATTTCCAAATACTAAGAAAGATGAAGATCAAAAAGATAATTTTTTTCTTTCATTTAATTAAACCAAAAATACACATGAATAAAGAAAGTTCAAAAAAAAAATATAAAGTTGGGATCCAAGATAAGCTCACAATAGTGAAAGACTAAAATTATCAAATTCCAAAAGTTGATTTGCTCGGAATCATATTATCTTTAAAAATAAAAAATATAAAATTTTCTTGCATCTAATTACATCAAAAACATATATGAATAGAGAAAGTTCAAAAGAATTATGAATTTGCGATCCAAGGTAAACCCATAAAAGAAATAGACTAAAATTAACAAATTTAGAAAGTTGATTCACTCAGAATTATATGATTTTTGAAGATAAAAAAGGTAAGCTTTTCTACCATTTAATTACACCAAAAACACATACGAATAGAGAAAGTTCAGATCCATTTATTATCTTTCTTTAATTCTATATCAAAGATTAATTTCTATTCAAAAAAATCTAGCAAATAACATTTTGAAAATGCGAAATGGAACAACAAAAACACAAAATAATAAAATAAAAATTGGAGTTACAATCATAGATTTCAGGTGAAGGAATTTCAAGCAAAAAGAGACGAACCCAAAAGAACCACATACCTTTAGTCTGAAGAGGAGGAAGATAAAAAATGAAAGTAGAATATGGAAGAAACAATATGTGAAATAAAAATTTTCATTCTAGGAATAAACAAATAGACAATATCAATTTAAGCAATTGGCAAACCGTTAGAATCCTTAAGAATCCCTCCTTACATCTACGTCATCACCTTTTAGGTTATTTTTGTAATACATATGTATTTAGTAGATGCAAAGCTTCATCTATATAATTTCATAAAATACAACTATTTTGAAGTCATAAATCACCTCATACATTACCGTAGAGCATGTTTTCAAACTAATTATAGTAATATAATTACGATGAAAAAGCCAAATAATTATTGTATGTCAACTGAAGCATATTTGAAGTACTAAAGTAGAGATCCAAAATACAAATTGATCAAATCAATTAAAGCTTTACAGATTCAGTTCTCGAAGAAAAATCAAAATCAAAATTAAAATTAAAGAAGATAAGGCAAAAGCATGAACAATTGATGAAAGATTATGTACACTAATTTTTTCTCCAATTTGGATGTAAGAGTAAAGAAGAGATGAAAGAAAATAAGGAAATACCTGTGAGCGAAAATCAACGTGGGAGTAGAACAAGAGAACGGTACAAAATGGATTAGAGTGCTCATTTTATATATTATTGTTTAGAAGAGAGGAACTAGGAGTAGAAAGAAGAAAAGAGAAGAAAGGAGAAGAAAGAAACACAAAGCAAGAGAAAGTTGAAGTGTATTTCTAGTGAAACGTAAAAGCAACTCGATGGCACATGTATATTAGCTAAATAAAAAGACAAAAATGCCCTTAGAGCATAAGCATGTTAAAATTTAGCTTTTTATAAGATAGTATTAATAATTTTACAGTCTCTTTGGGATGAACAAAAATAAAGGATGCCACAGAAAATGAAATGAAAAGAGTAAAACTTACATCCATTAAGAGTGTATTTGGTATGGAGGAAAGTGTTTTCCAATTTTCTCTTGCCTGCTAATGACAACTTGAGGAAAACATTTTTCCTAACAACTTATTTTTCTAAAATTGATGAAAAATAATTAACTAATAATTCAATGTAATTTATTTTTCAGACTATAAAGAGATCCAACAAATAATTTCTCAAGTAAAAAAAGTAGGTGCCAGAGGCCCGACTTTCATTATCCCTTCGTCCCTCCCAAACCCACTCACATTCAACAAAATGTATGGGAAAGTGGGAAATGGCATTCCATCAAGTTATTTTTGGGTTGAATGTCAAAAATAAGAAAAATGTTTGCGCCACTCCCCTCCCCTCTCCCCACACCCCACCCTTCCAGATATTTATTTAATATTTTTTAATAATAAAATATATTATTTTATTATGAAATATATATTAAGAACAACAAGAATAAACAGAGAAAAGAGGGGAGGGTTTTTTATTTCTCTTGAAAGATGAGAAATCATAAGATTAAGGATACAATGAATATAATCCCTCTATTTATAGGGGAAAATACTCCTAGTTTCTCTCTGAAATATAGATATTTCATATCCTAGTAGATATTAGCTAGATATTGATAGATATTATCTATATTCTTGATAGACATTCACTATAATGTTAATACGTTCATAGCATTCTCCCTTGAATGTCTAATTGATAGATAATGTGCCTTGTTAAAACTTACTATAAAAAACCCAACGGGAAAAAAAATCTAGTGAAGGAAAAAGAGTACACAACTATAATGATACGTATTTCGGATGCCTCATTAAAAACCTTACAAGGAAAATCCAGTGGGACGAAACCTTGAAAGAAAAAAAAAAGTACGACGTGTATTTTCTCCCTGTGATGAGAATATCAATAAACATTTGCACCCCGATCTTGTGCATCATATTCTTAAATGTTGTAGTTGAAAGAGACTTGGTGAATAAATCAGTCACATTGTCACTTGAACGAATTTATTGCACGTTACTATCACCATTTTTTTGTAGTTCATGTGTATTGAAAAGTTTTGGCAAAATATGCCTCGTTCTGGATCCTCCCTTAAGTTGTGCTATGCATGCTGCATTATCCTAAAAAAATCATGGGTACTTTGTAACATTTCAAACAACATTTTTGTAACACCCTGTATTTTTATACTGGAATTCTAACCATCATTTCTACGCGTCTAAGCTCTAATCCAAGTGATTTTCACATGAATATAAGTTGCATGATCATTATCCTAGTCTATGGAGTATTTTAGAGGTGGAAAATGTTCATATAAATGACTTAGAACAAAGTTGAGCTAAGATCAATTGATTCGTCCAAAGTTTGTCATTCAATTCTACAAGGGTCTACTTCAAATGTTCATAACTCTTTATATACATGGAGTTTTCATCCCAAGACCTATCAAATTGTAGATAATTGAATTAGCTTTCGAACGATATCAATTTCGCAAAAATTTTGATACTCGAGCAAAATGTTATGGCTATTTTAGTAGTTGAGGCAGTAGCACCCTGTGAGAAGCGTACGACGCACGCTAATAATTTTCAGGTTCTGTTTCTACATTTTTAAGGGAAAAAGTGATATTTTTCAACCCCTATCTAGCTATAACACAGTATTAAAATCCCATAACACCAAAATAAGTTTACTTTCTCTCAAAATCACCAAGATCATTCATTAGGGTTTCAACCTAAAAATCCAAATATCTCAAGATTCAACCGTAGGTTTTCGATAATTTTTCAAGATTCGGATTTCCCATTCCTAGAGCTATGAGAATCACTCATTAATATTAAGAATAGCAATCCGAAGTTAAGAGTTTATCCAAAGCTTAAATTTCAAGGTATGTGGGGTTTGAACAAGAACACCCTTTCGTTCTTGTGCCCAAAACTTATTTTAGATTATAAATGACTGAATTTTTTTAATTATTTTTCATGAAATTCTAGTTGGGGTTTATACTCATGGTTGTTAATTACAAGCTTATAAGTTTCCCAATGATTTAGAAGTGTAATTGTATGACTAATTTCACATATTTATGCAAGTAATGTGATTTTTTAGATTTTTCCAAGTGAGTTCAAGCGTTTTATTGTGATTCTTGATTTCTTTATTTTGACATTGTTGAAGTATTTTCAAGAAGTATATTGAGTATGATATTTTTCTATGATATTATATGAGTACGTTTATATTTTCATGCTTATTGCTGAAATTTTCAGATTTTAAGTTGATTCATCAATATTTACATTATCAAGCATGAATCTTTTGGTGTTTTAATACGAGTTTGATATATGGGTCATTAACCCCTATTTAAAGATTGTTATTTTGAGAACGAGTTATTGAGGACTTCTAATGAATTGCAAGAAGTATGTTTATATTTTCATTATTATGAGATCTTTAAAGCTTTGATGATGAGTCTATCAAGATTTCATAAAAGAGTTATTTTTTGGAACCCAAGTAAGAAAAGAAATCCACATTTGATTGATTTATGATAAAGGTGTAGCATATTGGATCCCGATGCAAATTGTTGAATTGTTTATTGTGGATTTTCTTTAAAGTTCTGAGCTAAGTCCGGGAGTAGTAGTTAGCACTAAGCGGGAAGTGTGGTACTTCCTTAGAACTATGTGCCCCATAGGATGTGAGCCTGAGGCTGATATAGTGATCACTCATGAACTGAAGAGTTAAGGTTCTATCCAATGGAAAGGATAGGACAACTCTCCCCAATGTGGGTAAGACGTTAGACTCTACTTAGCTCACATGGTTTCTGTCGGTTAAGAGAAACTCCTAAAGTAGTCCCCCACTCTATCTAAGATAAAGGTATATGTTTTTCGAAAGCTATGATTCCAAGATTTCTAAGGTTTTCAAGTGTCAAAATGTTTAAGTTTTCAAAGGAGTTCTTAGTTTTCATGAGATTAAAGTGTATATTCGGAAAGATGTTGTTTTAAGACATTATCTATACTACAAGTTTAAGAACAAAGAAAGAATGCAGATTTAGAATGAAGTGAAATGACTCACAAAATTTATACTAAATGTTTCATTATTCATAATTTATGAGATTTATATTTTAGATATTATTCAAGCTATGTGAGTCATTTATGTCAGCATGCATAATTTTATAAACTGTGATGATATTGAGATATTATTTTATATGTGCATTGCACCCCCATATACTCAATACATCCTCAAAGTACTGATCTACATAAATGTCTATGTACTATATTGTCTCATAATTTAGGTACATATTTTAGTATGCACATCAGACTTAGACAGTTGCAGATTTCAGCCAGCAGATAATATGTCCTCCTACTTCGGGGATTTAAGTTAGGTGTCATTATATATTTTATTTCATTATTTTTCTTATACATTGTTTAGTGATAGTTGGTGTTGCGTCGTAGCTATAGATAGTCAGTATTAGTAGAGGCTTCATAGATAGTCCATAGAGTCATTGTATTTATCTCAATTTTTTTGTAAAAGCAGAGTAGTAATCATGTGAATTTGCTTTTGTATTGATCAAATTCGGAAAAGATGTATCTTCTACTTACTCTTTTTAGATTTATCTATCTTATTCAGTTGCTTAGGAGTTATGCCAGTAGAAGGGTTAGCTTGGGGTCACTTTTGACCCTAGGCACCTGTGATATCTCGGGACCCAATTTTGGAGCGTTACAATTTTCACAAATGAGACGTATTGTGGACCTTAACCACATACACTATCAGGTTGCTTCATGAATAACTATTATCTCAGCATGGTTTGATGAAGTGGCTATATAGCCTGCTTTGAATATCTTCAAGATATGACATTATCCCCACATGTGAACACATTGCATATTTAAGACTGATATTTATGTGGGTTAAATAAATCTCCAGCGTTAACATAATCAACAAGATTGGTATTAAAATCTTTAGAATAAAATAAGATCATGTGTTTGATCTCATTTGATGTCTCAGTAGGAGCAAAACTATATCTTGCTAACAAATTGACTGAAAAGGCTATATTAGGCCTTGTAGTACTTGTAAGATACACTAGTGTTGTGCACCAATTACACTAAGATATGATACTTCATATTTCTTATTTTAGAAAATAATCTACTATTTTTGAAAACTCTCAAAGATTTTCAATAATATTCAAACCATCAATTTATCCCTTATAAGGATAATAAACAAGATTTCCAGAAACTTTATATGGTTTAGGCAATCTGAATCCTTTTGAAATTTTCATATAGATTTTTGTCAAGTGACAATATTCAATATTTCATGTGTGACACCTTCGAGTGGACTGCAAATCAAATAATTTTTATGCTTACCAGGATGCATCCTTTCATGTCATTTGATAAATGTTACTATGCTAGCATGCTTAAATTAACGTAGAATCCAGATCCTCATAATCTTTCATAATATTGTATCAATATTGTACCAAAGATATCATTGATGATATATCATTTCATATCGGTTCATAGTGTGACAGAACATTTTGAGATCTCATCACTTCAATATTTTTAGGTACCTAAACCTCTTATAAGGTTTCATGAAGTTTTATGGCGTAGGCTCTTCAAGAGCACATTGCCTTCTTATTATGATTATTTTATCTTTATCCTTTTCAATAATTATTTTATTTGGAACTGATTGATCTACCATGCTTCACACATGCATAGACTATGTCCTTTAGGACACAAAATTGGAGCACTTGTAGCTTAAATATGAGATGTTTTCAGCATTTGAATTGAATTATCTTTTGAATGAGGATCTGATGATAATTCCTAACATATTTCATAGCTTCTTATAATTTCCTCCTTATGTTAGGAAAACTAACATACATCCTCTATCTTCTTTGAGGAGTCCATCTTTGTGTATCGTGGTATATTCATTAATTGTATACCGCACATCAAAATTGTTAGATGAAATAGTTGGTTCTTGACCTTGAACAAATTGAGAGGAAAAAAATACTCATAGTTTATTAGTCTAATGCATACAAGTGATATTGTATGCAACATATCATATTTTAGACCAACACATGAAGCCTTGTTCTATTTAGTAATGGTTTAGCTATTTATCAAAGGCATTCATGCCAAACCATCATCATCAAGATGCATTGTCTTGATTACACAGTCTGAAAGTTATGTTCTTAATTTTATTGAGCAAGCAACTTTATGAATGTCAAACTGCAGTTTGACAATAAATGTACATATGATTATCTTATTGATACATATTTTCAACATATCATATGATAGGTGAACAAACCCTTATTCACCTTTTATACTTTTCATATTTTGAGGGATCAAATTCCAACATTAGTTAGTCCAGCCAACTTATCACGAGAACAAGCAACATTCAAAGTAATGAAGAATTTTCTAATTCTTCAATATATGTTCAATACACAGTATGCACATCTTTAGGATGTCGCAATCGTTCATGTCAATTTATGAACTTTTGTTCTACAAAACTCTAAGTTTAGCATGACATATACCTTTTACGTTAGTAAATTTCAGATTTACTGTTAGATGAATAAATTTTAGATTTACTACTTTAGAAGTAAATTTCAAAATAACTATTCTCAGTTATTCTTCTTGCCTATTTCGGAGGTGAGTTGTGATATCATCACAATCAAATGCACATTGCAATAATAAGCTTCTCATCCCCAGGAATGGAATATGAACGTTCCTTAAGACTATTAAATTCTGATAGCTTATAACCTCTTTCATGATATTGCTATTTTAGGAGCACATCGAGGCATATATCAGATATTACTACCATATTCACTTTAAGAATGGAGCAAATTGTCATCATTCAGACCTATCATATATTTATACCACATTCAATTCATGGAATGGAGCATATTCAATAGACAAATTTCATGTTCTTTTACCAAAAAGACATTATTTTGCCTTAGCCATCATAATATCATCGATATGGTGCATTGAAATTCAAACTCAACGTTCTATCAATATAAAGGCATCTTAGGCATAAATCAATGGGACTTGAACCCAACATCTTATCATCATGGTGCATCGGGACTTTAACCTAGTGTCTTACTTCTTTATATTATTGCCCAATATTTTAGTTGGTTATAGTTTGTGCGAATAACATGTTATGAAATATCAATTAAGAACAACAAGAATAAATATAGATAAGAGGAGAGGCTTCTTTATTTCTCTTGAAAGATGAGAGATCATAAGATTTAGGATACAATGAACAAAACCTCTCTATTTATAGGGGAAAATACTCCTAGTTTCTCTCTAAAAGATAAATATTTTATATCCTAGTAGATATCAACTAGATCTTGATATATCTTATCTATATTCTTGATATACATTCACTATAATGTAAAGACATTAATAACATATTTCATTTAGTTTATGAATTTTATGCTTTGAGTCTATTTATTTCTTACTCGTGAACTTCACTAATATAAAGCTTTATGATAGCACCTATTTTTTTTTTTCAATTTTGTGGATCAATCTATGATTTATCCTTCATGAAATTTAATAAAATTCATCATTTAGTAGCACCTTACGATTACATTGCCTTAAAAGTGAAGGACCTAGTTCAAACGAGAAAAGACTTAAGGTAAATACCTAGACATGCATCTCGTTAGATGCTCGTATTAATATAATTTTTTAATAATTAATTATTAAATAGAATTAACAATAAATTTTATTGTTTATGCTAGAAGCAGTGGTATACTGGATAATAGTTAGCTAAGGTTTTGAGTTAAAAGTGACAAAAGAATTTTAAAATGAGGTGAAGGTGATTCAAGTTTTAATAATTCAGTGTAGGTGACAATTACTTTATTATAGATTAAAAAAGTTGGAAAAATTTGAGAATAGCCCACATGTTTTTTAATTTACCCTTTGATCCAAATGTAAAACCAAATATAACTAGAAATGGAGGGAATAAAAGCCTGGTGTTTCTCTCTGTTCTCATTTATTGTTTTTTCTTTCTCTTCTCAATTTTGTTGTTCATTGTTGCTGCTGCTTTATTCATCATCTTCTTCTTCATTATAATCATCATCTTTTTTTTGTTCACCATTGTAGTTGTTGTTACCGCTACTGCTCCTACTTGACTAATTTTTTTGGTCAAATTTTATTTTGTACATCACTTTGACATTACTTCTTAGGTAGTTTTGGTAAATAAAATTATGATTTTTAGTTGAATTTCTCATCTGTGTACACTACTACTGCTGTTTTTCAATAATAGAAAGAAGAACCCAAACATGAATCCAATATATGAGTCATCTGTTGCAACGAAAGACTCATATGTTGGGTTCATGTTTATGGTTCTATAGTGCTGCAACATGAATTGAACAGATGGGTCATCTGTTGTAATAGATTAATCATTTGATGTAACAAATTAGTCATATGATGCAATTAATAAGTTATCTATTGTAAATCATCGATCAACAGATAAATCATTTGTTACCACAGATGAATCACATGTGTCAATAGAACCCAAAGTTTATTCCAACAGGTGAGTCATCTGTTGTAACATAACCTAATTATTATTATTATTATTATTACTATCAACCAGCCAATGGTCAACCGACAGTAGCAAGGCCCTCCTCAGCCTTCAAATCTCATAAAGTAGCCTTGCTCTCATGGCGCCCAACTCCCACTAGAGTTCAGGAATCTGCCTTTTAAGTTTCTGCTTTGTGTCACGTAGAATCACCATGTGCCAACCCAGATCAGCTATATCTAGAACACACATGCATTAACAAAAAAACATATAAAACTAAAGAAAGAAAAAAGTCCAACAGTTTTACAAAAAGTAAAAAAACATATCTCAATGGACGAAAAAGGAATCTTCTCTTTGAAGAGAATTGGTTGAAGATATAATAGTGTTTTTATAAAAGACAAGGTGTAAGAAATAAATAAAGTGGAGTAGACTAAACGAGTAAGGAGGGACCTATTTATAGAGGATTGAGCTTGAATGTGTTAGTCAAAAAGCCAAGATTGTTCACCTTCTTTTTTTTTTTAATAATTACATCCTTTAATTAAATAAAATTGGTGAATTTTTGACTATTTAAATTAAAAAATAGATTTAAATGCAAAAAAGGTGAACAATCATGACTTTTTACCTTTCCAATAACTATTTACTTATTAAATTAATAACCGTTTTCCTTGAGTTCTTCCAACATATGATCTATATGTTGCAATATGTTAGTGATCTGTTAGATTAAATCAAACAACTATCAAGACTTGTTTTGATTTATTTCCAACAGATAAGTAATCTGCTGCAACAACTTACTTGTCTGTTTGATATATTCCAAAAAATGAGTTATTTGTTGCAACATTCATCTAATTTGTTGATTCAATCAAACTACCTTTCTATGTTTTGTATATTTCTTCATGATGGGAAATGAAGATAAAATACTATTTTGTTTCTGTCATTGATGGGAACAAATGGGGTAGGAAGAATAAAAAGTGTGCAAATGGATGGATCCACTTTCATATATGTGACATATGGATTACTAATCAGGTTATTGTGACAAACACTCATAAAGTACAATGATTTTGTGAATGATATGTTTTACCTATTAGGCATTGGTCATTAAAATAAGATCTTTCCTTTTACAATCTAGTTTGGTATGTCCAACTATAGTCTAATGATGGTTTTGCTGATGTTTATGTTTATGTGTGTAGTTTGGAGAAGAGATAAAGATTTGATTGTAGTGTAGATGTTTAATAGTGATAGGACTGGTTTTAAGGGTTCAATAGATTGTTGAAAGGCTTCCGACTGTAAAATACTTTGAGGGATGATTTTTTTCCTGAGAAATTAGATCTCAGACTATAAAATGAACACTTATCTAACGTACAAATCCACTTTAGTTTGTACTTTAGATGACTTTGCATTTTACAGTCTGAGATATAATTTTTCTGGAAAAAAATTATCCTACGAAGAATTTTATAGTCGGAGGCCTTTCAACAATCCATTGAGCCTTTAAAACCAGTCCTATCGCAATTAAACATCTACACTACCATAAAACCATTATTTGTTCTCTAAACTACACACATAAACATAAACATTAGCAAAACCATTATTAGACTGTAGCGGAGTATCCGCACCACCTTCTAGGTCCCTTTGCCTGATCAGTTCGGACATACCAAACTTAACTTTAAAACGAAAGATCTTGTTTTAATGATTAATGCCTAATCAGTAAAAAACAACATTCACAAAATTATTCTACTTTATGTGTGTTTTCTCAATAAATTGATCAGTAACACATACCTCGTATATATGAAGTACAACGATTTGCAAACAACTTTTTCTTTTGAGAACCCATCTGTACTCTAGCCTTTTAAGTAAGTCAATCAAAAGTTGATCCACTTTCACTTTCCTTTCTTTTGGGAGACAAATTTTATCTACAAACATGAGGGAAACAAAAAAAATTACAATTGAGATCTCTACATTATCTAAAAAAAGGTAACACAAAATTCATTAAATACAACACATTTCAACAATAATTCCAACAGATGACCTATATGTTGCAATAGATTACCCCCTTCTTACAATAAATTGCACATCTATTGTAAAAGATGACCAACCTGTTGAAACAAATATGTCATCTATTGGAAGATCTATTTTCATTTATTCCAGCAGTTGTTTCATCTGTTGCAATAAATAGAGAATCTATAGGAAGATCTATTTTAATTTATTTCATCAGTTATTCATCTGTTGCAACAAATGAGGAATTTATTCGAAGACCTATTTTAATATCTTCCAATGGATTTTCCACCTGCTGCAACACCAATACCAACATTAACACCAACACCAACACTCCAAAACCAATATGAACAACACCAACAACATCAACAAAAAGATCAACATAACATTAACAAAACATCAACAAGGATTTTTAGTTTATGAAATCCAGGTTTTGAGTTTTTCTAAAAGATGACCAACCTGTTACAACTGATATGTTATCTGTTGGGAGATCTCAAGGGTCATGACTTTGATTATTTAATTAAAAAATTATTTGTAAATAAATAATAAATAAAAAATATGATATATCTTATTTTTTAGCTATTTAATTTAAATAACTCTTTTTCATCAAAGAAGACATGATAAATTTCAATGAAACATGCAAAGGACAAAGAAGAAGACAAGAAGGCAAAAATATCATAGAATATAAACCAGTGAAACCACATACCTCGTGTATATAGATCTATTATTTTGGTTCTGGTGGTGATGAGATCTGATTTTTCAGGTGAAAGAGGAGAGAAAAGACAGAAAAAAGACGAGATTATTGCGGTTGGTTTATATAAAAAGAGAGAAGAGAAAAGAAAATTTTTTTTGAGAGAAAATTGTAGAGATGGTTTTGAATATTTATTGGCGGTGGTTTGGTATTTTAAAAGATAAGATGGTGTCATTTAAAAGACAAGACAAGATAACAGACTTTTAACTTGTGAGTTATCCTAAAAATGTTTGAGCTTATTTTATTTTTATTTTATTTTGGAAAGAAAATTGCTTTATCCAACAGATAGGTAATTTGTTGTAGCGGATATTCTATCTGTATGATATTTTCCAATAGATGTGTCATCTATTGCAATAGATGTCTATATCTATTTGATAATTTCCAAAAGATAAGTCATCTGTTGCAATAGGTTGATCATCTGTTGTAACAGATGTTATAATTGTTTGATAACTTTCAATAGATGTGTCATCTTTTGCAATAGGTTAGTCATTTGTTTATTCAAATAAATCCATTATTATTAATAACTAAATTCTTTTAACAAAAAATAAATATGAATTTATACGTTCAATTCCAATTGATCAATTGATCTCATTGTAATAACATAATCAACTATTGTGTTCGTTCTGAGTAGGGTGATCAATTGACCCATTTTACCTGAAATGGTTCAAATCAAGCCATTAGTTATAATAAATAAATTGATTTAGCTAAAATCAAAGATGAATTGATGTGTTCAATTATAATTTTAATTTATCTTATTGCAATTACATGATCAACTGTTGTGTTCATCCTGAGTACGGTGATTAATTGACCAAGTTTACTTAAAATGGTTCAAATCAAACCATTAATTATAACAAAGAAATAGATTTAGCTAAAATCAAAGATGAATTTATCCGTTCAGTTACTATTTAAATTGATCTCCATGCAATTACATGAACAACTATTGTGTTCATCCTGAGTAGGGTGATCAATTGACCAATTTTACTTGAAATGGTTCAAATCAAGCCATTAATTGTAATAACTAAATTTATCCCTTTAAAAAAATTAATTAAGATCAAATGGAACCAAATTAACATTTTTAAAACTTATCATTCTTTTTCAAAATACAAATCAACTTATACAAACCATCAATTTATGTAAGACCCCGCATGATTCTTAGCTTAATCCAGTCCTTCAAGCTTGTTAAGGGGTCCTAGACTTAGAAAATTTTAGCTAAGTATTCAGACTTAGTGTTATTTTATCCTTTAAAAGTTGGCAATCTTATTTTTGACCTTTACGTCCATTAAATATTGATGTTTGTGTTAATTCATGATCAGTAACGTCAATAGGTGTTCCCGGATAAGTTTTGAATTTTTTGGACTTCATTTGAAGCACCTTTGGAATCCTAAGCCAGTGAATCAACGCGACCTTGATGCCTCAAATCTACTATCGCATTGATAAATGTTTTCTCCAACTCCCAACATCCAATACCAGTGAATCAATGCAGACTCGACGTGGTGCGTTAGCTATCGCGTCAATGCCAATAACGTGATGAGTTGGCCTGCGCGTTGATGGTTCATGTTTATAGTGATTAAAAATCCACATCCTCAAGGTTGATTAAGTCTTTTTTCCACGACTTTAAGCCCTCATAAATAAAATTCAGCCCTCTTTTAGGAAGTTATAATCATTCTTTCACAAATTGCTCAAGAACAAAAAACCCTAGGTGAATTAAATTCAAATTCAAGGCTCAAAATTCCACCGTTAATTTTCCAGAATTCACTAACTAAGGTATGTGAAGTATTCATCCAAGGGTTCCTTCCACCCTTAGAGTCCAAGAAACTCCTTTAAAGCTCATGTAGAGTGATTTCATGATTTGAATTAAAGTGTATTCATGATTTATTACAAGAATCATGTAGAGTTTTTTGATATGTGTTCTTTATCATGTGAATTCATGTTAAACCTCTTTGAATTGTGTAATTGGAATTAAATCATAATGCCTACATGTTGTTTTAGTATTATGTGCATATATTGTGCCCCACAAATGTTTGTTGAATTGTCCATGTGACTTGAATAGTGAAATTATATCATGTTAGCATGTATGCAAGTGTTTGCTTGAATTCCCAAATGAATGAATGATGACTAAGTAGTTAGTTACCATGTCTCAAGATTATGCCATTTCTTTTAAGTTTATGCTATCGAGTTCTGGGGGTGTTTAATACCCGATAATTTAGCTGCTTGTCTAGAGCCATGGTCAGTCATAGAGTAGTATCAGTCATATGGTGATTGGTAGATTTCAGTCAGCTACATAACTTAGGAAAACTCACTAAACTCGGAATTAGTCCAGCTCAGTTCAGTAAAATCAATTCAGTTCAGTTAAACAGTACGATCAGTAATAGTTCAGTCAAGCCTAGTGTAACGCCCTAAATCTGGTACCCAGAATGCTACACTGTGCTCATGACCTTGAAGGACCACAAGCTAACCCATAACTGATATATGTACCTAAATACTGCATAATATATTGTATAAATATTGAAATAGTATGATAAATCATGCCATATATAAAAATTGTGTTGTGCCTATTCTTAGCTAGGATACTGTGGCAGATCTCACAAAGCTTGCTATGGTTGATTTTGATGCTATCCTAGGGATGGACAGGCTCCATTTGTGCTATGTCACCTTGAATTGTAGGACCCGAAGAGTCACTTTTTTTATTTTCCAAATAAGTCTGTGATAGAATGGGAGGGACATTCTTTAGCACCTAAAGGGCACTTTATATCTTATCTCAGGGCCTGTAATATTATTTCTAAAGGTTGCTTGTATCATCTTATTTGGGTTAAAGATTCTAGTGCCGAAAGTTTCCCTCTTCTGTCTGTCCCCATAGTGAATAAATTCTTAGAAGACTTTCTAGATGATCTCCCAGCAATACCACCTGATAGGGAGATAGATTTTGGTATTGATTTATTGACAGATACCTGTCCTATTTTTATTGCACCATATAGGATGGCTCCTGCAGAGCTAAAAAAGTTGAAAGAACAGCTAGCAGATCTTCTATATAAAGGTTTTATCCGCCCAAGTGTGTCTCCCTGGGGTGCACATATAATTTTCATGTGAAAGAAAGATGGTTCCCTACTTATGTGCGTAGATTACCACCAGTTAAACAAGGTCACTATAAAAAATAAGTATCTGCTTCTTAGGATTGATGATTTGTTTGACCAACTTCAGGGTGCAAAATGTTTTTCAAAGATAGACCTTCGTTCGGGATATCACCAGTTGAAAGTTATAGAGTCAGATATTCCCAAAACAACATTCCAAACCAGATACAGCTATTATGAGTTCTTAGTCATGTCCTTCGGCTTGACTAATGCCACTACAACTTTTATGGATCTAATGAATAGGGTTTTCTATTTGTTTCTAGATTTGTTTGTCATTGTATTCATTAGTGACATTTTGGTATATTCTAAGAGAGAGGAAGACCATTCCAATAACCTTCAAATTATCCTTCAAAGCCTTAAAGATCATAAGTTGTATGCAAAGTTCACCAAGTATGAATTTTGGTTAAATGTTATTGCTTTCTAGGGGCATATTGTGTCTAGTGGGGGGATTAAGGTTGATCCCCAAAAGATTGAGGCAGTGAGAAAATGGCCTAGACCCACGACTCCAACCAATATTTGGAGCTTCTTAGGTTTGGTGGTTATTACAGAAGATTTATCGAGAGTTTTTCTTCCATAGCTTCACCACTTACTAAGTTGACTCAAAAAAAGGTGATGTTTTTGTGGTCTAACTCTTGTGAGAAAAGTTTTGAGAAGTTGAAAAACAAGTTGACTACTGCTCCTGTTCTGACTCTTCTGTAGGGTAGAGTAGGTTTTGTTATATACTTCGATGCATCTCGAGTGGGACTTAGGTGTGTTCTTATGCAGCGCGGTAAGGTAGTAGTTTATGCATCTAGTCAGTTGAGGGTGCATGAGCAGAACTACCCTACTCATGACTTGGAGTAAGCGGCTATGTTTTTTTTACTTAAGATCTGGTGGAACTATTTGTATGGGGTACACGATATATTTTTTGACCATAAGAGTTTATAGTTTGTTTTCTCATAGAAAGAATTGAATCTCAAGCAGAGACGGTGGTTGAAACTTTTAAAAGACTATGACATGAGCCTGCACTATCATTCGGGCAAGGCAAATATGGTAGCCGATGCCCTCAGCAGGTTATCTATGGGCAGTCTTTCTCATATTGGGAAAGAAAAGAGGGAGATAGTAAAGGATATTCACTGACTTAAAAATCTAGGAATGCAACTTTTAGATTTCGAGGATGGAGGAATGGTTGTTCATGAGATAGCTAAATCTTCCCTTTGTGCAGAAGTCAAAGAAAAGCAAGTTAAAGATCCCATCTTGATGCAGATCAAGAAAGATATGGGTCAAAAAAAGGTATGGTCTTTTGAAATTTGTGGTGATGGTGTTTTGATATACCAGGGTAGATTGTGTGTGACAGATGTAGATGGTATGAGGAAGAGAATCCTTGACAAAGCTCACACGTCGAGGTATGTTGTTCACCCTAGCTATACTAAGATGTATTAGGATTTGAAAATAATTTATTGGTGGAATAATACGAAGCATGATGTGGCTAACTATGTTGCCAAGTGTTTGAATTGTAAACAAGTTAAAGTCCAACATTTGAGGCCAGGTGGTTCTTATCAAGAGATAGCTTTTCCTTTGTGGAAGTGGGAGATGATTAATATGGACTTAATTATAGGACTTTTGAGGTCACAAAACTAGTATGATTCTATTTGGGTGATAGTAGATAGGTTGACCAAGTCAGCTCACTTTCTACCTGTCAGGACAAATTATCCAGGAGAGGATTATGCCAAGTTGTTCATTGCAGAAATAGTTCATTTGCATGGGGCGCCTCTGTCCATCATATCTGATAGAGGTACACATTTTCTTTATATTTTTGGAGATTGTTTCAAAAGATTTTAGGTGCCCAAGTGAATTTGAGCACGGCTTTCCACCCTCAGACTGATGGGCAAGCTAAGTGCACCATCCAAAACCTTGAGGATATGTTGAGGGCCTGTGTGATTAATTTTAAAGGTAGTTAGGTAGAGCACTTGCCATTAATAGATTTCACATATAATAACAGTTTCCATTCCAATATTAAGATGGCATCTTTTGAGGCATTATATGGGACAAGATGTAGGTCCCTGATAGGATGGTATGAAGTAGGTGAGACACAAATATTTGGGCTTGATCTTGTTCATCAGGCAATAGAGGCTGTAAAATTCATTAGAGAATGACTTAAGACATCTTAGAGTCATTACAAGTCTTATGTTAATGTTAGGAGAAGAGATCTAGAGTTTGAGGTTGGAGATTGGGTGTTTCTCAAGCTTTCTCCAATGAAGGGAGTCATGTGATTCGGGAAGAAAGGTAAGCTGATTCCTTGCTATATAGGACCATATTAGATTGTAAGAAGGATAGGTGGAGTTGCATATCAGTTAGAATTGCCAGCTAGTTTGGGTTTGGTTCATCCAGTATTTCATATATCTATGTTGAAGAAGTGTATTGGAGACTATTGTTTAGTATTTCCTGTCGAACAAATCAAAGTGACAGACTCCTTATCCTATGAAGAAGAGCCAGTAGAGATTTTGGATAGCCATGTTAGAAGATTTAGAAACAAAGAGATAGCCTTAGTTAAAGTTTATGGAGAAACTAGAAAATGGAAGAAGCGACTTGGTAATCATAAGTTGACATGAGATCTAGATACCCAAACCTTTTTGATCCAATGGATGACGAAATGGAAGGTACAATCCTTGCCTTATTCTTTCTACGCCTTAGTATTTTTGAAATTATACTTGTCTGTATCCCGCGTCAACATTCAGGGATGAATGTTCTCGGGGGGGGGGGGGGGGCATTTTGTAACGCCCTAAAGTTTTTCTTAGCTAAATTTTGTCCCTAAAATATAAAACATTCTCTTCTAAAATGATTTATACTTTTTTCCCGATGGAATCCCTTATATTTCAAATTTTCATTTCATAGATGATTGAATAAGTTTTCTGTTGACATAAGATTCGTCCAAAACGGACACTCAGTGAAGGAGTTATGATTAATTTAAGTCCTAGTCGTAAAACATCGTCATTCCAGTGCTTGGCGCATCGCGGAGAGGGTGTAAATAACGATGGTCAATTTCCAGTGGGACTCCGTGATGGTATCGCATCACAGAGTGGGCCAAATTCAGATTCGTTAATTTCTAGTGAGCCACCATGATAGTGGTGTGTTACGGTGGCCCATGAAATTGGGCTCTTAGTTATATTTTAATACCGGTCTTATTAAGGATATATTGGGTATTTTCCCATACCCTTATTAGTCCAAGCATGAGTTTTCAACCCCAGTTGAGCATATTACTCATACATTCACCAAAAATATTCAAGAATACTGTCTAGGGTTCCATATTGATAATCTAAATAAATCAAGATTCAATCGTAGGTTTTCAAAACAAATTGAAGATTTGGAATCCCCAATCCGTGGGCATCAAGAAGCATCCTTTAAATTTCTAGATAGAGGTATGTGGGGTTTATCCTAAAAAAACTACATGGGCTTAAAACTATTAGAGCATAATTTTTAGATTTTTATGCATGAATTTCAAAGGTGTTTTGGAATTTATGTTCTAAATTACGTACTCCGAATGTTTTATAGTTACTATTGTTTTGACCTCGTCGTCCTATCCCCTAAATTGATTAACATGTATACGTATATGTATGGAATTTGAGATTTAAGATTTTTGAGAGCATAAATTATGAACTTTGACATGACCACTTGTGTGTTAAGAGAAACAATTGCATGTGAATTGAGAACTTTGACATGACCACCTTGTACTATTGAAATGCTTGAGAAAGATGAGTTCCTTGCATATGTTTACATGTCATTTGAGAAAGAGTTTCTTTGAATTGAATTATTGAAATGGTGGTCCCAAAACTTGTGTTTTAAAAATAGAGATTTACGGTAGAATAATAATGACTCAGAGATGTGACTTGCAAGTCAATGGTATGATGATACCATATGTATTTATGCCATAACAGATTATGTTTTCAGAGCATGTTTTAAGAGTATGTTTTCAGAGACTGTATGTTTTCAGAGACTGTATGTTTTGATAAAGTTTTAAAAAGAGGCTTAAAGAGGGTTAGGTGGTTACCCGAAGAAGTCGCGAGTTCAAGCAACTCTTTGTTTGAAATCGTATTTGCTGATACGAGTAGATTATTATTGTACGCTGGCGATGGCCGTGTGGCGTAGTAGATTCAGAGACTCCGACCCTTGCGGCACACTTGGGTTGGGGGATTTGTTTCTGAGTTAATGGAAGTTTCCATATAGCCTATGGAGATTTTTAGAGTGGTAGGGTATACCACCTAGCGCAGAAGTAACACAGATTTCCCAAAGTTGAGATGATTTTTACAGAGTCTTTAAAATGCCCATGTGAATTCTTACCTATGATATACTTATGAACTGTTTTAAATTTCTCTCATATATGTTGAATAATAAATAATTATTTTGGACATGATTTGCGTACCAGTACATCTGTATTGACCCCCCTTCCTCTTAGGTTCTAAGACTCAGTCAATTTAGACAACTGATCAGATTGTGGAGTGGTGAGCCTTCTCTGTTCCAGAAGGCCTGTCTTTTCAGATTATGTCACTTATTTCAGTTTTGATCTTCTAGGGGCCTTGTCCCAGTTTCAGACAGTTGTTAGATTTTCATGTAATAGAGATTTCACAGACTGAGTCAGATGTTATTTAGATGTAGTTGATTTACAGTTTTCATACTTATGTTGAATTCAGAATTGACCATGTTTCTGTAGCATATTATGTTTCCGCATCTTCCTTTATTATATGAATGTTATGTATAATTAGCAGATAGAGAAGGGCGTTGCGGGCCTTCATGTTTTAAGATATTCGTCACGGCCAGGCCCTAGTTCGGGTCGTGACAATTGAGCTTTCCCTTCTTGCCAAATCTCTTCACTCCCTTCATGGGAGTGAACTTTAGATAAATAAAGTGACCAATCTCAAACTCAAGATCTTTTCTTCGCTCATTCGCATAAGACTTCTATCGGGTCTGAGCAGCCTGGAGTCTTTCTCTGATCAATTTGACTTTTTCTAAGGCATCGAATACTAAGTCAGGCCCTATAATTGAGGCCTCACTAACTTCAAACCAACCGACTAGAGATCTGCATCTCCTACTATAAAGAGCTTCGAATGGAGCCATCCAAATTCTGGAATGATAGTTGTTGTTGTATGCAAACTCAATCAACGAAAAGTGGTAATCCTAACTACCCTTGAAATCAATTGCATACGCTCGCAATATATCTTTTAAAGTTTGAATGGTCCTTTATGCTTAACCTTCTGTCTGAGGATAAAAGCCTATATTGAGATGAACTTCCTAAGCTAACTTCTTCTTACTGTCCTCAACATGAGCAACATTAACCATTGATAGTCTATTAAGAGCATCATCCACTACATTGTTTTTTCTTGGATGATAAAGGACACTCATGTCGTAATCTTTCAAGAGATCTAACCACCTTCTTTAAAGGAGGTTGAGATATTTATAAGAGAATATGTACTAAAGGCTCATATGGTCTGTGAAGACATCTACATGAACTCCGTATAGATAATGCCTCCAAATCTTTAAGGCAAAAAATACGACTGCTAACTAAAGACCATGAGTAAGATAATTCTTCTCATGGGGTTTAAGCTGCCTGGAGGCATAGGCTATGACCTTACCATGCTGCATGAGGACACAAGCCAAACCTACTATGGATGCATCACAATATACTAGAAACCCATCTAGACCATCTAATAACACTAGAACTAGAGCAGAGGTAAGTCCAGTCTTCAACTCCTGAAAACTCTTCTCGTACAGATATGACCATTAAAATTTGACTTTTTTTTGAGTCAATCTGGACATAGGGGATGAAATAAAAGAAAATCCCTCAACAAACCGTCTGTAATAGCCAGCCAAACCCAAGAAACTTTTGATGTATGATGGAGATACAAGGCGGGGCTAGTTTCTTACTGCTTCAGTCTTTTGAGGATCAACTCTAATGCCATCACTGGAATTGATATGACCAAGGAATGTTATTGACCTTAGCAAAAAATTCATACTCTCTGAATTTGGTGAACAACTGATGATTTCTGAGAGTCTGCAATACTATTCTGAGATGGTCTGTATAATTACTCTCACTACAAGAGTAAACAAGGATGTCATCTATGAAGACTATAGCGAACATGTCCAAGTATTTCTCTAACACATGATTCATCAAGTCCATGAAAGATGCTGGGGCATTGGTAAGACAAAAGGACATAACTAGGAATTCAAACTGACTATACTGAGTACGAAAATCTATTTTTGAAATATCATATTCTCTGACTATGAGTTGATGATAGCTTGATCTGAAGTCTATCTTAGAGAAATAGCTGGCACCCTGAAGTTGGTTAAATAAATCATCGATCTTAAGAAGTGGATGCTTGTTCTTAACCGTGAATTTATTGAGTTGACCATAATCAAAGCACATTCTAAGAGAACTGTCTTTATTTAGCAAGAACAAGACTTGTGCGCCCCACGGGGACACACTAGGTCAGATGAATCCCTTTTCTAAGAGATCCTTCAACTTTTCTTTCAGTTCTCTAAGTTTTGTTGGTGCCATTCTGTAGGGTGAAGTAGATATAGGATGAGTATCTGGAAGAAGATCAATGTCAAAATCTATTTCCCTTTCTGTAGAAATTTCTGGAAGATCTTCAAGAAAGATATCTGAATATTCACTCACGATTGGGACTGATTCAAGACTAGGAGTCTCAGAACTAGGATCCTTAACATGAACAAGATGATAGACACATCTCTTAGATATCATTTTCCGTGCCCGAAGGTAGGAAACAAGCTGACCTCTGAAAGCTGAAGTACTACTCTTCCACTCTAGGATAGGCTCATTAGGAAACTAAAACTGGACAACTCTGCTTCTATAGTTGACAGTGGCATAGTAGGAATGAAGCCAATACATGTCGAGAATGACATTAAAATAAGTCATCATCAATTTGGCTAAGTCTGCTGAAGTGACTTTCTGAGATATCATAACCGAACAGTTCTTGTATACCCACCGGGCTATGATAGTTTTACCCACTGAGGTAGATACTGAGAAGGGCTCTGCTAGAATTTTGGAATTAGCTTTGAAATTCACTGCTATAAAGGGAGTAACAAAAGACAAAGAAGCTCCTGGATCTAGCAAGGCATAAACATGCAAATAAAAGATCTGTAGCATACCAATAACCATATCAAGAGAATTTTCCCGATCTTACTGGGACTGGAGAGAATAAAGTCTATGTGGGCATTGTCCACTAGTAGCACTGGAGGTGGTACCCTACTAATTTGGGCAACCGGACTGAGCTGAGGAATGGTTTAGCTGACCTTGAGGACCTGGATGAGGATAATCCCTGACTCTGTGTCCTAGCTTGTCAAATCCAAAACAAATACCACTACCCGCTCTGCAAGTACCCTGATGGTGCTGGCCACATGTCTGACAAATAGGATAGGTTCATGCAGTGCTAACACTGCCCTGAGATTTAGAGCCTGGTTCCCTATCTCTATTGTCATCTCTGAATTTTAGCGATAGAACACTAGATGAAAAAGGAGCTGGAACTGATCACTTAGGATGAACCTAAGAACGGTTTCCTCTCTCTGACTTAGGTTGAGCAAAGTTGAAACTACCTATGCTTGCTCTCTTATTCTGCTTCTCTCTCATCTTAATCTTTTGCTCTTCTATCTGCTGAGCATAGGTCATAAGCCTGGCTATGCTCATGTCACTATTTAATATCGCTGACCTGCACTTATTGACCATACTATCATTCACCCTAAAAACAAACTTACTCATCCTGGCCCTGCTATCAGCAACCACATAAGGAGCGTATTTAACTAGTTAAGTAAACTTAAGAGAATACTCTTTCACCATTATATTGCCCTGGCTGAGGTTAGTAAACTCTAACACCTTAGCTTCTCTCAACTCTAGGGAAAAGAATCTATCTAAGTAGGCAGTGGCCAACTCCTCCCACTCAATAGGCCCTGCATCAACTGACCTTTCTGACTTTCACTATTTGAACTAAGTGTGATCAAAATCCTGCAACTGATATGCAGCTAGCTCAGCACTATCACTAGAAGTAACCCCCATGATTTATGTAACCTTTTGAACCTGTTCTAGGAACTCCTAAGGATCCTCTTCTTACTTAGACCCGAAAGAGGATGGAGGATTTATTCGGGTGAAGTCCTGAATCCTGGCAGAAGCTGAATTGGCCACTGGGTTGGCTAGAACGATAGTTATTTGCTCATTTTGAGCAGAAACTAAATTATCAAGAGTGGTGAATGCAACTCTGAACTCTGCATGAGAAACGTGTTCGTCCAAGGGATCTGCTTGATCGGGCTGTAGGGCTGACTGATTTCTGTTTCTTCTTTTGAGAGGCATGTTCTGTAGAAGAAAGGAAGAAACAAATTTGACTGAGAGTTAAATTTGAGCTTACGCTCACTGGCATGAAATGAATACTGAAAAAGGGAAACTTTTCCTAAAATAGCTCATAGCCTCCTACACATAAATGTGGCATACAACACACCCATGTACAAAACTCTACTAGATGCGGTTTTTAGACTTCCTAGGACTATTGAACTTTAGGCTTTGATACCAAGTTTGTAATGCCCCAAATTTGGTACCCGGAATGCTACATGGTACTCATGACCTCAAAGGACCATAAGCTAACCCATGATTGATATCTATACCTGAACAATGCATAATATACTATATAAATATGGAAATAGTAGGTTGAATCATTCCATAAGGTTCAAAACTGATAAACATTTTATAAAACCATATCTAAATAATGTGGTAAAACAATACCAAAACTAAAGCAATGTCTAAAAACATCTAGTTTGAAAACACTGTAGTCTGAAAACCTCTAAACTATCTGAATAAGGAGTTGATGGGACATGTCCCTAACTAACTCCAATTGCTGAAATAAACTAAGTAATAAAGAAATAAAGTAATGAATATGTCCTCAAAGGATGAGGACTCATTACTAACTCTGACTGTTGAAACTGGAATGCTATTGATGCTCTGGAGCTCGTGCCTCTAAACCTATGGTATAGAATAAAATACCATAGCACAAATGTATCAGTACAATGGAATATACTAGTATGCAAGTGAGGTAGGCTGAATCCAAAAGGGTTTATATGCATGAACTATGCTAACTGGCCGAATAACATGAGCGTGATAATACATGTACGAATAAGTGACTATGACTGAATTTGAGATGGCACTGACTGCTGAGTATGATTACTGATAACATGAGTCACTGATAATAGATATAACTAATATTGAGTGACTGTATTTATTAGTTTAGGTTCTGATAGAACTAATTGAGTTCTGTACTACTTTGAGTTGACTATATCTGACGGTCATGGATTCTGAAGATCTATCTGAGTTTTTTTACTGAGACTGAGACTGTTACTGTAATTATCAGAAGTATTCATTTAACTGGCATGCCCCTAATAAGCTATTATAGCTGAGTTGGGGTCCAATCTATAACCCCAATTGGAAGGGTGTCAATAGTACGCCACTGGTAAGGACAAACTATGAGTGATCCCTCATATAACAGGTTAAGACACATCATCTACCCTTAAAATAACAGGTTTAATATCTCAAACTATGCTGGCTACGTAGTTCTGGAGCACAAAGATTGCTTCTAAGAATCACAACCTCAAATAACAGGTGAGTTACCATCCTTGGGCGCACTCGGTGCTGAATTCTACTCCCATCTGAATAGACACTTAACATGATTAACCGAACTAAACTAGATTGAGTTCCTTAGGTTCCATAACTGATGGAATACTATTGAGATTTACTGAATTACTGAGCTTTCTAAGATTGCTGGGGTTACTGAGTATTCCTGAGTCACATGACTGACTGAGTTTTATGGTTCATGGATTGATTGAGGGTATCTTGTAAACATGGCACTGGCTCTAAGAACACAACTATATTTATTGGGTACAAGTACCCCCAAGACTTGATGGAAGGAAACTGATAAGGGATGACACTCTTGAATACATGACTAACATCAACAATCCATAATACAATAAGTTGGGGATTTCATGAAGTACATGGTTATCATAATCTTGTACATGGTTGGGATACATATAATCAATGTCATAATTCCATATTATAGCATCATGATCATTTCAACAAACATCTACATTGCACATCAATAGCATGTGAGTAATTGGAACATAAGGGTAAAATATGAATCCATCACTTAAGTCATAATTGAACTATATTACATAATTTCTTATCTCTTAGGCATTTTATCAAACACTTATGTTCCATTACTTAGGAAATGTCATAATCATCAAATTAACATATTATAACCAACTAAAATTCATGGTTTTCAACTCATATGCTAACATATTTTTATAAAAATACATAAACATTCCAAACTTGAGAATCATAAAACAATAACCACATGCACATAATCAACCCATAGCAAGAATATCAAATTCATAGTTTAAAACT
The DNA here is from genome assembly GCF_002878395.1 of Capsicum annuum. NCBI lineage: Eukaryota > Viridiplantae > Streptophyta > Magnoliopsida > Solanales > Solanaceae > Capsicum > Capsicum annuum. The sequence continues at coordinate 52,763,196 of NC_061121.1, read as the reverse complement.
GATTTCTTAGGCTTTATGGATGAAAGGGATCCATGAATGAACACTATGCATACCTTGGATGGAAGATTCTTGCGGAATAACGGTGAAGTCGTTGAAATTGGATCCTTAATTCAAAAACCCTAAGCTTTTTTTAATGGATTTTGAGAGAGACAATTCTAATTTGGGTGAAAAAAAGTTGAATTATGTATTTTTGGGCTTATATAGGGATGGAAAATTGACCCTTTTGCCCTTGAGGATGCGTTCATTTAATGACTAAAAAAAAATTGGGTGCCGATGCTATAAGCGACGCGGTGCATTGATGGATGTGATGCGATACTTGAAGTTTTGCGCCCTGATCACTTCGAACCTTAGAATTTTTAGCTCTAGCAGCCCGCACTAATATTGACCAACGGTGCATCAAAATCGAATTAGTTCACTATTTTAGAACTCCGAACATGTTCTAAATGTGTTCAAAATAATCCAAAACTTATTCACAAACACCTATTGATCTTCCTGATCATGATTTATAAAAATATAGACCGTTTTAAGAATGTTAAGATCGCATAATGAGATTGCCAACTTTCAAATGATAAAATAAACTAAGTCTAGAAGCTTAGCTAGGATTTTCTAAGTATGGGACCCCTTAACAAGCTTAAGGGACTGAATTAAGCTTAAGAAAATTGTTGGGTCTTATACCTAGTATGAATTAGGAAATCAGTTCAGTGTCTATTTAGTTGGGAGTAGGATTCAACACTGAGTGAAGCCAAGGATGGGGGCTCACTTGCCATTAGAGGGCGTGGTCCTTAAAAGCAATCCTTGTATTCCAGAACTATGTATCCACCGTAGGTTGCGATATCTCCCTGAAAAACTATGGTTGATATATATCATTTAAGTTTTCCTAACAGAGAGGGTTGACGAAAGAGATTTCTGTTAGAGAGGGCTAACTCACAACTTATTCTTACCCGTGGCATGGTAGTAACATCTTTCCAACTAGGTTATAGGTTGGAACCTAAATCAGTTAGAGAATGGGTATGTCGGTAAGATGATTACTTCCCATAGTCTCTATTTCAGATTTAGTGTCACTATGGAACTCAGTTCAGTTCTGCAGATTTAGGACTGTCAGACATAGTTACTCAACTCAGTACGAGATTCAGCATAGATCTGCAGAATCAAGACTATCAGATACATTTATTCAGTTACAGTAATTTATTATCAATACTCTCAGATATTAGTTAATCTATAATTAGATTCAGTATTAAGTGTTATAATGATCTCAGTACAGTTTACATATTCATATATGTACTCTCATTCAGTCATACTCATGATATTTAATTAGTATTGTTCATTCATATGAACCCATGTATTTGTGCCTACCTCACTGAGCATACCAGTATATTCAAGGTACTGACCCATGATTTTTTTGTGCTATGATGTCTTATATCATAGGTTCAGACAAAAGGGCTCCAGAGCACCCTTAGCAGTTCTGATTCTCCGCATAAAGAGTTAGTGGTCAGTCCTCATAGTTTGAGAATGTGATTATTTATTTCAGAATTTTAGTTTATTTTTAAGTATTTATAGTTAGTTGGGGGTTTGTCCCATCAACTCCATAGCTCAGATAGTTCAGACAGTTTAGAGGCTTTTCAAACTAGAGTATTTTCAGATAGTTGTTCAGTTTTCAGTATTGATGTTCAGTTTTGGTATTGTGATCTCATATTTAGTGTTATTTATAGTATTGATCCTTATGGAAAGTTTTCCACCTATTTTCTACATATTTATCAAATTATTATTATTCAGTTATTGCAACAGGTACCAGTCATGGGTTAGCTTGTGGTCATTTGGAATTAAGAGCATCGTGTAGCATATGGGGTACAAACTCGGGGTGTTACAAACTTGGTATCAAAGCCTAAGGTTCAATAGAGTCCTAGGAAGTCTGAAAGCCACATCTAGTAGAGTTTTATGCATGGATGTGTTGTGCACCATACTTATGGATAGAAGGCTACGAGATGTTTTAAGAAAAGTTTCCCTTTTTTCAGTATTCATGTAATGCGAGTGAGCATGAGCTCCAGTTAAATTCGTAGTCTAATCATTTATCTTCCATTTATAGAATATGCCTCCAAAGAGGACTAACGAAGAGGAACAAGAGACCAGTCAGAACCTCAGCCCGTTCAGACAGATCCCCTGGATGAGCACGTCTCTCATGAAGAATTTAGGGTTGCATTCACTACTCAAGCCAATTTTGTCGCATCTCAGAATGAATGACTAAATGTTGTTCCAGCCAACCCAGTGGACAAATCTATAGCATCTAGGATTCGAGACTTCACCCGAATAAATTCTCTCTTATACTCAGGTTCTAAGTCTGAAGAGGATCCACCAGAGTTCCTCGATCAGGTTCAAAAAGTCACAGATATTATGGGAGTGACTTCCAATGAGAGTGATGATTTAGCTGCCTATCAGTTACAAGATGTAGCCCATACGTTGTTTAAGCAGTGAAAGGTAGACAGGGGAGCAGATATAGAGCCCATAGAATGAGAATACTTTGCTATGGCCTTCTTAACTAGATTCTTTCCCTTAGAGCTAAAAGAGCCCAAGATATTAGAGTTCATAAACCTGAGGCAAGGCAGTATGAGTGTGAAAGAGTATTCCCTCAAGTTTACTCAGTTAGACAAGTATGCACCTCATATAGTAGTAGATAATAAATCTAGAATGAGCAAGTTTGTGTCTGGCGTATCAGGTAGAGTGGTTAAGAAGTACAAGACTGAGATGTTGATTAAAAAGATGGACATATCTAGGCTTATGGTCTATGCTTAATAGATTTAGGAATAGAAACTTAAGAAGATGGAGAGAGCAAAGAAGAAAGCTAGAATGAGTAGCTTTACTGTTTCCCAACCAAGGTCAAAGGGTGGTAATCGTTCTTAGTTTATTCTAAAGTTATCATCCATAATTTCTTCTTGATCTAGTACACTAGTTCCAAGGTTCAGGAGTGACAGTCATGATGGGGTGCTAGGCTCCAAAACCTACGGTAGTGAAAGCAGTGTTTGTACTAATCCGCTTTGCAAAGAATGTGGTAAGAATCATAAGGGTATGTGTAGAGCTTGCAGTGATATATGTTTTGGATGTGGCGAGTCAGGACATAGAATTTGAGACTGTTCTAAGGCTGGTCTACAAAGTAAGCATAGTTGTCCTTCAGCTCAGTCCAGTTTCCCGAATCAGAAGGGTGCCACTTCCAATGCCGCCAATGGGCAGCTTCCAAATAGGCTTTATGCACTTTAGTCTAGGCAATATAAGGAAAGTTCACCTGATGCGGTCACTGGTATGTTATAGATCTCCCATTTACATATTTATGTCTCATTTGATCCAGGAGCTTCTCTATATTTTGTAACTCTTTGCATAACAGTTAACCTTAAAGTCAGACCAATTATTAACAAAACCTTTCTCAGCCTCCACCCCAATGGGTCAGTCTATCATAGCCTGGTGGGTATACAAGAACTTTCCGATTATGATATCTTAGGAAGTTAGGCTTTCAAATTTCAGTAGTAATATTAGTATGTGTATAAAATTAATGGGTGGGAATGATGCCCAACCCGTCTTTACCTTAGTTCAAACTTTTATACTTTAGTCATCACGATACCTACGCATGCTTCACATCTTAGCTCTTTGAACACAACTTATATTCATGCACTTTCCATAGAATTGTGTGTGTTGTCAGTTCTTAGTATGAGGAGTTCCAGTTCACTTAGTAGTACAAATTATGTTCCATGAACACGAAAACTCCAAACTCAGGTTATGTAGGTTTTAACTTCTGCACTCATGCCTTACAGTGTGTTCAGTCCTAGTTACCATCTGAATCATAGTCTCAGTTACAGTCTTAGTTATATTGTCAGTCTCAGTCCAGTAATCAAACCAAAAATCAGTTCAGTTTTAAGTTTACTCGACCATAGTGTATAGTTATCAGTTACTCAGTTATTTGTATTTTAGTACCTCAATTGATAGACTATTTCAGAACTATGTTATACGCTTGGTCTTGCATTCTCAGATAATACATTTTTCATGAATTCATGCTCAGTTATCTCATGTTACTAAGTCAGTCCCTTCCTTATATGTATAATACCCTACAGTTTCAGTCCAGTTATTCAGGCTTAGTACAGTTCAGTCTTGCAAACCCAGTATTCAACAAATAGTCATTCAGTTAATCATATAATCTAGTATGGTTATGCCTTCGTGCGCAATGCCCATGTGAATATTTTTCAGTAGTCCCAAGTAAAGTGTCATGCTATGGTTGAGAGTATAGTTGAGAGAGTATTCAAGGGATAGGTCTAAGCTTGAAAATTTGTAGTTTCAGTGCATAAGTCTTAGTCACTCTATCTTAGATAATGATTCGTAGGCCTCACCTCATATTACAAAATTTTAGCTACATCGTGGTGTCTTATTCAGACAATGCCAAGATTTCCTTTCTCCCTAAAGTTGCTGAAAACTCAATAAAAAAGTGTTAGAGAAAATCTCCAGTTAAGAATAAGTTTTTAGTATGAGATAGTCCGTAAAGCCAGTAATTTAGCGTAGTAGTTAGATGGATAAATTCGTGTGGTGTGGTTTTCCATTTTTCTATCTAGTTGTACTATCCTATGTCTCATGAATGTAACTATTCTAAGATGGACCAACAAGGTAGTTGCGTGTTCAGCTCATCTCATGTATTATGTCTCAGTTTCAGGCCCTAGATATTTAGTCATGATTCAGTTCAAAGGTGCCTTGTGCATCGCCCAAGTTTTCCTCAGTATCTCAGCCAAGTTAGTATTCTTCGTGGGACATAATATCCCAAGCGACAGATGCGCTATAACCCCAAGCTTTTATGTCCTAAACCTCCTAATTCTCTTCATGTAATGATTCAGTTTGGAGTAGTGGGTACTCATAAGTTGACCCTCAAGTTCCAATATTAGTCGTAAGCCACGTATTCAAGGGGCTCAGTTCTATTCAGGATATTCAGTTCAGGTATCACGTTCCAGTCTTATTCATATTCTCATGTTCCCATTCATGCATACTCCAAAAATTATCTTGGGTTCATCAGTATTTTTCAGTTTAAATAATAGTTTTTCCTTAAGCTTATTCAGTTTCATGCTCAGATTTTCCATTAAAAATTTGGTATCATTTACCATTGCATATTCAGTCATATGTTTAAGAGTTATTTCAGTTATGTATTCATCCATCAGATACGCATATTCAGTATGAGAAACTCAGCTTATCAGAAATCCCAGTCATACATTCATAAATCAACTCAGTCATGTACTCATGCATCAGATATGCATGTTCAGTATGAAATTCAGTATGTCAATAATGATAATCAGATAATTATTTCTCAGATGTTTATGTTCAGTAAGAAAGTTCAGTTTACAAGTATACTCAACTTAGTCACCTTCATTCGAGGATGAATGTTCCCAAGGGGGAGATAATGTAAGATCCCACAAAATTCTTAGCTTAATTCAGTCCTTTAATCTATTTAAAGGGTCCCAAATTTAGAAAAGTTTAGATAAGTATTTAGACATAGTGTTATTTTAACCTTTGAAAGTTGGAAATCTTATTTCATGAACTTTACGTCCATTAAATATTGATGTTTATGTTAATTCATGATCTGGAATGTTGATAGGTGTTCCTAGACATGTTTCAGAATTTTTGGACTTCGTTTGAAGCACCTTTGAAATCCTAAACTAGTGAATCAATGCGATCTTGATGCCTCCCATCAACTATCATGTTGATAAAGGTTTTTCCCAGCTCCCAACATCTAATTCCATGAACCAAGCAGACTCTATGTGGCACATTGGCTATTGCGCCGATGCAAAAGACACGAAGCGTCGGCCTGTGCATTGATGGTTCAGTTTATAGTCATTAAAAAGCCGCGTCCTCAGGGTTAATTAATTCTTTTTTCTATGCCCTTCAGCACCCATAACATAAAATTTAGCCCTTTTTTAGAAAGTTATAATCATTCTTTCACAAATTTCTCAAGAACAAAAAACTCTATGTGAATTAAATTAAAATTCAAAGTTCAAGATTCTACCATTAATTTTCCAGAATTCACCAACCAAGGTATGTGAAGTGTTCATCCAAGGGTTCCTACTACCCTTGGAGTCTAATAAACTCTTTTAAAGATCATGTAGAGTGATTTCATGATTTTTATGATTTGAATTAAAGTGTGTTCATGATTTATTACAAGATTCATGTAGAGTTAATTTATATGTGTGCTTTATCATGCGAATTCATGTTGAAACTCTTGGAATTGTGTAATTGAAATTGAATCGTGATGCCTACATATTGTTTTAATATTACGTGCACATATTGTGCCCTACAAGTGTTTGATGAATTGTTCATGTGAGTTAAATAGTGAAATTATATCATGTTAGCATGTATGCAAGTGTTTTCTTGAATGCCCAAATGAATGAATGATGACTGAGTAGTTAGTTACCATGTATCAAGATTATGCCATTTCTTTTAAGTTTGTGCTATCGAGTCCTAGGGGTATTTAATACTCGACAATTTAGCTACCTATCTAGAGCCATGGTCAGTCACAGAGTAGTATCAGTCATATCACAATTAGTAGAATTCAGTCAGCTACAAAACTTAGGAAAACTCAGTGAACTCAAAATCTATCTAGCATAGTTCAGTAAAATCATTTTAGTTCACTTAAATAGTCTGATCAGTAATAGTTCATTCAAGACTAGTATAAATTAGGAATCAGTTCAATGTCCATGCAGTTAGGAGTAGGATTCAGTACTAAGTGAACCCAAGGATGGGGGCTCAACTGCCAGTAGAAAGTGTGGTCCTTAGAAGCAATTCTTGTATTCCAGAACTACGTAGCCAACGTAGGTTGAGATATCTCCCTGAAAGACTAGGGTTAATATATCTTAATTGAGTTTTCCTACCAACGGGGGTTGATGGAAGAGCTTCCTATTAGAGAGGGCTAACTCACAACTTTTCCTTACCCGTGGCACGGTATTGACACCCTTCCAACTAGGGTTAAGGGTTGGACCCCAAATTAGTTAGAGAAGGGGTATGTCGGTTAGATGATTACTTTCCATAGTCTTAGTTTCAGATTCAGTCTCAGTATGGAATTCAGTTTAGTTTTTGCAGATTCAGGACAGTCAGACAAAGTAACTCAGCTTAGTACGATATTCAGTATAGATCCATAGAATTAAGGTAGTCAGATATAGCCATTTAGTTACTTGTAATTTAGTATCAGTATACCTAGATATTAGTTAATCTGTATTTAGATTCAGTATTCAGTGTTATTATGATCTCAGTACAGTTTACATAATCATGCATATATTCTCATTCAGTCATACTCATGATATTCAGTTAGTATTGTTCATGCATATGATCCCATGCATTTTGGCCTACCTCACTGAGGATACCAGTATATTAAAATTACTAACACATACTTTTCTTTTACGCTATGATATCTTATATCATAAGTTCAGACGCACGGGCTCTAGAGAACCATTAGTAGTTCAGATTCTCAGCATATAGAGTTAGAGGTGAGTTCTAATAGTTCGAGGATGTGATTATTTATTTCAGAATTTTAGGTTATTTTAAGTATTCATAGTTAGTTGGGGGTTTGTTCCATCAACTCGACAACTCAGACCGTTTTTAGATAGTTTAGAAGCTTTTCAGACTAGAGTATTTTCAGACAGTTGTTCAATTTTTAGTATTGATGTTTAATTTTGGTATTGTAATACCATATTTAGTATTATTTATAGTATTGAAACTTCTGACTAGAAGGTACCAGTCATAGTTTAGCTTATGGTCCTTTGGGATTATTAGCACCGTATAGCATCCAGGGTACAGACTCGCGATGTTACAAACTTGGTATCAAAGATTAAGGTTCAATAGAGTCCTAGGAAGTCTGCATCTAGTAGATTTTTGTGTATGGGTATATTACATGCCACACTTATGGACAAGAGGATACGAGATGTTTTAGGAAAAGTTTCCCTTTTTTCAGTATTCATGTCGTGTGAGTAAGAATGAGCTCTAGTTAAATTCTCAGTCTAATCCTTTCTTTTCTATTTACAGAATATGCATGCAAAGTGAACTAAGGGAAAAGGAATGGGAGACCAGTAGAACGACCCGATTTGCTGAACCAGAATGCTACATGGTGCTCATGACCCCGAAGGACCAAAAGCTAACCCATGACTAATATCTATAACTGTATACTGCATAAGATAACATAATAATGCGAAAACATGCACTGAAAGTCCATAAAGTTTGATCATGAACATAACTGAATTACGTAACATCTGTGTGGGGTAATAGAATACCCAAAACAAAACTAAAGTCTAAAACATGATAGTTTGTATCTAGTCTGTATCTAGTCTGAAAGCCTCTATTGTCTGAAGAATCTGAATAAGGAGTTGATGGGACATGTCCCCAACTAAATCCAACTACTAAGCTAATCAATGATATACTATAAAATCATTATGTCCTCGAAGGATAAGGATTCACTTTTACTCTGACTCCTGAATCTAGAATCTACTATTGATCTGGAACTCGTGTCTCTGAATCTATGGTGTAACATTAAAAAAAAGCACCATAGCACGAATACGTTAGTACATATGTATTGAGTATACATGTAAGGTAGGCTATATGCAATGTTTCACATGCATGAATAATGCTAACTGACTTTCTAACATGAACGTGAGAATACATACATGAATACATAACTATAACTGACAATATGATATCATGATTTCTGAGTTTGTATACTGATAATGTGACATGCTAGTAACTGATATGACTGATAATATGAAGGACTAGATCTGAATAATGCTGATAACATGGGTGACTATATCTAGGTATAACTAATAATGTGGGTGACTGTAGCTGATAGTCCTAAATCTAATGGAACTATCTAAGTTTTGTACTGTATCTAAGTTAACTGTACCGGAAAGTCCTAAAATCTAAAAAACTATATGAGTTCTATTACTGAGACTGATTGACTATATCTAACATCCTGATTCTGTAACATAAAACTGTGGGAAGTAGTATCTAGCCGACATGCCCCAAATATGCTATAATAGCTGCGCTGGGGTCCAATCTATACCCTAATTAGAAGGGTGTCAGTACCACGCCACTGGTAAGGATACTATGTGAGTAACCCTCATATAACTAGTAACTCTAGCGAGAATGGTGGGAACCCTTACATAACAGGTTAATCCACCTCATCTACCCTCATAAAGCAGGCTATAATGTCTTAACCTATGCTGGCTACATAGTTCTGGAATACAAGGATTTCTTCTAGGAATCACACCCTCTTATAATAGTGAGTCCACATCCTTGGGTTCACTTGGTGATAATTCTTACTCCCATCTGAATGGACATTAAACATGATTTACTGAACTGAACTGAACATGGACTGAGTTACCGAATTTCCATAGCTGATAGAATACTACTGATATCTGACAACTGACTGAGTCATGAGATCATAGAGATTTTTCTTGAGTCATAATACTATCTAAAGTCTAAGAGTTTCATAGCTTGACTGAGAGTATCGTGAAAAACATGGATCTAGGCATACAGCTAATATTTTGGGTACAAGTACCCCCAAGACTCGATAGAAGGAAACTGACATAGCATGATTTACTTGAAGACTTGACTAATATCATAATACATACTACATTCATAGGATCCTTTCATCAAACATGTAATAGGCATAAACTTGTACATACATGGGGATTTCATGATATCATGCTAGTTAAACAATTTTCCTTTATCTAGGCATCAAACATATTGTAGGCATAGTATATGTAAAGCACATTATACAACAATTAAACATCATACTTCAATTCCAATTCCATCATACAAGGTCTTAGTTATGAGATTTTGTAAATCTTTATCTATACTAATTAACCCACATGGATTTTATCATCAAATCATGGAATAGAAATCAATTCTTCATTTATCAACATGAAAGAGAACATACAAATCATGAAAACATGAAGTAAATCAATAACTTGTAGTTAAAAAGGATTCATGAACTTCATGGAAGAAAGGAGTCCATGAATGAACACTATGCATACCTTAGATCATGATTTTGTGAAGATTAATGGTGAAATCTTCTTGAAATCGGACCTTATATGACAACCCTAGCTTGAGTTCTTAAGAGTATTTGAGAAAAACATCAATATTTTTGATGAATTAGTGTTAAATCTCATGTTTGGAAGCTTATATAGGGGAGAAAATTGACCCTTTTAACCCTGGAAACGTAATTTAAATTTTCAGTAAAATTTCTCGAATTAGGCCCTTGGCACAACGCGGCGCTATCGCACCGTGTCACTAGAAATTGATAATCAAGAAACTGCACGGTGGCGCAATGCAGAGCTATTGCATTGCAACCTTGTGTACAACCTAGAAGTTTGGCACGACACTCTAGTATCACAGAGTAACACTAGAATTTGACAATTGCTATTTGAGCTATCTCCGCGATGCACTAAAGGCTCAGGTTAAACACTATCTCACTAAAAAGGCACTAACTCTTCGCTCGGGTGTCGGATTTAGGCGAATTATATATCGATGGAAGGCTTATTCAGTTTTTCACGTGATAGAAAGTGAAAATTATTGAAATACCATATGTATAAGAATGAATTCTTATTTCAAAGAAAGTTCTAACATCCTTAAGATGATTTTCAAGCTAAGAAAAAGAACGAGGTATAAAAACTAGTCAAAACCTCAGCCCATTCAAGCAGATCCCCTGGATGAGCACATCTCTTATAAAGAATTTAGGGCTGCATTCACTACTCTAGCCAATTTTGTCGCATCTCAGAATGAATAGACAACTGCTTTTTCGGCCAACCCAACGGCCAATACTGCTGTAGCCAGGATTCGGGACTTCACCCAAATGAATCCTCCCTTATAATTAGGTTCTAAGTCTGAACAGAATCCACATGCATTCCTTGATCAGGTTCAGAAGGTCATAGATATCATGGGAATGACTTCCAGTAAGAGTGCTGAGTTATCCATCTTTCAACTACAAGATATAGCCCATACATGGTTTAAGCAGTGGAAGGTAGACAGGGGTGCAGATGTAGAGCCCATAGAATGGGAAGAGTTTTCTATGACCTTCTTAGATAGATTCCTTGCCTTAGAGCTGTAAAAAAGCCAAGGTATTAGAGTTCATCAATCTTAGGCAAGGCAGTTTGAGTGTGAAAGAGTATTCCCTTAAGTTTACTCTATTAGCCTGGTATGCTCCCCATGTAGTAGCAGATAATATATCCTAAATGAGCAAGTTTATGTCTGGGTTATTGAGTAGAGTGGTTACGTAGTGCAGGACTATGATGTTTATTAGGGAGATAGACATATCTAGGCTTATGGTCCATACTCAAAAAATTAAGAAATAGAAACTTAAGAAGATGAGAGAAAATAAGAGCCAAAATGGGTAGCTTTAGTTTTGCCCAGCCAAGGTCAGAGGATGGTAACTATTCTTAATTTAGTCTAATGTTTTTAGCCCCAGTTCCATCTTCAACTAGTACTCCAGTACCAAGGTTCAAGAATGACAGTCATGATGCAGCACCAGGCTCCAAAACCTAGAGTAGTACAAGCAGTGTTCGTACTAATCCATCTTGCGAAGAATGTAGTAAGAATCATGAGGGTATGCATAGAGCAGACAGTAATGTGTGTATTGGATATGGCGAGAAAAGTCATAGAGTTTAAGACTATCGTAAGGCTGGTATACAAAGTTAGCACAGCCGTCCTTCAGCTCAGTCCGATCGCCCAAATCAGTAGGGTGCCAGTTCAAGTGTTGTCAATAGGTAGCGCGCAAATAGGCTTTATGCACTTCAGTTTAGGAAATATCAAGAAAGTTCCCCTGATATGGTCACTGGTATGTTTTAGACCTCCCATTTATAAGTTTATGTCTTATCTGATCCAGAAGATTCTCTGTCTTTTGTAATATTTTGCATAGAAGTTAACCTTAAAGTCAGACCAAATATTAACGAAACCTTTCTCTACCTTCACCCAGTGGGTCAGTCTATAATAGCCTGACGGATATACAAAAACTTTTTGGTTATGATATCTTAGAAAGTCAGGCTTCCAAATTTCATTAGTAATATTAGTATGTGTAGAAAGTAATAGGTGGGAATGATGCCCAACCCATCTTTACCTTAGTTCAAAGTTTTATACTTCAGTCATCTCAATACCTATACATACTTTACATCTCAGCTCTATGAACATAACTTATATTCACGCACTTTCCATAGAATCGTGTGCATTTCCAGTTCTTAGTATGAGAAGTTCCAGTTCACTCGGTAGTACAAATCATGTTCTATGAACACGAAAACTCCAAACTCAGGTCATGCAGCTCATGACTTCTGCATTCATGCCTTACAGTGTGTTCAGTCCCAATTACCATCTGAATTGTAATCTCAGTTACAGTCTTAGTTATAGTGTCAGTTTCAGTCCAGTAATAAGATCAGAAACTTAGTTCAGCTTTAGGTTTGCTTGGCCATAACATACAATTATTAGTTACTCAGTTATTAGTATTTCAGTACCTCAGTTTACAAACTATTTAAGAACTATAATATATGCTTAGTCTTGCATTCTCAGATAATACATTTTTCACGTATTTATGCTCAGTTATCTTATATTACTTAATCATTCCCCTCCTTATTTGCATAATACCCTACAGTTTCAGTCCAGTTATTCAGACTAAGTACAGTTCAGTGTTGCAGACCCTATATTCAGCTATCAGTCATTCAGTTAATCAGATAAGCTAGTATGCTTATGCATTCTGTGTAGCGCCGATACAAATATTTTTTAGTAGTCCCAAGTAAAGTGTCGTACTAAGGTGGAGAGTATAGTTGAGAGAGTATTCAAGGGATAGGTCTAAGCTTGAAAATTTGTAGTTACAGTGCATAAGTCTTAGTTACTGTATCTTAGATGATAATTCATAGGCCTTGCTTCATATTACAAAATTCTAGCCACGTTATGGTGTCTTATTCAGACAATGCCAAGTTCTCCTTGCTCCCTAAAGTTGCTGGAAACTCAATAAAAAGAGTGTCAGAGAAAACCTCCAATCGAGAATAAGTTTTCAGTACGAGTTAGTCCATAAAACCAGTAATTAGTTTAGCAGTCAGATAGATAAATTCGTATGGTGTGGTTTTCCATTTTCCCATCTAGTCGCACTATTTGAAGTCTCATGAATGTAACTATTCTAAGATGGACCAACCAAGTAGTTGTGTGTTCAACTCAGTTCATGTATCGTGTCTCGATTTTAGTCCCCAGCCATTCAGTCATGATTTAGTTCATAGGTGCCTTGTGTATCGCCCCAGTTTTCCTCAGTATCTCAGCCAAGTTGGTATTCTTTAGGGGACATAATATACCAAGGGGGAGATGCACTATAACCCCGAGCTTTTATGTCCTAAATCTTCTATTTCTCTTCATACAACGAATCTAGTTTAAAGTAGTAGGTACTCATAAGTTGACCCTCAAGTTCCAATCTCAGCCATAAGCCATGTATTCAAGGGGTTCAATTTAGTTCACAATATTCAGTTTATGTATCACGTTATAGTCTTAGTCATGTTCTCATATTCCTGTTCATGCGTACTCCAAAAATAATCTTGGGTTCACCAGTATTTTTCAGTTTAAGTAATAGTTTTTCCTTAAGTTTATTCAATTTCATACTCAGATTTTCCATTACAAACTTGGTATCAGTTACAGTTTCATATTTAGTTATATGTTCATAAGTCAGTTCAGTTATGTATTCATGCATCAGATACGCATTTTTAGTATGAGAAACTCAACTTATTAGTAATCCCAGTCATGCCTTCATGAATCAATTCAGTCATGAACTCATGCATCAGATATGCATGATTAGTATGAAATGCAGTATGTCAGTAGTGATAATTAAATAATCATGTTTCAGATTTTCATGTTCAGTAAGTAAGTTCAGTCTACAATTATTCTCAATTTAGTCAGTCTCATTCGAGGACAAATGTTCCCAAAAGGGAGATAATGTAAGACCCCACAAAATTCTTAGCTTAATTTAGTCTCTTAAGCTTGTTAAGGGGTCCCAAACTAAGAACATTTCAGCTAAGTATTCAGACTTAGCGTTATTTTAGCCTTTGAAAGTTTGTAACCTTATTTCGCAACCTTTACATTTGTTAAATGTTGATGTTTGAGTTAATACATGATCAGTTATGTCAATAGATGTTTCCGGACAAGTTTTGGATTTTTTAGACTTCATTTGAAGCACTTATGGTATCCTAAACTAGTTAATCAATGCAATCTCAACACGTCGAGTCGACTATCGGCATTTATAAATGTTTTCCCTAGCTCTCAGCATCCAATTTTTGTGAACCAACATAGACTTGTTGTGGCACGTTGGCTATCTCATCGATGCCAACGATGCAATGTGTTGGCCTGCGCGTCGATGGTTCAATTTATAGTCATTAAACATTCATGTCCTTAGGATTAGTTAAGTCTTTTTCCAATGCCCTTCAGCCCCCATTACAAGAAATTTAGCCCTCTTTTAGCAAGTTATAATCATTCTTTCACAAATTGCTCAAGAACAAAAAACCCTAGGTGAATTAAATTCAAATTCAAGGCTCAAGATTCCACCATTAATTTTCTAGAATTCACCAACTAAGGTATGTGAAGTGTTCATCCAAGGGTTTCTTCCACCCTTGGAGTCTTAGAAACTCTTTTAAATCTTATGTAGAGTGATTTTATGATTTCCATGATTTGAATTAAAGTGTATTCATGATTTATTACAAGACTCATGTAGAGTTAATTGATATGTGTGCTTTATCATGTGAATTCATGTTGAAACTCTTGGAATTGTGTAATTGGAATTGAATCATGATGCCTATATGTAGTTTTAGTATTATGTGTATATATTATGCTTGACAAGTGTTTGATGAATTTTCCATGTGAGTTGAATAGTGAAAATATTTCATGTTAGCATGTATGGAAGTGTTTGCTTGAATGCCCAAATGAATGAATGATAACTAAGTAGTTAGTTATCATGTCTCTAGATTATGCCATGTCTTTTAAGTTTATGCTATCGAGTTCTGGGGGTATTTAATACCCAACAATTTAGCTACTTGTCTTGAGCCATGGTCAGTCATAGAGTAGTATCAGTCATATCACGATTGGCGGAATTCAGTTAGCTACAAAACTTAGGAAAACTCAGTGAACTTAGAATTAGTCTATCTTAGTTCAGTTCAATTAAATAGTATAATCAGTAACAGTTCAGTCAAGCCTAGTGTGAACAAGGAAATCAGTTCAGTGTCTATTTAGTTAGGATTAGGATTCCGCATTAAGTGAACCCAAGGATGGGGGCTCACCTACTAATAGAAGGCGTGATCCTTAGAAGCAATCCTTGCATTCCACAACTACGTAGCCAGTATAGGTTGAAATATCTCCCTTTAAGACTAGGGTTGATATATCTCATTTGAGTTTTTCTCTTAGTGAGGATTGATGGAAGAGCTTTCTGTCAGAGAGGGATAATTCACAGCTTGTCCTTACCCGTGGTATGGTATTGACACCCTTCCAAATGGGGTTACAGGTTGGATCCCAAATCAATTAGAGAAGGGGCATGTCGGTTAGATAATTATTTCAACTAGTCTCAATTTTAGATTCAGTCTCAACATATAACTCAATTCAGTTTTACAAATTCAAAACTTCAAACATAGTCACTCAGCTCCGTATGAGATTCAATCTAGATCCACAGAATTAAAACTGTCAGATACAATCATTTAGTTACTAGTAATTTAGTATTAGTATACTTAGATATTAGTTAATCAGTATTCAGTGTTATTACAATCTTAGTACAATTTACATATTTATCCATGTACTCTTATTCAGTCATACTCATAATATTCAGTTAGTATTGTTCATGAATATAAACCCATGCATTTTAGCCTACCTCACTGAGCATATCAGTACATTCAAAGTACTGACGCATGCTTTTATTTTTTGCTATGATGCCTTATGTCATAGGTTCAGATGCACGGGCTCTGAAACAACCTTAGCAGTTCAGATTCTCAACATACAAAGTTAGCGGTGAGTCCTCATAGTTTGAGGACATGATTATTTATTTTAGCATTTTAGTTCTTTTTCAGTAGTAAGATTTTTTTGGGGGCTTGTCCCATCAAGTCCACAGCTCAGATAGTTCAAATAGTTTAGAGGCTTTTCAGACTAGAGTATTTTCAGAAAGTTGTTCAGTTTTTTGTATTATTGTTCAGTTTTTGTATTGTGATACCATATTTAGTATTATTTACAGTATTGAACCTTATGGCTAGTTTTCCATCTATTTTCTACATATTGATCATATTATTATTATTAT
>NC_061121.1:52729652-52746799 GCF_002878395.1 Capsicum annuum | reverse complement strand
TCATGGGTAGGCTAGATTTAGAGTTATTAACATTAATCTTTCAATAAAACACTAAATTTCATTCCTGGGTTCTTTCGAACACCTCACGAATGTGGCCAAAGAACTAATCCAATACCTCAATTAGCACCCTTATTTCTAAGATGGTCCTATCAAATGAGTTAACTCAAACAACACCCTTATTTCTAAGATGATGTCATCCCACTAGCTAACTCAAGTTATTATTTATAATTGGGGTTTTCACCCACTATTCTTAGTTCAAGTATGGGGTAAAAGTAAAATCTACAACCTATTCAAGCATAACCCCAAGAGTAAGAATTAGCTACTCATAAATATAGTAAATAAAGATATAACAAAATTTTCACCTGATTGATTCATGAAAGATAAATAAAATGCAAACCCAAACTTTAAATTTCAACAAAACTTCAATGAAAATGTGTTAATCCTTCACTTAGGAACTATTCTAATGTCTTCTTAGCTCAATATTAGTACAATAGTCTCCCCAAGATGAAAAATTGATGATGGATAAAGGATGGTGAAAATGAGCTAAAAACCCCTATTTGAGCCCAATTCCACACTTGCCAAATATTAAAAAAATACCCTTGAAACATTTCTTCTCTACCGTTATCGCCATCTCTTGACCGCGTTCACGACTCCCGCGATCGCGGTGGTCATATCACAATCGCCCTCCTAGTTAACTTGTTGACTGATCGCGATCGTGGTACGTGAGGGTCGACTCCTGGACTTGCATTTTTGCTTGTGTTATTATTGCTCACATTTCTCTCTTTCACTTTTTTCTCAGCTCATTTTTGTCAAGTTTCCTAGACCATATTCTCATTTCAAATTTTACCTACACAAATGAGCATTAAGTAAGAAATTAACAACAAATTAATGGAAAAGCATGATAATTTAGGCTTGACAGGTGCTAGTAAGCTGTCAAATTATCAACTTATCAACCACTATCACCAATAGCAGCTCTATCACCGCCACTATCACCAACAACAGCTCTATCACCAATACCATCAACAACACCAACACCAATAGAAGAACCATCATCAACAACATCACCAAGAATAAGTTTACCATTTCCAAGTGTTTTTCTTTTGATGGTTGTTGCTTCAGCCAATTTCTTTTTTATTCTATCAATTACCTTAGGGTATGATAAATCTTGCACAGACTAAGTAACAAAAAATATTATCTTCAATTCGCGATTAGTCGGGACATGCCACGAATACACAATCTAAAATAAATCAGTACTTATATTAGAATGATGGTTAAATCATTTAAATAAATCATCAATTAAAATAAAAACTTAATTAAAATTAGACTTACTGCTTTCTCAAAGGGGTTGAAAAGATTAATAAATCTTACCTTTTTATCATTTTTGGCCAACAACCATCTCAAGTTTCTTGGACATAAAACTTTTTCTTGGTAGTTCACCTGTTGTTTGAGATAAGAAATAGTTTCAAATGTCCAAGCCTATAAAACTTATGCCAACATATCAAAAGCACTATTCAATAAAAAAATAAATAAAATATAAAAAAAAGAGAAATATTTACCCTGAAATTCCCTGGAAAGCCATATAAGTTAATTGTCTTTGACATTAATGAAGTTAACAAATATTTGAAAGTCATTTTGAAGCTCCCATGACCACAAGAATAGTTATTAAATGCCTTCATATCCTCAGAGAGCTTTATTAAATCAAGTGGTATGTTGTTGTTAATGTCTCTCGCCCAAAGAATATTGTGTACAGCCCAAACCAAGTACAATGATTGCTTGTGCTTCTTTGAAAGTCTTTTACCTTTCATCTCTTCAATTAAATTTGTGTTTTTGAAGCTTGGACCAACAAGGGACACCAAGTTACCACCATCACTAGACTTGCCTCTTGGGATTTTTTTAACAGTCTTAGCTTCTTTCTTTGTTATTGTTTTTGATGTACGAGATTTTTTTGTGTTTCAATAGGTATAGATCGAGAAGAATAATAAAATTTTAGTCCAGTAACTATGAAAAACTTCTTCAACCAAAACAAAGTGGCATGCCACAGTAATTTATCCACACCTCATTTCTCTTATCTTTATTTCATACATTAACCTACGTTTGAGAAGACCATACACCATGGTCATTTAAAAATGAGCATTATTATCCTCCGACAAATTAAAATATTGCCCAAAGCAGTTGTCCTTGAAATAAGCATTTAATTTTTATTCTTAAAGTATTTTTCTAAATGTATCAAAAGATTTTTTCATAGATGACTTTACCAAATAATCACCAGTTAAATTTGTGGCACCATCATACTGCATTCTCACAGGAAAACTATCAATACTGAAGGTTTTGACAAATTCTTCAGTAGAAGGGTTATTAGGATCAATATTAGCATTTAGATCATGTTGACTTTTTGATCTAAATTCGATATCTCATGTGAAGCTTTCCTCTTTCTGTTGTTCATTTTTATCACTTTCATCTTCCTCTTCTTCTCCTTCTTTTTCTTCCCCTTTATTTTTTTTATCATCTTCTTCTACTTCCTCATCTTCTCCATCCCTTTCTTTATCTACATCTACTTCTGTTTTCATTTTCATCACTTTTCTCTTTATCTTTCTCATCTCCCTCACTAACCTCATTTTCCTCATGTTCTTCATTTACTAGTTTATCTTTATTTAAATCTCCAGATTATTCACTTCTTTCCACTTCATTCTCAATCACTTTTTCTTTTTTTTCTATATTTGGAGCTGATTAGGAAGGGAATTCTTTTTCTAATTTATATATTGCTTGTACAGCTAGCACATCTAGTGGTGAATCTAGCCTAATTACTTTACTTCTTCCATTCTTTGGAGTCGATTCACTTCCTTTTCTTTAGAGAGCCATTTTATCTACAAATAAAAGAAAAATAAAAAAATTATAATTGATTTATGCATCATTAAAAAGGAATAACAGTAAATCTAAAAAGTATTAACGTAGTAAAATAATAGTTCCAACAAATGAATCATCTGTTGGAAGAAATAAAAAATGTTTCAATACTATTTTGATTTCTTTCGAAAGATGGGCAATCTGTTGCAACAGATAGGTCATCTGTTGGAAGAAATCAAAACAGTAGGATATATAGTTTTAATTTCATCCAATAGATTACCGATTAGTTGCAACTGATGAGTGATCTGTTGGAAGAGAGAAAAATAGTTTCAATATTGTTTTGATTTCTTCTAAAAGTAATCTGTTGTAACAGATAAGTGATCTGTTGAAAAAAAAAAAATCAATAGCAAGATTTATCAATAGTAACAATATTTTTACCATATAAATACATGCATACATAATATATATATATACATACATACATACATACATACATACATACATATATATATATATATATATATCAACAAGAACTCCAACAACAATATCACTATTTATCAATACATCATCTTTATCAATACAAAAACACCAATAACACCAACATTTACCAAGACACCAACACCAACAACAAAACAAAAAAATCAACACCAACAACTTCCACATTTACTAATATATCAACATCAACATTTACCAACATTTACAAATATAATAACAAAAATAAAACCAACAACACCAGAAACATTTATCAACATTTACAAATACAACAACACACATCTAACAACACCAACAAATACAAACAACAAAAAACTCTAAAAAAACACAACAAATCAACAGTTGTTTAAGTAAGTTTTCACTTAAACCAACAAAATCAACAGTTGTTAGATTTGGTCACAACAGATGCCTTTAAAAAATTTAAAATTCAAATTTCACTATTTTTATAATAATGTTTGAGAACAAGAACTACAATAACAACAAAAAATCATATTTCACTTAGGAAAGGTATCATATTTATATCAATCACCATAAGAGAAGAAACAACACATTTTAGGATTTTCTTGAGTCCTCATTGCATTTTTAAGCAACAAATATTAAAATAGTTAACATATAATAAAAGAGAAGT
This sequence comes from Capsicum annuum, assembly GCF_002878395.1. Classification (NCBI taxonomy): domain Eukaryota; kingdom Viridiplantae; phylum Streptophyta; class Magnoliopsida; order Solanales; family Solanaceae; genus Capsicum; species Capsicum annuum. The sequence continues at coordinate 52,742,838 of NC_061121.1, read as the reverse complement.
TAACTCAAGTTCCTCTTTTTCATTATAATTTAAAAACCCTAATTTTGTACCTGTGAAGAGAGAGAAATTAACGGTTGAAAGTCGAAAAGGAATGATCAATAACTCAAAGTTGTTGTCGTCGGAGGTTGAGAGTTGTTGGAGAATGTTGTTACATTGATCTGTTGTGGAGGATTTGCAGTCGTTGTTGGATGGTTGAGAGAGAGAGAGGCAAGAAGTTTGAGAGGAGAGAGAAGGGAAGCAGTGATTTTAAAAACTGATTTTGTTTTATGTTTTTATTAAATAGTTGTGGATTGAATTGTATTTTTAAAAAGATTAAGAAGTTTTAAAAATGTTAATTGAGCCTCCGATTAACTTGAATTGATTTTTAATTATCTTTGACCTTTAGTCTTGATTAAGAGACACCAAAAACTAAAAAAACACTTAATAGATACCTTTTGTTTAATTTGTGCATGGCTCTTTATGTACAAGAGTTAGAGTGTTAAAATGTATTAGTTATTGATCACTGTTTGAGTTAGCTCATTAGCTCATGTTTACTGTTTTTATGTTTTTTACTGTTATATTGATAAAAGGTTGGTTAGCCAAGTTAGTGGAGGCACCAAGTGAGCGGTTACTGATTAGATTAGTTATCCAAGTTGTTAGAGTTAGTTAGGAATGTTCTAGAAATTCATATCACATACATGTGAGCCTATAAATAGCAACCATGCCTCCGTCATTGTATAATCTCATCAATTGAATAACAATCTCTTATCTCTTTTCTCTCTTCTCTTTGCTCTCGGCTTCAATGTCTTCTCTGTGTGTGTGTATGAAACACTACAATGCATTAGTTTAACATGGTATCAGAGCATATGAAACGATCCATGGAGGTTTAGAGAAAGTATCAATAGATCTCTGTTTTCTCTATAAGCTGAATTTTTTTTTTTTTGGAATTCTGAATGTTTTCTGCGTAAGAGAACAATGGCACCAAAAATCAATCCTACAGATCCTTTGTTTCTAGGAGCATTAGATGTTGCTGGTGCTGCATTGATTCTAATCAAGTTGATTGGATCAAAAAATTATGGAATCTGGAGTAGATCCATGAAGATTACATTGCTAAGAAAATGAAATTATGGTTTTGTGACTGGCATATGTAGTAAGGAAACGTATAGAGAAGATCTACATGAACAATGGGAGACATGTAATGCAGTTGTGTTATCTTGGTTGATGAGTTCAGTAAGTGCTGAATTGTTGAATGGTATTGTGTATGCCACAAGTGCATTTGAAGTATAGGAAGATCTCAAGGAAAGGTTTGACAAGGTTAACAGAATGAGATTGTATCAACTGCATAGAGAAATCAACAATCTTCACCAAGGAACTGATTTTTTTTCTACATACTTTACTGAGATGAAAACTCTCTGGTGTGAGTATAATATTGTGATCCCAGCACCATCTTGTGATTGTGCTAAGTCTAAAGACTCTTCAGATCACTTAATTCAGCTGAGGTTAATACAGTTTTTAAGTGGGTTGAATGAATCCTATGATCAAGCTAAGAGGCAGATACTCATGAAGGGAATGACACCTACTCTTAACTAAGCATATGTAATGATAGTTGAGGATGAGATTCAGCAGCTGGCTTGTACTGAAGTAATTAGTGATAAGACTGATCCCATAGCTATGCAGGTAAATAGAAATTTTGCAGAAACAAGCCATAGTGGTCAAGGTTATAAAGGGAAGAAGTGTGATTACTGTCATCTAAATAGACACACTAGAGATGCTTTGTTATAAGTTGATAGGACATCCTGCAGATTGGAAATATAAGAAGAAAGGAAACTACAAAGATGAGTGCTATAGTGGGGTTATGACGGAAAGTCTTTCTTGGAGATTTATAATCTACTTGAGAGGCCAAAGTTGTGTAAGGGAAGGGTCTCCAACAAAGATGAGTGCTATAGTGGGATTATGAGCTTATTGAGACCTGGAATCCATGTGAGCCTTCATGAGCGGTTCAATGATTACCATGGTTCCTCTAGCATACCCCTTTGTCCAAATCTCTTGAATGACCAAGTAGCTCTTACTTATGGGGTTATACACCCTTTGTTGGTCATTTTGATGCTTGGTTATAACTTAAGCATGTGCAGCCTTGGCACGATGGTATGATTGAATGTGCTAATTCTAACCCTCATGCTATGAGGATATTATGTTTGTTTGTCCTTTCTTTGGTGTTGCAAGGTTTGGATTCGAGGTCGAATCCTTTTAAAGAAGGGAAGGATGATACAAACCAAATGGCCTCCGGGTTGCTAGACTTCTTGAGGGCTATTGAAAGGCGTCCATTGGATGATCATGATGACCAAGGAGACTCAAGGGATGTTAAAGAGGCCAATGGAAGACCAAATTGGGCAAAAAAGCCCTTGAAAGAGAAGATATGCCCCATCCGCTTTAGAGGGGCACCCAACTCGCTCTAGATCCGCTAGAGCGGGTCAAAACAGCCCACCATACCCTTGGGATGTGCCCCATGTGCGCCCCATATGCTCAAGCAAGTTCCTAATGAGCTTCTATGTGTTTATCTTTCCTAAATGGGTCACTTTTGGGCCCATATGATGTAATAACCTAGCCTAAACTATAAATAGGACTTCTTTTCATTTTAGTAAGTAGTTTATTTTGGATTATGCATTTGAACACTTGTGAGAGTGTGAGGCAAGCGTAGATTTGCTTGTGTTGATCTATTGTTTAGAAATGTGGGTTGCTTGTGAATCAATTCCCTTGAGGTCTACGTAAGATTTAGGTGCTTTGTTCGATTTAATTGATTGAGGGTTTAGGATTTGATACACCCTTTATTTGGTTTCATTACATTGTGTCTATCTTATTGCTTTTCTATCTATCTTTAGCTTTCGTATTTGTATCGTAGTTTAGTTTTCAATTCCATACTTTGTTCGCATATCAATAGTCGTGGAAACTCTTTCTGAGCATCGTTGGAATAAATTGGACCATGCCAGCAACCACTATTGAGCTTTTGGAGTGTTGGAACAACAATGGTCCGAGCATGAAGCAGAAATTGCGGTGGAGTCTACTACCTGCCTATATATGGTGGAGTGCGGACTATATGGAAGGAAAGGAACAATTGAATTTTTGAAGATAAACACAAGCCCTTTTAGGAAGTTAAGATGACTCTATTTATTTTATTTTTGGAGTAAAGCAAGTTAGAGTTGAAACGGGACATGCGCCATACACCCAAGTAGAAACTTGGGAAAATGGAGAGAATTACTAAAGGAGAAGAGCCTGATACACTCAAGATCATGACAGTTACACAGTTCCAAGTATTTTTTCTCCTTCAACCTACTTTTGATCAAGTCAATGGTATCACCAAAGTGAAAGAATATCAGCCTTTTCATCGACAAAATAACTAAAAGAATGAGAACATAGCAGCAAGGGAAAACACACAAACTTGATATTTCAGACCTTAACTGTTATTCCCTGATTTCAATGACCTGCAGCCCCTTCACTAAATGTCACTAAAAAACGATCATTAATGAATATCATATATGCTATTTATAATTGGAATATTCACATTAGTACTCATTACTCTTACTTTGTCTAGAGTGGCACAGGAAGTCCCCTTAAGACTTCTTTTTTTTTAATGAAGACTTAGACACTTAGCGAAGTACTCTTAAGACACTTATAAATATGCAACAACAAAAGGAGAACCACGATATCTAAGCAGATGTGGTGTAAAGCAGGCACTTACATATGCAATGTATTATTCTACATTTGATTTTCTTTTCTTTTTTTAAATAAAAGTAGAATTGAACAACACACAAAAAATGTATAAAGCGAAATTTACAAGTCGTAAGCTACAAACTGTCCTTCACCTGGGGTTTTTGCAGCCTTCAATCTAGTGTCATTGGTTCATTTTGTAAAATTGGACAAACTACGCTTTCAATATAGAGGTCCTCCTCCACATAACCATCAATGGTAGTAACCTCTGGACATTTCATTAAGTCATCCTTTGGATTGTATATTGTTAAAGCTGATTGAAACGGGTGCAAAGTTTCACCTTCAATCGACATGCAAATGGGTGGAGACACTTACTTAGGACTTTTGATAGTATACATTTTTGTCCAAGACTCTTTAACACCATAATCCTTCATAACCCACACATCAGTCCTCTCATGACTACAGAGCACACACATATCACTTCCCAACACTCCAAGTGTCAAAGAAAACTGGTCTACTCCATAGTAGGGTTGCTCCACCTTCCTACATTTCTCATCAACCATATCAATGGACATGATGCTCCAACCACCATCAACAATAGTGACCCAGTGAAGCTTCCCATTCACCAACTTGCCCGAACCATCATACAGCATCTCACCTTGAGCATCATCAAGTATTCTCCAAGAATCACTTTTTAAACTATATATTTTGGCATCGACGCAATGTTTACTAATTTCACGAAAAAGAGCCACTATTTTATAATCATTATGAACCTCATCATATCCAAAACCATAATTGAAACAGTAACCAGTCGTCACCATCTGTGTAGGCATAAGGTCAGGCAGTTGCTTGTACTTTCCTGTTGATGGATTCCACAGAACCAAGGAATTAAACCAAATACGATAAAAATTAAACCCATTAACAGAACCTAGAACGCGAACAATTCTTTTGGGTTGTTTCACGGGATAATCCAAGTCAAAAGTCTCAGTAACAGTCATAAAATAAAGAGCTAGCAGAACAATGTCTAAGAAAGTGCTTAAGTGAACAACGTTTCTCTATTCTCAACATAAGTCTATGTCCGGTGAAATCGTTAGCAGAAAAACTAAGATGGGTCTTAACAAAATGAGGACTGGAGATCAAAGCAAACCACTCTTTAGAAACAGATTTGAACTGTAAGAGGCTTTTGACTGGAAGTCTTACAAGAATTGCTGTTATAAGTTCTTGTGGCAATTTAGGAAGTGACTCATTGGATGGAATTTGAGTATGGTGAGAGGCGTCATCTCCTTCAGGTGCCATTAGGGTTGCAACCTCTGCTGTTGCAAATGACTTCTCCTCCACTTTTTTGTCGACAGATGTATCGCTGGAAGTCTTACAACTATTGCTGTTATAAGTCAATTTAGGGACAATCTTTGATTGAAGTGGATGGGATTTGAGTATGATTTGTGGGATTTCCAATTTTTGGGTGTTGATGAGGAGAAAAATGAGTCCATACTTCATAGACCAAGTCTTTAATTAAAAAAAAAAAAATAAATCCCACAATATCCCATGTGAAAAAAATAAAGTTATTTGAACAATTGTAGGTTCTCTCAATACCTTTAAAAAATTATTGAACTACTTCGCAAAAGTTATCGAATAACTATTATAGTTATTCTACAACTTTATAAAATTATTGAAATGAAAATATTTAAAGAAAAAACTGAAAAAAAAAATTATCTTTCACCTAATTTTTAAAATTTGAAAGAACCTCAATTAATTGAAAAACTTATTTATCCCTTTTAATCCAAAGTCCATTGATGAGAGCCTTCATGTTCCATTAGGGTTGCAAGTTCTTGCTGTTGCACAATATTTTTAGTCGATATCTTTGACGAAGGAAGTTTGCAAATCAAACTTTTGGGGCTGAATGTTATCCCATCTTGATGAGCGAACTGCACAAATACTATGTTTGAAGGCGACAAAACATATTGTTTTATGATAAATGATAAAAATTGGGCCGAACGTTGCTCCATCTTATTGTTGCTCATGTAATATTAGCTAAGGAAGTCTATAGAGTTTTTTGCATTTGAAATAGGAACATGTATTTCTTTTTTTTCTTTTTGTTCCCCATCCGTTAGCTGGTACCCATATTGGAGCCCGACTAATTTGGATTCATGTCGGGTAAGGTTCATTCGGGAGTAGCACTCTCTACCAAGGATTTTCTCATACGCAGGGCTCAATCTCGAGACCTCTAGTTAAAGGAGTAGCAGCTTCATCCACTACATCACATCCTTTGGTGGTGGAACGTGTATTTCTCTTATACCAATTTTATATCAAGCGGTTCCAAAGTTATATATAGAGGTGTTTCAAATAAGACCAAAAAACCGATACGAATAGACAAATCGAATCAAACTGACTTAATAAATCGAAACTGATTTGGTTAGGTTAGGTTTGGTTTTAAGGTTTTAAAAGTCGATAACATTTCGTTTTGTGTAGCGTGAAATAGAAACCGGTTTGGTTTGGTTAGGTTTAGTTTTAAGGTTTTAAAAGTCGATAACATTTTATTTGGTTTAGTGTTCCAAAAAAAATGAACCGATAAATAAATACGTACTTACAATTTATATATATTAGAAATAATTAAATTTTACCTATTTTTTTCATAATTGTGTCGTTTCAACTCCAACACCGATTCAAATAATTAAAATGAAAAGCTGTTCGTCTGGTCCATTTAATTAAGTTTAAGGTTAAAAAAAAAAAAAAAAAAAAATTGTCTTACTAGAATGATGAGCTGCTTTTTGGTGGAATTGTAGGTGTCTTAGTAGCTTAGTGAGTTGTTGATTGTTATAGCCTATTTGCTCATTGCTTTGTGAGTCCCTCTACAATATGGATTGCGTAAAGCTCTCATGATGTTCGTTTCCATCTACTAATTGGATATTGTTGTCTTGAAGTCTCCATTAATTCTGCGTGCCCAAAAATATTGCCTTATATGATAAAAAATCATTCTTAAAACCCACAAAAATCAAATCGAACATTTATACTAAAGTAACACCAGCATATATGTGACGTATTGTTCTATTGGGCTTACTTATAGTCCACAGAGCTCTAGTACTTGTATTAACCAAATCATACTGAAATTCAAGTCCATTGGACAAGTACAAAAGTTTGAGCCCATATTCAAGTTTGCAAATGCTATACTACAAGGAGAAAAACATACATTTTTAGGAAATGCTAAATAATCACCTTACCTTTGGCACTTCTGTTAGTTCTTGAATCACCGTGCTTCATAGCGCATATATTTTGCTCTTGAAAAAAGATATTAAGATGGCTGATGAATATTTATGCTACAACAAGATCAAACCATGTACGTCATTCCAACTTGCATTATGTTCATGTGAGGTACCCTCATTGTTGCATTTCCTCCTCTGCAGTTCCTCCTAAGGAATGAATAGAAGTAATTTATGGTTAGTTTCTTGATGAACCATGAATTTTTCTTTGCCCTCACGTCCCCATGTCCAAGCAAGTATGTAAATCCTGATTCACTAGCTTTGTGAAGTGCTGAGAGCTCGTATTCCAAACTAGGATCTTCATTTCCTGATGCGGCTATTATTGATGGTTCTGAGGTAGTTGTTCCAATCTCTAATATTTGATCGCGCATTAATGGTACTTTAAGCTCATCCACGCCCACTTCAGTATTGTCCGTTGGCCTCGCAAATTTGCTATCAAACTCAGGTTGAGACTGTTTGGTTTCCAAAGCAAGATCAAGTGATTCATTCCTTAAAAACTTCTCAAGGCTATCAACCAAGAGCTGCTCAAAGAAGTGATGCTCTTCTTTTCTAACATCTTTGTAGCCATAACGAGCTACACAACGGAACATATGATAGTCCTTAGGACAAATCCTTCGGAACAAGAACCGTTCTTCTTGAGGAACAACAGGAACTGGCACATGCTTGATACATACAAAGACTATTACAGAATGAATAGCAGGAAGGTCCAATAGAAACTGAGCAAAAATAGATGGAATGCCTTGAACCAGTTCATTGTATAGTAAACCTATCCCTGGTACTCTTACTGTCCCTAAAGAACATCCAAGTTCATCCATGAAATCCAATGAGATTTTCTGCTTCACTTCACTTTGATATTTCAATACACTTCCATAGTTCCAGATATACATCACACAGAGGAAGAGAGAGGCGAAAACTAGCGGAAGCCAACCACCTTCTAAGATCTTAGATAAAACAGCAGACATGTAGACAAGCTCCATTGTACCGAATACCAAGGGGAAACACAAAGCCAAAATCAAATTTGTCTGCCATATCAATACCATTACGATTGTAACCAAAGTGGTGGTAACGATCATGACACCGACCTCAGCTATGCCTGCAATAAAAAAGTCCTAGTCTCAGTATGAACTATAAAAAAAGGAAAATATCTAATGACTGAAATAATCAAGAGATTCCAACCGTATGCATTGGCTATACTTGTTGTGCTCCTAAATGCAGCAACCACAAGCATGCACATTATCATCAAGAACCAATTAATGACTGGAATGTAGATTTGACCCATGTGCTCTTTTGAGGTGTGAATAATCTTCACCCTCGGGAAGCATCCGAGAGCCATGGCTTGCTTAACACATGAAAATGAAGCAGATATCATAGCTTGGCTGGCAATTATAGCAGCTACAGTTGCTATCAAAAAAACTGGCCAGAAGAGACTATCTGCTTGTTCAAAAAAAAAAAAAAAAGAAGTTGATTGTCAATAGAGCACTTGTTATAGTAACTAAAAGTACTTAATATCTACAGACAGAACGACAAAAAAGAAAACTTTAAGCTAAACATTAGTGCGATTATTACTTGGGATTGAATCATAAAATATTCTGCCAGCTGATTGAGGATATTGCATAAGAAATGCAGCTTGGCCAAAGTAGGCCAATAGAAGGCAGGGGAACACCACGCTTGTGAAGGCAATCTGCACCAGACAACTGGCATCAGAAATGAAGCAGTTGTTGTCTATGTTTCTTGGACTCTTCAAAAGTGTCAATGGGTACGTGTCGGATTCTCCAAAAGCAGTGTATTTTTTAAGAATCCGCCACGGGTGCGGTATCAAAAGTGAAGAGTCCGCGCAACTTACGTTGTTGCTACTTGTTAGATATTATGTTGAGGTAAGTAGATAATGCGAAGGGACAATGGAAAAAACCTGTATAGACTTCACAGAAAAATGGCCTAAATCCGCAAACATTGCTTCTGCTCCTGCAAAGGTATAGTAACTAGCACGGGTTTAATAATCGAGCATCATATTTGTATTCGACATCTTTACAAAGGTTCTACAGATGAATTTTTCCATATATACATATTTAACATAACTGTAACATTACATTGCAAATTGAGTTGGATCTATCAATGTAAGCATTTGAATGAGCATTCCGGAAAAAGACTAATAAATTAATATGTCCTGTATCAGATGTATGCTGGTACTCTATAGAAGAAGAGATTTTAGGCAATCTTTTGGTTACGGATGTCTGAATCAGCAACTTTCCATTATGCATACAGAAGTAGAGACATAACCCACATTACACGTTTGCAAACGCATTCGTTGTTGCTCAGATCTCTATGTATGCCAAATTCTTTTCAACTTTATTGCAAATGAAACGGCAACGCAAACTTCACGTACCTGTGATGCACAATACACAGCCACCAAGAGCTGACCATCCGTTGGTCAAGTTCTTCTTGAAGAACAGATAGATATAAGCTGGATTTACAGCCCTTATAACTGTTACATCATGCGTCAGCAGATTGTAAAGTCCTATAGACCCCAGACTGAAAAACCACAATGCTAGAGCTGGAGCGAAAGTGAAACCAACTTTACTTGACCCAAATCTCTGTATGCTGAATAAACCGCCAAGGATGATAATTGAAATTATAACGAGAGCATCTGTTGTAACAATCAATCACATTAATGGTTTCCCATGCAAAAGTTCCCAACAGTAATAATTTAACATTTTGATAGAGGACAAACATCTTAGCTTCTCAGTAGTAGTCATTTTGCAGTAACTCTATAGATATAAAGCAAATGCACCTGTATTAAATCCTGGTATCCTACCCTCCAATCCGCTAACAGCAGACATAACTGTCAAAAAGGAAATACCTTTTTAGAAGCCATTTTGTTAAAATGTCAAACCAAACGACATAAACCGTCCAAATACACTTTCTTTGCCACCCAAAAAAAAATAGAAAGAAAGAAAGAAAGAAACATCCTTTTTGAAACGAACTAAAAAGGAAATTAAGACAAACAAATTAAAATGGAGGGAGTACCTGATATTGCTGGTGTCAAGATACCATCCCCTATTATCATTGATGTTCCCGTCAGAACCAACAGTAAGAGAAGCGTTTTCAGAGATGATTTACGTTCCAAAATCTCCTTTATATACACAGCCCTTTCTAGCTCTGGAGTGGGCAATCTGAGCTTAAAACTCGAGATACATTCATCGGCAGGCGTTCGATTTGGGAGAAGATTGACATTTGCATACCTACAGATCAATGAGTACAGTGCAAACGTTCCTCCTGCCATGTCAACAAGACCATCATACAACAGGTTGAAAGAGAACTAAAGATGACTTTCGATAACTGCCTATTTATACCTTCTCCATTATCATTAGCCTTAAGCACTATAAACACATACTTCATTAGAGGAATGAGAGCAATTGTGTATAGCACAATTGACAATGCACCTAAGACATCTACTTCTGAAGTGATCTGCACCTTGCTGAATACATCTGAGAAAACATATAAAGGGCTTGTCCCCATGTCACCATATACCACACCAAGTGTTTGAAATGCTAGAGAAAGAGTAGCCAAAAGAGGTACATCCTGTTTTGTACAAGTAACAGAAATTAGTCTTAGATTGTAACTAGAAAATGATGCTAGTCCAAAAGCAGGTACAATGAGTTACTTACGATTACCTTTTAAGTGATCTGACGATATAAATACTTTTTACACAGTAAATGCATAAAACTTGAACAAAAAAAAGGTGATTCGTCTAAAAAGTTGTTCTTCTAAGACGAGTTTTTCCCCTCTGATTACTGTAATTTGCGGAGCCATTTCTTTCAAATTAAAGGACAAGAATCTGTTCTCACAAACAGGTGCAATTTTTGTTTTTCAGTATATATTAGTTAACATTTTCTTTTTGTTTTGAATTTAAGATGTAGTGGAGTACTTATTTAGTGGATTTGAACTTTATGGATTCGAGTTGGGATTCTACCACAAACCCACTTAATTTAGTGGGTTCAAAGTCTATTATTTATACATATTTAGTGGATTCTTAACACATATATAGAATCAACGTCTATTGGATTTTTGGATGAACTCATAACTTACCTAAAAATGAGACTGGGTGGTGCTTTGAGCAACAACAGTCAGTTTTGACAAACTTCATGCCGCTCATACTACTTCTTCTCTTCTTTTTCAGACCTTCAGGTTAACTTTAGATTGCTGAGTCTCAAGTTTGTGATTTCACCTTCAGAATTGACGGAGTGAAGTTGATTCTGAGGGCTAAAAAACTTTTAAAACTTTGTAAATTTCCATTATTCTTTAAATGGGGAACTAAAACAGCTATCTACACAATCGGGTTATTTGTTCTCTATGATAAGTATTACTTTGTGTCCTGACAATTAAAACTCGATCATATCAAACGACAAATATAACACAAAAGAAATGTTTACGCTGTCAGTGCATATAACTTCAAACACAATTTAAAATTATTACCTTCTTGTGGTGGCTGCCACCATGAACTCCTTTAATTTGCATAGATTCAACATCTAAAGAATCCACTCTTCTAGGCTTCTTAAGCCTTCTCCTAAAAGATCCATAGGTATTTTCTCTAATAATCTCTAATTCATTTTTATCAAAAACTTCTTCATCAATTACTTCACTACCATCAACCCATCTCAATGATCCTGTGCTTCCCCCTCCAGTACTACCATTTCTCTTCAATAATCCCTCACTAACACTACTTTCTTCAATTTCTTCTTTAGTACTCATAATTCAACCAAAAAAAAATAAAAAAAATAGAAATATTCGCTACAACACTTTGAATCTATTAATTACAACATTTATTAAGTTGTTTTTATCTAGTGTACATGTGTGTACTATGACATTATCACCTCAATAATATTTCTGACAGAAGTGATTTTTGTTCAGTACGAGAATTTTCTTTCCTAAAATGAAGTTCGTGTAATACGGGAAGTTTTGTTGGAATTGGTAATAAATGTCCCATTGGAATAGTAGCAGAACAACAAATTCGTCGTATGAGTTGACAGATTCCATTTGCATGAAAATTGCTCAGATTGATTTTTTTTTTTTTTTTTTTTGAGTAAATACCACTTTGCCCCGGCCTTAACCTTAGCTCCAGAGGCGGAGCCAGAATTTTTTCTTAGGGGTTCAAAATCTAAAGAAAAAATCATCGAATGGGTTCAACATCTGAAATATATAAATAAAAGTTACTTTAATCATGTATTAATAATATAATTTTCCTTCAAAGGGGTTGGTTTGAACCCCTTTAATAGGCTAGCTCCGCCTCTGCTTAGCCCGTCTGGTTAAAAAATAAGCTATTCTGAAATTAATTAATTATTTTCGATTAGTTATCCTTGTACTATTATCCCACCCTCAAATATAGGATAAAAATAGTATTACAATTTTAAAATAACTAAACCCGAAATAAATTAGTTTACAATTTTATCCCAACCAAATATGAAATAAACTTAACATTAAAATTAATGAAAAATATACCTTACCATAACTACTTAAAATCCCGATCCTTTTAAATAATTAAATATTTGTAATTTTATCCCAACCAAATATAAAATAAACTTAACACTAAAATTAATGAAAAAATATACCTTACCATAACTACTTAAAATGTCCATCCTTTTAAATAATTACATAAATCCTTAATTTTATTTAAAAGCTCGAAGACATCAGTGAAAAATGTGATATTTGAGGGTGGGATTGTTTGCAAAAAATTTTATAGTGACACAAATAAATTGCAATCACAACTAAAATATGAAGAAACAAAAATTTTTATTGATAAACGATATAGGTACAATTTTGTTCCTTCCTTGATTCTTCTCTCTTGATTTTCTCCGTAATTTGAGGACCGTTAGTAGTGTATTTCTCAAATGTAGAAAGATTTAGATTTGATATGAATTTTCTCTGTAATTCGAGGTTCGTTAATAGCGTATTCCTTAAACGTAGGAATATTTGAATTTGTGTATCCTCTTGATGTATTTAATTATCAAAAAGAGAGGGTTTTGGTCCCTTTGTCATATTACGTCAATTTATTATAGAGAGATATTCGAGATGTGTTTGATCTCTTTATTTATGCAATATTGGAGATACCCTTTTCAGAAAATATTTACCCCTTTATATGGGCATAATTTAGGCTTTAGAGTAGAGCAGCCTCCAAGATAAGTTTAGGGTAAAGTAGCCTCCAAGAACTCCACTGAAATTGAGATTCGTCTTGTCGAGTCCCACAAAAT
>NC_061121.1:52670057-52729552 GCF_002878395.1 Capsicum annuum | reverse complement strand
CCCGTATCGGAAACTACAATTTTCGGTGATGAGCCCTTGTACTCAAATGCCTTCTTCGGGTAACTTACTACCTCTCTTAAGACCAACTTTTATTCCTTTAACGAAAACACATTCATACTTTTCAAACATTCAACACTATCTTGTTAAGGGCATGGAATCTTCGGGTATCGTCATACCCTGACTTGTAAGTCAATCAAATTACATCATATCATGTCTACGGCCCTTTACACTTATTATCATATTCATAACCACCCTATCTTTTAAACATCAGATGAGAGATATTTATGCAATAGACTTTTCATTCAAATATTTATCAAAACATTCTCCTCCAAATTGTAAAATCAATAGGTGGTCACCTCATATTTGTAATCTCTGAAAAATCCAAGAAAGTTATTAATTTGACACAATAAATATTTATCATGTGAAAACATATTCTCAACAAGTCATAAACAGTACCAAACCATGATCATTTAACAAGCATTCACCCATTAGTTTTTCGTTTAGAAAGTTCCTGCCTTTAAACAACCCATAACGGTATAAATCAAAAATACCATGATAAAAGAGAGGGTTTTGATCATTCATTCTCTCATTCAAACTTTTAATTGCACCCCCAAAATATAAATATATTGTTATATTCAAAATTGATGATAGACGGTTCAAGACAACATGCAATTTCTTCAAAACAACTTTATGACATATACTTTTCAAACAATTCCAAACCCTTTCTTTATAAATATGATTGAGGATCTTTAATGTAATAAAAATAATAGAAAAAAATTATGCCCATGATGTTTATAGAACTTCCACATACCTTGATGACTTCGTTTAAAGGGTAGAATGCAAATCTTGATTTATTCCTTGAAAATTTTGGGCTTAAGGATTGATTTCTTGATTTTCTTGTTCTTGGAGGAAACCGTAGTTTGATCTTATTTTTGAGAGTGAAAAGAGGATCTTGATGTTGTATAACAAATGAGGATTGATTAATAATGCTTTAGAGAGTAATTAAATACATTGGGGAGGTTTTTTGAAGAGGAAAAGTACCAAAACACACCTTTTAAAGCATCCCACCTTTGGAACTTTGAATTTTGCCTGACGGCTTGGTTGACGGACCGTCATGAGGGTGATAGAACGTCACCTTGAGCATCAGGTCATGTCCATTGACTGAACTCACTGTTTTAGGAGTGATGAAAGGCTTGACGGTCCGTTGAGTCGGCCATCGCACCCTCGGTAGATTGATACCTCTCTGTAAAATGGGCATAACTTTTTACTCCGATATCAGATTAAGGCAAAACCAGTGGCGTTGGAAAGAGGACTCAAAGGCCTTCATTTGATATATAGTAGGACCTCTAATTAATTATAAACAAAAATTTATGGTCAATGTAAGTTGACCCAAGTTTAGACGCTCACCAAAACTTAATGGATAGGAAAGCTTTAAACTCGTCTTTGAGTTAAAGGACCTATATGATCTCAATTCATGATCAAATAGATTCCCAAACTATATAATGGATTATCATACTAAGTCTTCATAGGAGCCATTGGATTTTGGAACCTTTACATGTAGGAATGACGGTCTACATTGTAGCCCAAAATATGGGGTGTTACATTAACTCCCCCTTGGGATCATTCATCCTCGAATGATGGGTAGGGAATTGTTAAAGCTCTAAAGGTATGGATTAAGGAACTTAATCTCATATTGAATATTTTTCCTCAATAAAATATGCAAAGGCATCAAAAGAGCTTCATGATAACCCCTAGTGAAATGCGTAAGCACAAAGTATGAGGTAGTGAAACTTTACATAGGGATGGCCTTGCACATGAGTTCTATGAATAATTATCATCACAACATAATGCATGAGTTTATTTAGTGATCATAGGCCCTATTTACATCAGTACTAATCATGAAATAAGTTTTTACGGGAGACAGGATTTAGAAGCATTTTTCACCTTACAAGATTCAACGAATGGACCTTAAATTTAGAGACATAATTCATCTATGCCCCAAAATTAATCAACATACTTCATCATTTCCCACCAACAATTCTCCCATAACACATCTAACCATAAGAATTTTGTGTTCCACCATATAATAATTCTATGTTGAAGCCCAACTCAGAGGAAAGAGGTGCTAACTTAAACTATGGGACCTGCACTCTATATCACATTAAGAAATCACCTCACCCTATCACTATAATCCAACAACCTCAAGTCTTATTTAAAGGAATAATAACCATACGGTACATTGATTTATGTTTTCATCAATCATGAAGTTTAAGCCTATCATTACTACAACCACTTCACGGATCTCCCAACTAAGACTAGCCAATTTAATCATTCTCACTAAGATTTTCACCACATAACTCCTTAACTATCTCACATAACAAAATCTCATCTCCTTTTTTCCCCCTTATCCTATAACCTTAGATCTAGAAGTCATATCAAAATATCTGTTTTCAAAAACATTTACTCCCCCACCCAATACACTACCACGCTTCCATAACCACCGTCATACTTATATACGGATGGTCATTGAGGAACCCAAGCCTAAATATCATGAATGAATGTAACACTTATCATTTCATAGCTTATACTTATTGCACTACTCAAGGAGGGACATGAAGTGAAGATACAATAGAATAGACACAGAGTGCTTCAGATATCAAATGTATGGATCATAAGTAAAGGGTCGTTCGGCATAACCACAATACAACATGATTTCTTAGGACATAGTACGGTTAGAAACATGGGTACACATATCTCATGATTTGTATAACATAAGGTCAGAATTCATAAAGTCAATGATTGAGACAAATATTGATACTTGAAGCTATTGCTTCTTATTATTAGAGCTGAGATAATCATAAGTTTGCACAATTTTATCGCTTTGGCAAATTCCGGCATAAAATGATTCCCTGACATACAAAAATATATTTTCTTAGGACCAAGCATGCTGTGAGACTTAGGTTTGGATCATGAGCAACATAACATATGTCTTGGATACTTGAAATATTAGATCATTGAGGGACATTATTGCTTTTTGTATTGATATTGGAACATGATATGAGTAACATAAAGAGCTCAAAATTTAGGCATAGGCAAGGCATAAGTACACAAGACATTGGTAGAAGTCAATTCAAATCAAAGTAGGAGGAGCTTGCTTGAATAGGAATTGATTTAACATGATTCTTACTTGAAACTTGACACCACAAAAAGAATTTGGGAACTACTTTAATCCAGCATCTCTTTCTTAGATAAAATTCACCCACCTAGACTTAATAATATAACCTCTCATCAATATATAACCACAGTTCTCAATACAATAGACTATATCGGTATACACATGAACACAAACTTCCTTCAAAAATTTTACATAAGGACACTAAATTCTTTTTGGGTCATTCCCCTCCAGGGATGCTAATCGTAACTTACTCTAATCCCAAAGTCACCAATTTATGACTAACATTATTATGGGCATGGGAATCCATGCTTCTAAACACTTAACACTCTATCTTCAACTCCTTAGAATACTCGCATTACACCTCTAATCACACAACTTACAACTTAATAAAATTTGTAAAACCATACCCAAGGCTTATATTGCCTACCTATATTTCCTCAATTCAAATCTAACGAACACCGTACAAAAACTCTCCAGACTTTTCCATACTACAATTTTGAGAACACAAACTAGGTCCGCAAAACACTTATACATATAAATGTTAAACCTTCCCTTTTTAAGTGTACTCTAAAGGCATTGCTTTCCAAGAATGCTACTCTTAATTTTTCACTATCCTTCATCGTCATCAACCTACAATTCACAGTCTTATGATCATACACATCCTCACACCTTATTACATAAAAAATCCACTCACCACTATGTAACGCCCCAATTTTCTAAATCAGAATATTATACGGTGCGCATGACCCTAAGGGACCACAAGCTAACCCATGATTGATATTTGTACCTGTACACTACATATATAATATAATAATGCTGAAAACATGAACATGTAGGCCATAAGGTTCAATTGAATAAAGAATCTGTCAAAATATAATATCCATATGGGTGAAAGATACGTAAAACAGCTAAAAACTAAATCAAATCTGAACATAAGTCTGAATACTAAATCTAAAATCCTCTAAGTGTTGTCTGAATAAGGAGTTGAAGGAACATGTCTCCAACTAACTCCGTAAATTGATAACTGGCTAAAATAATAATGAATAAATCAAATCATATTGTCCTCAAATGAAGAAGACTCACTGAATCTCTATGATTGAAAATGTTACTACTACTGTTGATCTAGAGCTCGTGTCTCTGAACCTATAGTGTAACATGAAAAGAAATCACCATAGCGCAAATGCGTCAGTATGAGGGAATGTACTGAGTATACGAGTGAGGTAGGCTAAATACAAATAGGGTTTGCATGCATAAACAATGCTAACTATTTGACTGACACGATCGTAAGAGTACAAACATGCATACATAGTAACTAAAATCATGGGTGCATGATAGCTAGTCCTGTATGCTAATACATGGTTTACTAATGGCTAACATGATTGATACTGAAATTTTGATAACACAGGCGACCATATCTGATAATCCTAAATCTGATGGAACTATCTGAGTTCTGTACTGTAACTGAGTCTGACTGTATCTAATAGTCCTAATAGACGGAAATCTGAAGACCTATATAATTTTTTTACTGAGACTAATTCTAAAACTGTGGGAGATAGTTGTTTAACCGACATGCCCCAATAACGCATATAGCTAAGTTGGGGTCCAATCTCTGCCCCAACTAGAGGGGTGTCAATACTGCACCACTGGTAAGGATAATTATGGGTGACCCTTAGCTGGCAGGTATTCGAAAGAAGAATGGTAGGAACCCTAAACTGACAGGTTAAGACACCTCATCAACCCTAATCTGACAGGCTAAGATATCTCAACCTACGCTGGCTATGTAGTTCTGGAACACAAGGATGACTGCTAAGAATCACACCCTAAACTGGTAGGTGAGTCCCCATCCTTGGGTTCACTCGGTGCTAACTTTTAATCCCATCTGAAGAGACTAAACATGATTCAACTGACTATACATGGACAGATTAACTGACTTTCATTGACTGATGGAGTAGTACTATTATCTGAGAGTTAACTGAGATCATGATATTTCTGAGGTTTTCCTGAGTCACATGACTGACTAAGTTCTATAGATTATAGCTTGACTGAGATTATCGTGACAACATGACAATGCTCTAGGAACATAACTATTTTTTTAGGTACGAATACCCTTAGGAATCGATAGAAGGAAACTAACACACATGACATGGCTTGATCACAAGATTTGAGTCCACAATTCATAATATCATAAATAGGGGATATCATATTTCATATGGTTATTCAATATCTTAAACATTGTAGGGAATGCATGGATATATTTAGTGTAAACATTGTATATCTCCATTATCTTACATACTTCATACCACCACAATAGCAACACATAAAAAGCATAGGATTTATATTGAAGTATATAGCTAAAATGGACTTGTCATTTAGACATCATAGAAACCATACAAATATGAATTTCTAGCATCCTAAGCATTTTATCAAACACCTTGCATGCATTTTTTAAGTCATAGGTGAGTTTCATACTTGCACAATATTAAACCACCTAAAGTTTATGGTTTTCAATTAACAAACATATATATTCCATAAAAACACCTTTACACGTCATATTGAAACTTAAACAATAATAGTCAACATGTACATACTCATATCACCACAAAAAGTTTACAAAATAATATTTAAAACATGGTTCTTGAGCTCTATGAATGGATTAGATCCATAGATGAACACTACACATACCTTAGAAAGGAAACCTTGATGATTTGCTGGAGAGTTCTTAGATTGGGAAACTTAATTCTCAATTATCTTGGAAAAAGGCTTGAATCTTGCTTTTGTGAGATAAGTTTGATGAAAACCCTAATCTTTTGGTTAAGAGTGTAAGATATGGTTTTTAGGATGTTTAACTGAGGAAAAATAGGAAAAATTATGCCTATTTAGGGTTATAAGTAGTAGAAGGTGAAGAAAATGAACAAAATACCCTTATGAAATAAATTCCCAGTTGCTGAAAATCATAGCTGATGATATTTGTGACAAGGCATCAAAAAATATGACAAGCCATCAAAAATGTCGTCACACAAGAGCTGAAATTGATGGTTTCTACCTAAGGCTGACGACCTTTGTGATAGGGCATCACAAGTGTGGTAAGCTACCACGAATGCTGTCACTTAGAAGCTAGTTTCTGCCTAAGGCTGACGACCTTCATGATAGGGCATCACAAGTGTGGTAAGCTACCACAAATGTCGTCACTTAGGAGATGGTTTGTGCCTAAGGCTGACGACCTTCGTGATAGGGCGTCACAAGTGTGGTAAGCTACCACGAATATAGTCACACTATTTCTAGCCTGACATGCTAGAGTAAAATAGGAATAACTCTTTGCTCCGATATAGGATTTAGGCAAAATCTGTATCACTGGAAAGATAATTCCATTATATATCTATTGATAGGTCATGAGATACAAAATTCCAAGTATAATGAGAGATATTCTCTTTTGAAGGTTACTATACCAATATCTTTCTCAAGAATTCAATCGGTAAGGAATGTTTTGATTTATCTGATAGTTGGGAGTTATTTGAAGACTTAATATAAATCTAACCTACTCATAAAACTATAAAATAATAATGATGTACTATGCATGATCTTGGTACATGGATCTATATTGGTTTGAATTTTTCAGGGTATTATAATATCTCCCCCTTGAAAACATTCGTCCTCGAATGATGACTGCTTGGGAGGGCAGAAAAGATAAAACGATGCATACACTGATCATTCTCAACTGGCACATAATTTTAGGACTGAATTGAATTCTAAATTGAATATATCCCAACTGAACATGCATATCTGATGCATGACTGATAAGCTGAACTCATGAATGCATGATAAGCTATGCACTGATACTTGATATCAATTTTATACTAGAATTTTGAACATATAACTGAATAAGATTAAGGAAAATGGTTACCTCGAGCTAAGTCTAAATTAGCGGAGAAAAGATGAGGGTACTTATTTCGCATGTTTGCTTTTGCTTCCCACCCAAGTTACTCTCTCCATGGACTGATTTCGCCAAAGAACCTTGAGTAGAGGGACTTCTTTGTTCCTCAGCCTACGAGTTTGATAGTCGAGGATTTTGACTAGAATCTCTTCATAAGAGAGGCTATTCTGAATGTCAATGCTCTGAATAGAGACTACAACTATTGGGTCACCTATGCATTTCTTGAGTAAGGAGATATGGAAGACTGGATGAATTGAGGCTAGATTTGAAGGAAATTTGAGCTCATAGTCTACCTTTCTAAAGCAACTGAGAATCTTGAAGGGACCAACATATCAAGGACTGAGATTTCCCTTCTTGACCTATCTTTTCACTCCCTTCATGGAAGAGATCTTGAGATAGACATAGTCATCGACCTCAAATTTAAGATCCTTTCTACGAACCTCTGCATAAGAATTCTATCGGCTCTGAGCAGCCCAGAGTCTTTTTCTGATTAACTAAACTTTCTATAAGGCATCAAATACTAAGTTAGGACCTATGACTACGGTCTCACTAAGTTTGAACCAACCTATCAGAGAGCTACATATCCTATCATAGAGAGCTTCGAATGGAGCCATCTGAATACTGGAGTGATAGCTGTTGTTGTATGTAAACTCAATCAAAGGCAAGTGGTCATCCCAGCTTCCCTTGAAATCAGCTGCACACGTCCTTATCATATCTTTTAGAGTCTGAATGGTCATTTCTTCTTGACCATATGTCTGAGGATGAAATACTGTACTGAGATGAACTTGGGTACCAAGACCTTTTTGGAATGCTTTCCAGAAGTGAGAGGTGAACTAGGTACCTCTATCTGAGATAATAGATAGTGTAACACCGTGCAATCTAACCAACTCCCTAATATAGAGTTTGGCATAATCCTTGGCTGAGTAAGAGGTGCGAACTAGAAGGAAATAAGCTGACTTGGTCATTCTATCTACAATGACCCAAACTAAATCATGTTGATGACGTGTTCTAGGCAAACCCGTCACAAAGTCCATGTTCAATTCTTCCCACTTCCAAGTAGGAATAGTCAACTCCTGTATAGAACCACTAGGTTTCTGATGCTCTATCTTAACCTGCTGACATGTAGAACACTTAGCCACAAACTTTGCATGTCCCTCTTTATCCCACTCCACCAATAGATCTCCCATAGGTCGCGGTATATCTTAGTGGCCCCTATATGAATAGAGTATCCTGCACCATGCATTTATGCAAGAATTTGCTACCTCAAGTCATCTACACCGGTAACACACAGACGGCCCTAAAAATAAAGAACACTATCTCTCCCTTGGGAGAAAACCTCTACTTCCTAACTCTGAACTAACTTTTTTAGCTTGACAAGGCTAGGATCCCTGTCTTGCTTCTATTTCACCTCGAAAACTAGAGATGACTCTGAATTACTCTTAAGACATACACCACCCTCTGTAAAAGTCGACTAAGTAAACGCCTAGTCTGGCAAGCTGATGAATCTCCTAAGCTAGTTTCTTCTTACTATCCTTAACATGGGAAACACTACCCATGGACAGTCTACTGAGTGCATCAGACACTATATTGTCCTTGCTAGGATGACAAAGGACACTCATGTCATAATCCTTCAAAAGGTCTAACCACCTTATCTGAAAAAGATTGAGATCTTTCTGGGAAAATACATACTGAAGGCTCTTATGATATGTGAAGACGTCTATATGAACACCGATAGATAATGCCTCTAAATCTTTAAGGTAAAGACAACTGCTGCTAACTCAAGGTCATAAGTAGGATAATTTTTCTCATGGGGCTTTAACTATCTGGAGGCATAGGATATTACTCTACCATGATGCATGAGGACACAACCTAAACCTACTCTGGATGTATCACAATATACTATAAATCCATCAGAACCGTCGGAAGTGCTAAAACTGGAGCTGAGGTAAGTCGAGTCTTCAACTCCTGAAAACTCTCCTCCCAAGGTTCTAACCACTAAAACTTGACCATTTTCTGAGTCAATCTGTACATAGGAGATGTAACATAAGAAAATCCCTCAACAAACCATCGGTAATAGCCAGCCAAACCCAAGAAACTCCTGATATCTGATGGAGAGATAGGGCGAGGCCAGTTTCTTATTGCTTTGGTTTTCTGAGGATCTACTCTAATGCCATCACCAGAAATAATGTGATGAAGGAATGCTACTGATCTTAGCCAAAATTTTCACTTACTGAACTTGGCAAACAACTGGTGATCCCTGAGAGTCTAAAGAACAATTATGAGATGTCTGAATGATCACGCTCTATGCGATAATAGACCAGAATATCATCTATGAAGACTATGATGAATGTGTCCAAGTACTGCTTAAACACCCAATTCATCAAGTCCATGAAAGCTGCAGGGGCATTGGTAAGACCAAAGGACATGACTAGAAATTCAAAGTGACTATACTGAGTACGAAAAGCTATCTTCGGAATGTTATATTCTCTAACTCTGAGCTGATGATAGCCTGATCTGAGGTCGATCTTGGTGAAATAGCTGGCACCCTAAAGTTGGTCAAACAAGTCATTTATCCTAGGCAGCGTATTCCTGTTCTTGACCATGACTTTGTTGAGCTGACAGTAATCAATACATATTCTAAGAGAACCATCTTTCTTGTGCACAAATAAGACTGGCGCACCCCATGGGGATACACTGGGCCTGATGAATCCCTTATCTAAGAGATCCTTTAACTGATCTTTTAGTTCCATGAGTTCTTCTGGTGTTATTCTGTATGGCAGAATAGAAATAAGCTTAGTATCTGGGAGAAGGTCTATGCCGAACTCTATTTCCCTTTTGGGAGGAATGCCTGGAAGATCTTCGGGAAAGACATCTAAATATTCATTAACTACTGGGACTGATTCGAGACTGGGAGATTCGAAACTGGAATCCTAAACATGCACGAGATGATACACACACCCCTTAGAAATTATTTTCCTTGCCCGAAGGTAGGAAACAAGCTAACCCCTAAAACATGAAGTGCTACCCTTCCACTCTTGGACGGGCTCATTCAAGAACTGAAACTGAACTATCCTATTTCTGCAATTGACTATGGCATAGCAGGAATGAAGCCAATCCATGTCGCGAATGACATCAAAATTAGTTATCTCTAAATCAACTAAATCTGCTAATATGGATTTCTGAAATATCATAATCCGGCAGTTCCTGTATACCCACTGAGTTATGATGGTTTTACCCACTGGGGTAGATACTAAAAAGGGATCTGCTAAAATTTCGGGACTGATTCCAAAATCGCCTGCTATGTATGGAGGGACAAAAGACAAGGATACACCTGGGTCTAGAAAAGCATAAACATAAACTTGGAAAATCTGTAATTTACTAGTAACGACATAAGGAGAGTTTTCCTGATCCTATCGGGTCTGAAGAGCTTAGAATCTATTTGGGCGTTGCCCACTAGTAGCACTGGAAGTGGTACCCTGCTGGTTTGGGCGACCGAACTGAGCTGTGGAATGATTCTGCTGACCCTGAGGGCCTGGATGAGGACACTCCCTAATCCTGTGGCCTGGCTTACCATAGCTAAAATAGACATCACTACCGGCTCTGCAAATACCCTTGTAGTTCTTACCACAAGTCTGACAAAGGGGGTTTGTTTGGGTACTGCGAACACTGCCCTAAGATTTAGAGCCTGGTGCTCTGTCTCTATTGCCGTTCTTGAACTTTGGTACAGGGGAACTAGCGGGGAAAGGGTATGGAACTGCTGACTTAGGATGAAACTATGAACGATTTTCTTTCTCTAATTTGGGCTGAGCAAAATTGAAACAACCTTCTTTTGCTCTCTTATTCTGTCTCTCCTTAGTCTTAACCTTCTGCTCCTCGATCTGTTGAGCGAGGGTCATGAGCCTGGCTAAATTCATATCACTGTTCAGCATCGCAGACCTACACTCATTTACTATGCTATCATTCACCCCTGACACAAACTTACATATCTTAGCCCTGTTGTGTACAACCACATAAGGGGCATATCTGGCTAGCTGTGTAAATCTAAGAGAATACTCTCTAACTGTCATATTTCCCTATCTGATATTGATGAACTTAAGAACTTTGGCCTCTTGGGGAAAGAATCTGTCTAAGAAAGTTGTGACAAATTCTTCCCACGTAATAAGACCTGCATTCTCTAACCTTTCTGCTAACCACTGCTTGTACCAAGTGTGAGCGATATCCTACAATTGGTATGAATGACCTTCTAGACTTGGTTAACAAATTCATGAGGATCCTCGTCTGGCTTAGACCCAAAGAAGGACAGAGGGTTCATTCGGGTAAAGTTCTGAATCCTAGCTGCTGCTGAATTGGCCACTGGGTTGGCTGGAATGACTACTGGTCATTCATTTTGGGCAGCTACAGACTGAGAAAGAGTGGTAAATGTGGTCCTGAACTCTACATGATAAATATGTTCGCCCAAAGGATCTTCAGGCTGAGGAGTTGGCTGATTTCTTCTCTTTGGAGGCATGTTTCTGAAATAAGAGAAGAACAGATTAGACTGAGAGACTGACTTGAAATTATGTTTACTAGTACAACATGAATACTAAAAAAAGGGAACTGTTCCTAAAATATCTGATAGCCTCTTGTACATAAATGTGGCACACAACACACCCATGTATAAGACTCTACTAGATACGGCTTTTAGACTTCCTAGGACTCTATTGAACCTTAGGTTCTTATATCAAGTTTGTAACACCCCAATTTTCTGAATCGGAATGCTACACGGTGCTCATGACCCCAAGGGACCATAAGCTAACCCATGACTAATATATATACCTGTACACTGTATATATAACATAATAATGCAGAAAACATAAATATGTAGGCCATAAAGTTCAACTGAATAAAGAATCTGTCAAAACATAATATCCATAGGGGTGAAAGATACCCAAAATAGTTGAAAACTAAATCAAATCTGAACATAAGCCTGAATACTGAGTCCTGCATTCATAAATTAGCTATATATGTATCATTTTATCTTTTCTCCCCTCTCAAGCAGTCATCATTCGAGGATGAATGTTTCTAAGGGGGAGATATGGTAATACCCAAAAAAATCCAAACCAATATTAGAGACATGTACCAAGCTCATTCATAGTACATCATGATTCTTTTATAGTTTTATAATTAAGTAAAATGTATATTAAGTCTTCAAATAACTCCTAGCTATCAAATGAATCAAAACATTTCTTACCGATTGAATTCTTGAGAAGGATATTGGTATAGTCAACTTTAAACGAGCATATCTCTCATTATACTTGGAATTTTTTATCTCATGACCTATCAACCAATATATAATTGAATTATCTTTCCAACGATACCAATTTCTCCATAATTCGCTATCGGAGCAAAGAGTTATTCCTATTTTACTCCAGCATGTCAGGCTAGAAATAGTGTGACGACATTTGTGGTAGCTTACCAAATTTGTGATGCCCTATCATGAAGGTCGTCAGCCTTAGGCAGAAACCATCTCCTAAGTGAGGACATTCATGGCATCTTACCACATTTTTGATGCCCTATAATGAAGGTCGTCAGCCTTAGGCAGAAACCAGCTCCTAAGTGACGACATTTGTGGTAGATTACCACATTTGTGATGCCATGTCAAAATTGTCGTCAGTCTTAGGCAGAATCCATGTTTTGTGTGATGAAATTTTTGAAGGCCTGTCACATTTGTGACACCATGTCAAAATTGTTGTCATCCTTAGGCAGAATCTAGCTTCTGTGTGACGATATTTTTGACGGCCTATCACATTTGTGATGCCTTGTCACGAATATCGTCAGCTTTTCTTTTCAAAACTTGAGGGACGTTTTAGTAAGGGTATTTTGGTATTTTCTCTTCACTTCCCACGACTTATAACCCTCAAGAAATGTATTATCTTCCATTATCTTTAGTTAAAAAACTCAAAAAAGCTCTATCATACACTCTCAACCACAAGATTAGTGTTTCCTCTCAAGATCAAAACTCTCAAGAACAAGTCGATTTTCATAGAAGAGTCTATTTCAAGGAAATTTTACCGTCAATCTTCACGAATTCTTAATCTAAGGTATGCGTAGTGTTCACCATGGGTCCCTTTCATCCATGAAGCTCAAGAATCATGTTCTAAATTATAAATTGTGATTTCCTTATTGTTTTATGACTACATTCATGTTGATGATTGCTGTTTGGATTCAAGGTTGTATCCTGATGTGTTTTTCATGAATCATGTGAATAGGTTAGTTGGAAACCCATGAATTTGGGTGGTTTAAGATTTCTAAATTTGTTAAGTACACCTATGCTCAATTTTATGCATGCAAGGTATTTGATAAAATGCTTAGGATGAAAGAAATTCATGTTTACATGGTTCAATGATATCTAAATGACATGTCTATGTTAGATATATACTTTAATTTAAATTCCATGCTATTGATGTGTTGTTATTGTTGTGGTATGAAGTATGTATGATAATGGAAATATACTATATGTACATGAAATATATCCATGCACTCCCTACCATGCTTAAGATGTTGATGAACTACATGATGTATAATATCCCCTACTTATGACAATGTGAATTGTGGACTCCAATCTTATGATCAAGTTAGTCATGTTGTGTTAGTTTCCTTCCATCAAATTGTGGGGGTATTCGTTCCCAAAAATATAGCTGTGTGCCTAGAGCCATGTCATATTATCATAATACTCTCAGTCAAGCCATGATCTATAGAATGTAGTCAGTTATATGACTCAGGAAAATCCAGTAACCTCAGTAATCTCAGTAGTTCAGTAATCTCAGTGATCTCAGTACTCAGTAATATCTGTAACCTCAGTATTCAAAGTCAATCTCAGTAACTTAAGTACTTTAACTAGTCCTCAGAACTTAATACATTCTTTCATTCATCAGAATCCAGTAAACTTAGTTTAGCTCCGCTAGACAATACCACTAGTATTTGTCAGTTAATCAGTATCAGTTTAGTTAATCAATTCAGTTCAGTTAACCATGTTCAGTATTTTTATATGGGAGTAGGAGTTAGCATAGAGTGAACCCAAAGATGGGAACTCACCTGTTGTATGAGGGTATGATTCTTTGCAGTCATACTTGCATTCCAAAACTATGTAGCCAGCATAGGTTGAGATATCACATCCTGTTGTATGAGGGTAGATGAGGTGGCTTAACCTATTATATGAGGGTTCCCATCGTTCTTACTAGAGTTACCTATTAAATGAGGGTTGCTCATATATTTTCCTTACCAGTGGCGCGGTATTGACACCCTTCAAATCAGGGCAAAGATTGGACCCCAGCTTAGCCATAATGGCCCCTATGGGGCATGTTGGTTAAACAACTACCTTCCACAGTTTTAGTTACAGATTTTAGGACTGACATATACAGTCACCCAATCTTAGTAAAGAACTCATATAGTTCTTCATATTTCAGTATATCAGGATTATCAGATACAATCAACTCGAATACAGTACGGGACTCAAATAGTTCCATCAGATTCAATATTGTCAGATACAGTCACTCATGTTATCATTATTATGAGTTATCAAAACTTATACTATCAGTACTCAATTTTAGGAATGTTAGACACAGTTAATCAGACCAGTTCTTCATAATTCGAACTGTCAAAAATAGTCATTAATCTATTCAGTATCTCAGTATCAATACACTCATGTTGTCAGTATTCAGACTCAATATTTAGCATCTCCACGAGTTCAGTTACAGTTACGTATACATGTATGTATTCTCACATTCATATCAGTCAGTATTGTTCATGCATATAACCCTTTGCATTTATCCTACCTCACTCATATACTTAGTACATTCAGACGTACTGACGGATTTGTGCTATGGTACTTTCTCTTATGTTACACCATAAGTTTAGAGGCACAAGCTTTAGATCACCAGTAGCATTCCAGTGTTCATATTTTGTAGTGAGTCCTCCTTATTCATGATCATAAGATCTCGTTCTCAAACCCAGATTTAGATATGCCATCAGATCCCTTCTCAAAATTTTATGATAGCATGTGACCCAGAGTTAGAAGAATAAACCTAGGATTTTAGTAGTAGACAAGTTAGGATATGATATACAGATTGAATAGATTATGTATTTGTGGGGATAGTTGTGCTATAATGAATCAGTAGGCTTGAACAGTGTGGGTTAGAAATTTAAGTTTATTGACTTGAAATTAAGCATGAAGGTGTGAATGTGATATTAGTAGTATGTGAGGAAATAGAGGTAGCTAATGTGTTCAGTAAGGCGAGCATATGTTGATCAGAGTGTAAGTATATGATGATGATTGCATTTCAGTTCAGAGATTAGTTTAGTGCTCGCAGACTTATGATGATGGCTTTAATCTAAGGGAGATATGATAGATCAAGTAACCAAGTCAGGCTCTCTAATTCCAATAGTAGTGCCAGTATGTATAGAAAATTAGTTAGGGAAGATGATTCCCGACCCATCCTTATCTCAGCGTAAAGCTCCGTACTTCAGTTAGCATGGTGCCTATGCATGCTTCATGTCTCAGATTCCATAGATATAGCTTATGTTCACACGCATTCCATAGAATTGTGTATGCTTTCAGTTCCCAGTATAGGGAGTTCAGTTCTAGATCACTCAGTGTTACAAATCATGTTCCATGAACTCAGAAATTCCAGACTCAGGTCATGTAGCTCAAGACTTATGTACACGTATTATGCTCCCCAGTATACTCAGTTTCCATGACTCATGCTATGCCCTCACTGACCATATAAATTTAGACTATATCATGTATATACTCAATTCATACTTTTTTGGTAAATCCATGTTGTTGAATTCTATTCCTTAATTTTCTGTCATGTGTCAAGTTCAGTTAGTATCCATTCATGTTTCAGGTTCTCCTGATTTAACCCTTCATGAGCTTTCTTTATGACAGTAGTGTAGTGTTGAGAAATTCCTTAGATGGGAGAGAGTTAATGTTTCATGTTAAGAGCAGATTATTGTATGCATGTTTTATACGAGGGTGTAGATACAAAGATAGGCTTGAATATCCTGTTAGTATGCAAGCAAAGGGATAGCAAGAGGTAATATTTAGAAATTTAGAAAGTTCAGAGTGTGAATGTATATTCAGACCCTTGAGTTATGTCAGCCTTCATTATGCGACTATCATAAATCAGTTTCTATCTCAGTTACAGTTTCAGTACTCAACACTCAGTAATTAGTGCTCAGTCTCAGAATTAAGCACTTCAGTATCAGTCAAAACCTTAGTTTTAGTGTTCAGTTATCAGGACCCAATATTTAGTTCTAGTATGGATCCCAATTGCAGTATTATTTATAATGTCAACTTTAGTTCAATAATCAAATCAGAAAATTCAGTTCAGTTTCAATCTTGCTGGACCATAGCATACAGTTACCAGCTATTCAGTTATAGGTATTTCAATACCTCAGTCTATAGAATGTTTCCAAATCATGTAATATGCTTTGTCCTGCATTTTCAGACAATATAGCTTTTATGAAATCTATGATCAGTCATCTCATGTTACTCAGTCATTCCCTTCTGATATGCATAATACATTATAGCTTCAGCCCACCTATTCAGATTAAGTATAATTCAGCCTTGCATACATAGCATTTAGTTACCAGTTACTCAATTAATCAGATAAGTCAGTATGTCTATACATTCATGCATCACGCTTTAGTTTTGGATCTTAGATAATCGGTCATGATTTTGTACCTAGGTGCCTTGAGCATCGCCCCAGTATCTCTGCAAAGTTTAGCATTCTTAAAGAGACATAGTGTCCCAAAGGGGAGATACACTGTAGCCCCCAAACTTTTATGATTTAAACATGTCGTTTTCTTTAATGAATCTATCTTGGAGGAAGTGTCATTTATAAGCTGACCCTCTAGCTCCAAAACTCAACAGTAATCCATGTATTCAATAGCTCATTTTAGTCCACGATACGATACTCTATCCAAGTCATGCATTACAGGCTTAATTCAGTTCATAAATTAAGTTCCAAATTCAGTTATGTTCTTATGTTTCGCTCATGCATATTGAGTAATCAATCTCAGACTCATCAATATTTTTAGTTCATGGTAGCAATCTTCTTTGAGCTTAGTAGCAGTCTTCTTTGAGCTTACTCATTATCATGTTCAGATTTTAGTACCAAACTTGGTATTTAGTTCCATGTTCAGTTTTTACTTCAAACTTGGTATATTTACCATTACATGTTCATGAATTAGTTCAGTTATGTATTCCTGCATTAGATATGCGTGATCAGGTTACCAGTACTTTTAGTCATGCATTCACGTATCATGTCATTCATATAATTATGCATAGATTCATCTTATTAGTTATGTATCAGGTATGCATTCTCAGTTTGAGAAACTCATTTTATCGTAACACTCAGTCCTACATTCATAAATCAGCTACCCAAGCATCAGATATGCATGTACAATATGATATGCTCAGTTTTCAGTCATGTCATCCATGAAATCATGTTCAGTCATTCATGATCATCACTCATGTCAGTTGTCTTTCTCCCCTATCAGTCATTCTCATTCGAGGATGAATGTTTCTAAGGGGGAGATATTGTAATATCCCATATTTTGGACTAGAATAAAAGTCCGTCATTCCTATACGTAGACATTTAAAAAGCCTCAAACCCTATATAAATTTAGTGTATTAATTAATTATGTATTATGGGGATCTATTTGAGCATAAATTTAGATCATAGAGGTACCCTAACTCAAATACAAGCTGAAAGCTTTCCTATCGTTCAAGTTTTAGTGAGCGTCAAAACTTGGGTCAACTTCAATCAACCATAACTTGTTGTATATGACGAACTGGGTGGTTTACTATATATTAAATGAAATCTCTTCAAATTAGATTTCCAACGATACCAATTTCGTCTAAATCTGATATTGGAGAAAAGAGTTATTCCTATTTTACTCTAGCATGTCAGGCTGGAAATAGTGTAATGACATTCGTGGTAGCTTACCACATTTGTGATGCCCTATCACAAAGGTCATTAGGCTTAGGCAGAAACTAGCTCCTAAGTGGCAACATTCGTGGTAGATTGCCATATTTGTGATGCCCTATTACGAAGGTCATCAGCCTTAGGCAGAAACTAGCTCCTAAGTGACGACATTCCTGGTAAGCACATTCGTGGTAGTTTACCACATTTGTGACACCCTATCACAAAGG
Source organism: Capsicum annuum (assembly GCF_002878395.1). Classification (NCBI taxonomy): domain Eukaryota; kingdom Viridiplantae; phylum Streptophyta; class Magnoliopsida; order Solanales; family Solanaceae; genus Capsicum; species Capsicum annuum. Next base: position 52,711,249 of record NC_061121.1, on the reverse strand, counting down.
TCGTCATCCTAAGGAAGAAACCAGCTCCTAAGTGATGATGTTCGTGGTAGGTTACCATATTTGTGATGCCCTATCACGAGGATTGTCAGCCTTACGCAGAAACCAGCTCCTAAGTGACGACATTCATGGTAGCTTACCACATTTGTGATACCTTCTCAAAAATGTTGCCGAACTTAGGCAGAAACCATCGATTCTAGCTCTTGTGTGACGATATTTTTGACGCCTTGTCACAAATGTCGTCAGCTATGATTTTCAGCAATTAGGAATTTATATTAGTAAGGGTATTTTGGTCTTTTTCCTTCACTTTCCATGACTTATAACCCTCAAGGAGCGTATTATCTTCCATTCTCTTTAGTTAAACATCTCAAAAAGCTCTCTCATACACTCTCAACCACAAGATTATGGCTTTATCTCAATATCAAAACTCTCAAGAACAAGCCCCCGGGTTTTCATAGAAGAGTCTATTTCAAGGAAATTTCACCGTCAATCTTCATGAATTCTTAATCTAAGGTATGTGTAGTGTTTATCTATGGATTTAATTCATTCATAGAGCTCAAGAATCATGCTTTTAAATGTTATTTTGTAAACTTTTTGTGGTGATATGAGCATGTACTTGTTGATGATTGTTGTTTAAGTTTCAAGATGATATCTAAAGGTGTTTTCATGGAATATATGTGGTTTTTAGTTGAAAAACATGAACTTTGTGTGGTTTGATTTGATGCAAGTATGAAATCCACCAATGCCTTAAAGAATGCATGCAAAGTGTTTGATAAAATGCCTAGGATGCTAGAAATTCATATTTACATGATTCTATGATATATAAATGACAAGTCCATGTTAGCTATACACTTCAATATGGATTTCTATGCTATTTATATGTTGTTATTGTTGTGGTATGAAGCATGTATGATAATGGAGATATGAATTATGTACATGACATATATCCATGCTTTCCCCTACCATGTTTGAGATGTTAAATAAATACATGAAGTATAATATCCCTTACCTATGATATTATCAATTGTGGACTTCGATCTTGTGATCAAGTTGTGTCATGTGTGAGTCAGTTTCATTCCATCGAGTCCTGGGGGTATTCATACCCAAAAACTATAGTTGTGTGCCTAGGGCCATATCATGTTTCATGATACTCTCAGTCATGCCATGTTCCATAGAACTTAGTCGGTCATGTGACTCAGAAAAGTTCAATAACCCAGTTAATCTCAGTAAATCTCAGTTAATCTCAGTAATCTCAGTAATCTCAGTACTTAGTGATATCAAAAGCTTCAAAAATTCTAGTGCTCTTAGTAACTTCAGTAATCTTCGTAATTCAGTACTCTCAGAAATCTCATAAACTCAGTATTCAGAAAGAGCAGTATTCTCAGCTAGTTATCATGTATCAGTTGTACTCATTTTAAAACCTCAGTAACCTCATCCGCTAGTAGAGTCAGCCTTATTCATATAGAAAGTAGAATTCCACAGTATTCCAAGTAAAATCTCAGTAAATATAATACTCTCTGTAAATTCTCATACATCAGTATATTCCATCAACTACAAAACTTAGTAAAATTAGAATCAATTCATTTAAGTTATTCATGTTCAGTCTCTTTAGATGGGAGTAGAAGTTAGCACCGAGTGAACCCAAGGATAGGAACTCACCTACCAGTTTAGGGTGTGATTCTTAGCAGTCATCCTTGTGTTCCAGAACTACGTAGCCAGCATAGGTTGAGTCATCTTAACCTGTCAGATTAGGGTTAATGAGGTGTCTTAACTTATCAGTTTAGAGTTCCCACCGTTCTCATATGAGTACCTACCAGATAAGGGTCACTCACAGTTGTCCTTACCAGTGGTGCAGTATTGATACCCCTCCAGTTGAGGCAGAGAATGGACCCCAACTTAGCTATATGCATTATTGGGGCATGTCAGTTAGACAACTACTTCCCACAGTCTTAGTTTCAGTCTCAGTAAAAGAATTCAGATAGTTCTTTAGATTTCAGTATATAAGGACTGTCAGATACAGTCAATTAGACCAGTTCTTCATAATTCGACCTGTCAGAAACAATCATTCATTATCAGTAATTTAATATCAGTCTCTTAGTATTCAGTAATACAGTATCAGATCCATCACTTATTAGTGATTTACATATCAATATCAGTAAACTCAGTCTTTTAGTATCTCAGTATCAGTAAATCATGTTGTCAGTATTCAGACTCAGTAGTCAGTATCTCCATGAGTTCAGTTATAGTTATGTATGCATGTATGTATTCTCACATTCATATTATTCAGTATTGTTCATGCATATAACCCTTTGCATTTAGCCTACCTCACTAGTATACTCAGTACATTCAGATGTACTGACGTATTTGCACTATGGTGCTTTCTCTTATGTTACACCATAGGTTCAGAGGCACAAACTCCAGATCAGTAGTAGCGTTCCAATGTTCAATAACCTTATGGACTTATTCAACGAATTATTGAGGATCCTCATCTGGCTTAGACCCAAAGAAAGACGGAGGGTTCATTCGGGAGAAGTCCTGAATCCTAGCTGCTGCTGAATTGGCCACTGGGTTGGACGGAACAACTGTTGGTCATTCATTATGGACAGCTACATACTGAACAAAAGTGGTAAATACGGTCTTGAACTCCATATGAGAAATATATTCGCCCAAAGGATCTTCGGGCTGAGGAGCTGGCTAATTTCTTCTTTTTAGAGGAATGTTTCTGAAATAAGAGAAGAGCATATTAGACTGAGAGACTGACTTGAAATTATGTTTACTAGCACGGCATGAATACTTAATAAAGGGAACTATTCCTAAAACATCTCATATCCTCCTGTACATAAATGTGGCACACAACACACCCATGTATAAGACTCCACTAGATACGGCTTTTAGACTTCCTAGGACTCTATTGAACCTTAGGTTCTTATATCAAGTTTGTAATGGCCCAATTTTCTGAATTGGAATGGTACATGGTGCTCATGAACCCAAGGGACCATAAGCTAACCCATGACTAATATTTGTACCTGTACACTGTATATATAACATAATAATGCATAAAACATAAACATGTAGGCCATAAGGTTCAACTGAATAAAGAATCTGTCAAAACATAATATCCATAGGGGTGAAAGATACCCAAAACAGTTGAAAACTAAATCAAATCTAAACATAAGTCTGAATACTGAATCTGAAAGCCTCTAAGTGTTGTCAAAATAAGGAGTTGAAGGAACATGTCTCCAACTAACTCCGTAAACTGATAAATGTCTAAAATAATAATGAATAAATCAAATCATATTATACTCGAATGAAGAGGACTCACTAAATCTCTACAACTGGAAATGCTACTGCTACTACTAATCTGGAGCTCGTGTCTCTGAACCTATGGTGTAACATGAAAAGAAAGTACCATAGCATAAATGCATCAGTATGAGGGAATAGACTACGTATACGAGTGAGGTAGGCTAAATATAAATAGTGTTTGCATGCATGAACAATGCTAACTGTCTGACTAACATGAACGTAAGAGTACAAACATGCATACATAGTAACTGAAATCGTAGGTGCACGATAGCTAGTCCTATATGCTAATACATGGTTTACTGATGGCTAACATGACTGATACTAAAATTCTGATAACATGGGCTACTGTATCTAAAAATCCTAAATCTGATGGAACTATTTGAGTTTCGTACTGTAACTGAGTCTGACTGTATCTGACAGTCCTAATATACTGAAATATGAAGACCTATTTTTCTTTTACTGAGACTGATTCTGAAACTATGGGAGGTAGTTGTTTAACCGACATGCACCAATAACACCTATAGCTAAGTTAGGGTCCAGTCTCTGCCCCGACTGGAGGGGTGTCAATACCACGCCACTGGTAAGGACAGTTGTGGGTGACCCTTAGCTGGTAGGTATTCAAAAGGAGAATGGTGGAACCCTAAACTAATAGGTTAAGCCACCTCATCAACCCTAATCTGATAGGCTAAGATATCTCAACCTATGCTGGCTACGTAGTTCTAGAACATAAGGATGACTGCTAAGAATCACACCTAAACTGGTAGGTGAGTCCCTATCCTTGGGTTCACTCGGTGCTAACTTCTAATCCTATCTAAAGAGACCAAACATGATTCAACTGATTGTATATGGACAGATTAACTGACTTTCGTTGACTGGCGGAGTAGTACGATCATGAGAGTTAACTAAGATCATAAGATTTCTAAGGTTCCTGAGTCACATGACTGACTGAGTTCTATAAATTATAGCTTGATTGAGATTATCATGACAACATGACATGGCTCTAGGCACACAACTATGTTTTTTGGGTATGAATACCCCCAGGACTCGATAGAAGGAAACTGACACACATGACATGACTTGATCACAAGATTTGAGTCCACAATTCATAATATCATAAGTAGGGTATATCATATTTCATATAGTTATTCAACATCTTCAACATTGTAGGGAATGCATGGATATATTTTGTGTACATATTGTATATCTTTATTATCTTACATGCTTCATACCACCACAATTGCAACACATGAAAAGCATGGGATTCATATTGAAGTATATAGCTAAAATGGACTTGTCATTTAGACATCATAGAACCATACAAACATGAATTTCACGCATCCTAAGCATTTTATCAAACACCTTGCATGCATTCATTAAGGCATAGGTGAGTTTCATACTTGCACCATATTAAACCATCTAAAGTTCATGGTTTTCAATTAACAAACATATATATTCCATGAAAACACCTTTAGACATCACATTGAAACTTAAACAACAATCGTCAACATGTACATACTCATATCACCATAAAAAGTTTATAAAATAATATTTAAAACATGGTTCTTGAGCTCTATGAATGGATTGGATCCATAGTTGAACACTGCGCATACCTTAGAAAGGAAACCTTGATGATTTGCTGGAGAGTTCTTGGATTTGGGAAACTTAATTCTTAATTATCTTGAAAAAAGGCTTGAATCTTGCTTTTAAGAAATGAGTTTGATGAAAACCCTAATCTTGTGGTTGAGATCATAAGAGAGGGTTTTTAGGAAGCTTAGCTGAAGAAAAATGGGAATAATTATGCCTCTTTAGGGTTATAAGTCGTGGAAGGTGAAGGAAATAACCAAAATACCCTTATGAAATAAATTTGTGGTTGAGAGAATAAGAGAGGGTTTTTAGGATACTTAACTGAAGAAAAATGGGAAAAATTACGCCTCTTTAGGGTTATAAGTCGTGGAAGGTGAAGAAAATGACCAAAATACCCTTATAAAATAAACTCCCAGTTGCTGAAAATCATAGCTGACGACATTTGTGACAAGGAATCAAAAATGTGACAAACCATCAAAAATGTCGTCACACAGGAGCTGGAATTGATGGTTTCTGCCTAAGGCTGACGACCTTCATGATAGGGCATCACAAGTGTGGTAAGCTACCACGAATGTCGTCACACTATTTCCAACCTGACATTCTGGAGTAAAATAGGAATAAATCTTTGCTCTAATATCGGATTTTGGCAAAATTGGTATCGTTGGAAAGATAATTAAATTATCTATCTGTTGATAGGCCATGAGCTCAAAATTTCCAAGTATAATGAGAGATATGCTCGTTTGAAGTTGACTATACTAATATTCTTCTCAAGAATTCAATCGGTAAGGAATGTTTTGATTCGTCTGATAGCTGGGAGTTATTTGAAGCCTTAATATACATCTAACCTACTCATAAAAATATAAAAGAACCATGATGTACAATGCATGATCTTGGTACATGGCTCTAATATTGGTTTGAATTTTTTGGGGTATTACGCACTACTTAACCTTCTAACATTCTATCGTTAATCACATAACTTATATCTTAAAATCTTACCTAACACCATACTACTAGGGGGGTTCAACTTATTCTTATATACTTATGCCCTTATAAACTTAATGACTCACCCACAATTCATCATATTAACAATAGTCCTCATATACACATTTACCTCACAATTACTAAACTTTTCATAAATTATTAACCTAGGCTCTTTCACAAATCACATCAAGCGTACTAATTCATTCTCACAAAACATACATCATTAACCTTAAGCTACTACCTTTACCACCACATTCTACCTCTAAAGTTTAAGCCTATAGTCTAGCAACAATCACGCACCACCGGTGAAACATGCAACATATTATACTAGTCCATCAAATTTGGAAATCAACTCAAAATACTCATTTTATTTAACTACTACCTACAATCGCAACCCCTCCATAACATCACTATTACAACTTAAAATCTACTACATACCTTCTTACATGAAGTACTAGTTTATAACCACTAAAGAAAAAAAGGTCAAGGGGGTAAAGTCACATAATAGACATGGTCAACCTTAATCTTATATTATAACCCAATACGATCTTATCTACATATTCTACTTTCTCACATCATACTTACTAACCCCAAGCATACATTTAGACTACCTTCAAATTTCACATACAAAAATGAGTCTATACTTATAACTTATTGGCTAATCTAACCATTTTCATTTACAGCCTATAAGGGATTTATGTAACCACTATAACTATCCACTCTGGGCTCTTTCCTATTTTGAATACATAAATAAAAAAATCAAAGCCAAACACTTTCTCCACACACCACCACACAGTCTACAAGTCTTGCCATAATATTATCCAACCACCATAAAAGAGAGAACCACCCCTAAATCAAAGGGTTATACTAAAACTACTTATTTACTCAATATACACCCTCACTCTGATTGCTATCCTGGTGAGTTTATATCACCAACTTCTAGACCATCTCACTACTATTAGGTCATGACACTTTAACATATACTACTACTCGGGTGGAAATACAGTTCCAATATTCAGCTACATAGCATCCCCTGCAACAAGAATTTTAAAAGGGACTGGATACACTAAAATACCTTAGGCTGAAAAGCACGATTTCATCAAGATCAAAGTTTACACTAGAATCAATACACCGGGAAGCACTAACGGAATCCTTTAAGTCTTTGCACAATTTTATAATATTTTGTGACTTAATAAGAAAGGACCATACCATTAGATTCTATACTTCTACACTTGAATCACCTCAACAATAAGACATATCTGAGAAAATTAGAGTAAGACTGGGATAACTTTACTTTCGTATAGGTGACACCATAGCACGAACTAAAGTATGAAAGAGGAATATTCAGACCCTATAGCATGAACCAGAACATGAAGAAAGAGAAATATTTCTAAATGCCTTACAGCCTCCTACCTATAAGTGTGGTGCGCTACACACCCATAAACAGGACTCTACCTGACGCAATTTTGCAAATACCCTGGGACCATGAACCATGCTCTGATACCAAGTTTTTCATGACCCAAATTGGGATCCTAGTCGTGATGGGCATCTCGAATCGTAGAGGCCCAGGCGCCTCTTTTCTATCTGGCAATCACAAACACTATTTACATATAATAAAAAGAAATGCGAAAATAAAAAAACAGAATCATGGTCATATTCTTAGTTCAATTTAACAATACGGAATGAAATCAACAGATATCTAGATACTATCTATCTTAATTTGCAAAATCTCTAATACATCAGAAGAAAATAACTTGTCTATAACTGGGACACAACCCTGTAACACCTCGATTTGCTAAATTAGAATATTACACGGTGCTCATGACCCCAAAGGACCACAAGCTAACCCATGACTAATATCTGTACCTGTATACTGTATAAAATACTAAATAATGTGGAAACATGCACTGAAAGGCCATAATGTTCAATATTGAACATAACATGGATGAGATAACATCTGTGGGGTAATACAATACCTAAAATAAAAATGTAAACACTGAAGTCTGAAATATAATAGTCTGCATCTAGTCTAAAAGCCTCTACTGTCTGAATAATCTGAATAAGGAGTTGATGGGACATGTACCTAACTAACTCCAACTAATAACTAATCAATGAAATAGTAGAGAAATAATCATTTCCTCGAAGGTTGAGGACTCACTTCTATTCTAACTGCTGATCTTGGAATCTACTGCTGATCTGAAACTCATTTCTCTGAACCTATGGTGTAAAAAATAAAGAAAGAACCATAGTGGAAATATGTTAGTACAATGAAATGTAACGAGTATACATGTGAGGTAGGCTAATTCAAGGGTTAACATGCATGAATAATGCTAGCTGACTGTCTAACATGAATGCGAGAATGAATACATAAATACGTAACTGGGACTGACACTGTGATATTATGGTTATTGAATCTGAATACTGATGAAATGACATACTAATAACTGATATAATTGATATCATAAATAGTTGTATTTGAATGTAACTGATAACATGGGTGACTGTATCTGACAGTTCTGAATTTGATGAAACTATCTGAGTTTCTTACTGTATCTGAGTCGACTGTATTTGACATTCTTGAATCTGAAGAACTATCTGAGTTCTTTACTAAGACTGGTACTGAAACTGTGGGAGGTAGCATTTAACCAAAATTCCCCTGATACATCATTATGGCTGAGTTGGGGTCTAATCTGTAACCCTAATTGGAAGGGTGTCAATACTGCACTACGGGTAAGGACAAGCTATGGGAGACCCTTATCTGATAGTATCCCTAAAATAGAATGGTAGGGCCCTTATCTGATAGTGCTTATCCACCTTATCAACCCTTATCGAATAGTGTTGATGTCTTAACCTATGCTGGTTACATAGTTCTGAAATGCAAGGATGACTTCTAAGGATCACACCCTCATCTGATAGTATGTGTCCCCATCCTTGGGTTCACTCGATGCTAATTCCTACTCCCATCTGAATGGACACTGAACATGGTTTACTGAACTGAACATGAGCTAAGTTACTAAGTTTCCTTGACTGACAGAATACTACTGATATCTGACAGCTGACTGAGTCATGAGATCATGGAGATTTTTCCTGAGTCATAAGACTATCTGAAGTCTAAGGATTCATAGCTTGACTGAGAGTATCGTGAAAATATGACAGAGCTCTAGGTACACAACTAATGTTTCGGGTACAAGTACCCCAGGACTCAATAAAAAGAAACTGACAAAGCATGACTTACTTGAATATATAATAATCATCATAATACATTTACTGAAGCATTTCATTAAACATGTGATAGGCATAAGCTTGTACGTACATGGGGATTTCATGATATCATGCTAATTAGACACTTTCCCTTCATCTAGGCATTCAATCAAACGCATAGTAGGCATAGAATGTGTAAACAACATCATACAACAATTAACTATCGTGATTCAATTCCAATTTAATCATTCAAGGGTTTAGTCCTAGGGTTTCATGAATCTATACCATTACAAATTAACCCATATGGAATTTAACACTCATTCATGGAATACAATTCAATTACTCATTATCAACATGAACAAAAGCAGCCCAATCATGAAATTCATAAGAAAATCCATAACTTGAATTTATAAGAGGGATTCTTGGGCTTTATGGATGAAAGGAGTCCATGAATGAACACTATGTATACCTTAGTTCGTGATTTCACGAAGAATGATGGTGAAACCTTTTTGAATTTGAATCTCTAATAGAAACCCTAGCTTGTTCTTAAGAGAAACTTGAGAGAAAATAGTATATTTTGGGTGAAGAATAGCTATATCACGTGTTATTGTATTTAAATAGGGGTAGGAAATTGACCCTTTTAACCCTGGACGCGTTATTTAATTTCAGTAAAATTTTTCCGAACTGGGCCCCTGGCGCGATGCGAATTTATCGCGTCGTGTCACTGGAAATTAACATTGGAAAATTGAGGGATGGCGCAATGCGGAGCCATCGCGTTGCCCCATCCTTCGTGACCTGGAACTTTGGTGCGATGTCGCACTGAAATGCTGGAAAAGGGACGATTCTGAATTTGAGTACTGGCACGACGCGCCATAATAGCAGACACCTATTGAAAATTTCCAAATGTCATTTCCTCTTGTGGTGCGGCGTGCCACTGACTAATATGGCGTTGTTTTATGATGGGAACTTGAAATAGTCATAACTTCTTACTCGGTTATCGAATTTAAGCGAATCATATATCGATGGAAAGCTTATTGAATTTTTCACATGACAAAAAGTGAAAATCTTTCCTTCACTTTAGAAGTTAATACTAGGCATTCTTGGGATGAAATTTTCTAGAAATATTTGGGGTATTACAGGCCCCCAGTCGGACCCAGAACTAAAACACAAAACAATACTTTAGCAACAGGCGTTCCAAAATAAAGAAGGCTCGCCAACTACACACTTCGGTCTGAAGATTTTATGGTTTGGAAGGACCCCTGGGCTGACCTCAGGAACTGAAATGTAGGGGGTCAATACAAATATACTGGTATGTGAGACGACTCAAAATAGCATATTTTAATACACAATAGATGAGAGCATTTCATAAAAACAATGATCATAAGACATAGGTAAAAATACATGGGCATACTTTAGTGAACTCCAAAGCACTTCTTTGAAACCATGACTCACTCTTTGTTATTCTTCTGAGCTAGTCGATACACCCTACAAATCTAAAATTCCACAGGCGATGTGGAACCCGCCCTTGACTCGGTGGCCAAGCCTCCAATCAAAGTAGCCTCCAGGATTGGAGTTGTGATACCTCCCATGTGAGCACACCGCAGGAAATCCCCTCTATGTGAGATGTCCTAAAAATGTCATATCATGTAGGATCATAAATCATAAGTCCCGTATCGGCAACTACGGTTTCCGGTGATAAGCCCTTGCACTCAAACGCCTTCTTCGGGTAACTTACTAGCTCTCTTAACACCAACTTTTATTCCTTTAACGAAAACACATTCATACTTTTCAATCATTCAACACTATTTTATTAAGGGCATAGAGTCTTCGGGTATCGTCATACCCTGAATTGCAAGTCAATCAAATTACATCATATCATGTCTGCGGCATTTTTCACTTATTATCATATTCAAACCACCCTATATTTTAAACATCATATAAGAGAGAGTTATAAAATAGACTTTTCATTAAAATATTCATCAAAACATTCTCCTCCCAATTGTAAAATCAATAGGTGGTCACCTCATATTTGTAATTTCTTAAAAATCCTAGGAAGTTGTTAATTTGACACAATAAACATTTATAATGCGAAAAAGCATTCTCAAAACGTCATAAACAGAACAAAACCATGATCATTTAACAAGCATTCACCCATTAGTTTTTCGTTTAGAAAGTTCATGCCTTTAAACAACCCATAATAGTATAAATAAAAAATACCATGATAAAAAAGGGGGTTTTGACCATTCATGCCCTCATTCAAACTTTTCATTGTACCCCCAAAATATAAATATATTTTTATATTCAAAATTCATGATAGACGGTTCAAGACAACATGCAATTTCTTCAAAACAACTTCATGACATATACTTTTCAAATAATTCCAAACCCTTTCTTTATAAATATGATTGGGATCTTTAATCTAATAAAAACAATAGAAAAAAATTTATGCCCATGGTGTTTAGAGAATTTCCACATACCTTTATGACTTAGTTTAAAGGGTAGAACTCAAATCTTGATTTATTCCTTGAAAATTTTGGGCTTAAGGATTGATTTCTTGATTTTCTTGTTCTTAGAGGAAACCGTAGTTTGATCTTGTTTTTTAGAGTGAAAAGAGGATCTTGATGTTGCATAACTAATGAGGATTTATTAATAATTCTTTATAGAGTAATTAAATACATTGGGGAGGTTCTTTGAAGAGAAAAATTACCAAAACACCCCTTTTAAAGCATCCCGCCTTCGAAACTTTGAATTTTGCCCGACGGCTTGGTTGACGAACCATCAGGAGGTTGACGGACCGTTACATTGACCTTCAGGTCATGTCCAGTGACTGAACTACTATTTTAGGGGCCAAAAATGGTTTGACGGTCCGTCGAGTCGGTCATCACACCCTTGGCAGATTGATACCTCTCTGTAAAATGGGTATAATGTTTTACCCCGATATCGAATTAAGGCATAACCGGTGGCGTTGGAAAGAGGACTCAAAGACCTTCATCAGATATATAGTAGGACCTCTAATTCATTATATAGAAAAAGTTATGGTCGATGGAAGTTGACCCACGTTTAGACGCTCACCAAAACTCAATCGATAGGAAAGCTTTAAACTCGTCTTTGAGTTAAGGGACCTATATGATCTCAATTCATGCTTAAATAGATTCCCACAATATATAATTGATTATCATACTAAATTTTCATAGAATCCATTGGCATTTCAAACATTTACGCATAGGAATGATGGTTTACATTGTGGCCCAAAATGCGGGGTGTTACATTATCTCCTCCTTGGGATCATTCATCCCCGAATGATGGGTAGAAATTGTTGAAGCTTTAAAGGTATGGATTAAAGAACGTAACCTCTCATTGAACATTTTTCCTCAACAAAATATGCAAAGGCATCGAAAGAACTTCATGATAACCCCTAGTGAAACGCATACGCACGAAGTATTAGGTAGTGAAACTTTACATAGGGATGGCCTTGCACATGAGTTCTATGAATAATTATCTTCACAACAAAATGAATGAGTTTATTTGGTGATCATATGCCCTATTTACATCAGTACTAATCATGAAATGAGATTTCGTGGGAGACAGGATTTAGAAGCATTTTCCACTTACAAGATTCAGCGAATGGACCTTAAGTTTAGACACACTATTCATCTATGCCCCAACATTAATCAACACACTTCACCATGTCCCACCTCGATTCTCCCATAACACATCTAACCATAAGAATTTTGTGTCCCGCCGTATAATAATTTTTTGTTGAAGCCCAACTCAGAGGAAAGAGGTGCTAACTTAAACTACGGGACTTGCACTCTATATCACATTAAGAAATCACCTCACCCTATCACTATAATCCAATAACCTGAAGTCTTAATTAAAGGAATACTATCCACACGGCACATTGGTTTGTGTTTTCATCAATCACAAAGTTTAAGCCTATCATTACTACAGCTATTTCATAGATCTCCCAACTAAGACCAGCCAATTTAATCATTCTCACAAAGATTTTCACCACATAACTCCTTCTTAACTATCTCACGTCACAAAAGCTTATCTCCTTCTTCCCCCTTCTTCTATAACCTTAGATCTAGAAGTCACATCAAAATATCTGTCTTCAAAAACATCTACTCCCCTACCCAACACACTACTACCATCATACTTATATATGGAGGGTCATTGAGGGACCAGAGCCTAAACATCATGAATGGATGTAACACTTGTCAATTCACATCTTATACTTATTGCACTACTCAAGGAGGGACATAAAGTGAAGATAAGATAGAATAGACATAGAGTGCTTCCGATATCAAGTGTCTGGATCATAAGTAAAAGGTTGTTTGACATAACCACAACACAACATGATTTCTTAGTACATAGTACGGTGAGAAACATGGGTACACATATCTCATTATTTGTATAACATAAGGTCAGAATTCATAAAGTCAATGATTGAGACAAAGATTGATACTTGAAGCTATTGCTTCTCATTATCAGAGCTGAGATAGTCATAAGTTCGTACAACTTTATTACTTTGGCTAATTTCAGCATAAAATGATTCGTGACATACAAACATATATTTTCTTAGGACCAAGCATGGTGTGAGACATAGGTTTGGATCGTGAGCAACATAACATATGGCTTGGATACTTGGAATATTAGATCACTGAGGAAAATCATTGCTCCTTGTCTTGATATTGGAACATGATATGAGTAACATAAAGAGCTCAAACCTTAGGCCTAGGCAAGACATGAATACATAAGACATTGGTAGAAGTCCATTCAAATCGAAGTAGTAGGAGCTTGCTTGAATAGGAGTTGATTTAACATGATTCTTACTTGAAACTTGACACCACAAAAAGAATTTGGGAACTAATTTAATCCATCATCTCCTTCTTAGACCAAAGTCACCCTCCTAGACTAGAGAATATAACCTCTCATCAATCTATAACCACAGTTCTCAATACAATAGAGGATATCAGTATACACACGAACAAAAACTTCCTTTAAGAATTTTACATGAGGACACTAAATTCTTTCTAGGTCATCCCCCTTTAGGGATACTAATCATAACTTTTTCTAATCCCAAAGTCACCAACTTATGACTAACATTATTATGGGCATGGGCATCCATGCTGCTAAATACTTAACGCTCTATCTTCAACTCCTTAGAATACTCGCATTACACCTCTAATCATATAACTTACAACTTAACAAAAATTTTAAAACCATACCCAAGGCTCATATTGCCTACCTATATTTTCTCAATTTAACTCTAACAAACACCGTACAACAACTCACCAGACTTCTCCATACTAAAATTTCAAGAACACAAACTAGGTACACAAAACACTTATACACATAAATGTTAAACCTTCTCTTTTTAAGTATACTCTAAAGGAATTGCTTTCCAAGAATGCTACTCATAATTTTTCACTATCCTCTATCATCATCAACCTATAATTCACAGTCTCGTGAGCATACACATCCTCACTCCTTATTACATAAAAAATCCACTCTCCACTACTTGACCTTCTAACATTCTATCGTTAAACACATAACTTATATCATAAAATCTTACCTAACGCCATACTACCAGGGGGGTTCAACTTATTCTTATATACTTATGTCCTTATACACTTAATGACTCACCCACAACTCATCATTTTAACACTATTCCTCATATACACATATACCTTACAATTACTACTTAACTTTTCATAAATTATCAACCTAGGCTCTTTCACAAATTACATCAAGCCTACTAATTCATTCTCACAAAACATACATTATTAACCTTAAGCTACTACTGTTACCACCATATTCTACATCTAAATTTCAAGCCTATAGTCTAACAACAATCACGCACCACTGGTGAAATATGCGACATATTATACTAGTCCATCAAATTTGGAAATCAACCTAAAATACTCATTTTATTTAACTACTACCTACAATCACAACCCCTCCATGACATCACTATTATAACTCAAAATCCACTACATACCTTCTCACATAAAGTACTAGTTTACAACCACTAAAGAAAAGAAGGGAAAAGGGGTAAAGTCACATAATTGATATGGTCAACCTTAATCTTATATTATAACCCAATACCATCTTATCTACATATCTACTTTCTCACATCATACTTACTTAGCACAAGCATACATTTAGACTACCTTTAAATTTCACATACAAAAATGAGTCTATACTTATAACTTATTGGCTAATCTAACCATTTTCATTCACAACCTATAAGGGATATTTGTAATCACTATAACTATCCACTCTGGGCTCTTTCCTATTTTGAATACATAAATAAAAAAAATCAAAGCCAAACACTTTCTCCACACACCACCATATAATATACAAGTCTTGCCATAATATTATCCAACCACCATAAAAGAGAGAACCACCCCTAAATCAAAGGGTTATACAACTAAAACTACTTATTAACTCAATAGTCACCCTCACTCTGACTACTAACCTGGTGACTTCATGTCAAAAACTTATGGACCATATCATTACTATTAGGTCATGACACTTTAACATATACTACTACTCAAGTGGAAATACAGTTCCAATAATCAGTTACACAGCATTTCCTGCAACAAAAATTTTGAAAGGGACTGGATACACTAAAATACCTCAAGCTGAAAAGCATGATTTTATCATGATCAAAGTTTACACTAGAATCAATACACCTTGAAGCACTAACAGAATCCTCTCAAGTACTTGCATAATTTTATAATATTTTGTGACTTAATCAGAAAGGACCATACCATTAGATTCTAGACTTCTGTACTTGAATCACCTCAATAATGAGATATATCTGAGAACGTTAGAGTAAGAATTGGGATAACTTTACTTTTGTATGGGCTACACCATAGCACAAAATAGAGTATGAAAGAGGAATATTCTGACCCCATAGCACGAACCAGAACATAAAGAAAAAAAGACACTCCTAAATGCCTAGTAGCCTCCTGCCTATAAGTGTGGTGCGCTACACACCCATAAACAGGATTCTACCTAATGAGATTTTGTAGATACCCTGGGACCATGAACCTTGCTCTGATACCAAGTTTGTCACGAACTAAATTGGGTCGCTAGTCATGATGGGCATCCCAAATCGTTAAGGCCCGAGCACCTCTTTTCTATCTGGCAATCACGAACACCATTCACATACAATAAAGAGAAGTGCAAAAATAAACAAATAGAATCATGGTCATATTCTGAGTTCAATTTAACAATACAAAATAAAATCAATAGACAATCATACCCAGCCCCCAGTCGGACCCAAAACTATCTATCTTAATCTGCAAAATCTCTAATACATCAAAATATAATAACTTGTCTATAATTGGGGCACGACCCCCAGTCGAACCCAAAACTAAAATACAAAACAATACTCTAGCAACAGGCCTTCCAAAATAAAGAAGGCTTGCCAACTTCACACTTCGGTCTGAAGATTTTATGATTTGGCGGGACCCCTGAACCGAGCCTCAGACCCTGAAATATAAGGGTTCAATACAAACATACTGGTATGTGAAATATGGTAGAACTCAAATCTCAATTCATTCCTTGAAAATTTTGTTGTTAAGGATTGATTTCTTGATTTTCTTGTTCTTGGAGGAAACCATAATTTGATCTTGTTTTGAGAGTGAAAAGAGGATCTTGATGTTGTCTAACTGATGAGGATTGATTAATAACATTTTAGAGAGTAATTAAATAGATTAGGGAGGTTTTCTGAAGAGAAAAAGTACCAAAACACCCCTTTTAAAACATCCCGCCTTTAGAACTTTGAATTTTGCCTGATGGCTTAGTTGATGAACCGTCAGGAGGGTGAAAGACTATCACCTTAATGGTCGGGTCAAGTACAGTGACTGAACTCACTGTTTTAGGAGAGATGTAAGGATTGACGGTCCATCACAGACCTGACGGTCCATTGGGTCGGCTGCGCACCCTCGGCAGATTGATACCTCTCTGTAAAACGGGCATAACATTTTACCCCGATATCGGCTTAAGGAAAAACCGGTGGCATTGGAAAGAGGACTCAAATACCTTTCATATGATATATAGTAGGGCCTCAAATTCATTATATAAAAAAGTTATGGTCGATGGAAGTTGACCCAAGTTTAGACGTCCACCAAAACTCAATCGATAGGAAAGCTTTAAACTCGTCTTTGAGCTAAGGAACCTATATGATCTCAATTCATGATCTAATAGATTTACACACTATATAATGGATTATAATACTAAATTTTCATAGGAGGCATTGGCTTTTGAATCTTTACGCATAGGAATGTCGGTTTATATTCTAGCCCGAAATGCGGGGTGTTACAATTGGCTACCAGCAGATGAAAGAATTTACACAGATCCCTCTATTTTAGTTGACATTGCCATACTATGGCATGTAAAATTAGCCAAAGAAATTATATTAAGGAGTGCAGCCTAAAATGTCCTCCAAGTGGCAGCAATTTGACTTTTTCTTTTCCCATCAACCAGCCAGCTTCCCAGAAGAGTACAAGCAGAAAAAGTCACTAGTTCATGACTTTTTCCCCTTGGAGAATTAAGAAAATTTCTACCACTAATAAATTAAACATTTTCGAGTTATGAAATAGACCGCAACACATGAATGAACTTCCATTTTCACTCATGGTCTCCTCAGGATATCTCCCGACTGGGAATTTACTGGAAGCACTGATTCACATCTCTAACCAAGTATTCTCAATGGAAAAGCTTCCATTTCTTTAGGTGAAAAACATTTCAACTATGGTATGAAGGATCATGATTCTTTCTTCATTGTTTGAAGAAATTCAAGAAATATCATCCACTTTGTTGTTTCCACCATCCTCCATCCTCTGCTTTGCTGAACTTTACTCTGTCATACAAAAGGTAAAACTCCTCATAGAAAGTTGTAAAAAGGGAATCTCTTTGTGGAACCTCAGGCAAACAAAATTGATTTCAACCAATTTCATACACTCATCAACAAGATGCACAAGGAACTAGATATTTTACCTCTGGGATCGCTAAATGTCACTGTTGACACCAAGGAAAAAGTGGAGCTACTTTACAAGCAGGCAAAAAGGGCCGATTTATTCATTAATCCTCGAGAAATTTATAAAAATGAAGAGATTCTCCAGTTGATGGCTACTAATTATGACAGAAAAATCAAGAACAAAGGCCTCATTGACTTTGAGAGAGTTAAACAGAGTTTCAACGGCATTGGATTGAGAATCTCATTGGATTATGATGAAAAGATCTCATAATTAGAGACACAAGCTGAGAAACAGGTAGGCGCAGGTGGTCTTATCTCTATCTCTCAAATCAACAACCTAATATCCTTTATCGCCTTGTCAAAACTGCAATTTTTGAAGAACACCTTATCATTAAGCAAAATTTAAAGCATACATCATCGATTAATGTTCTTCATGATTAATTCTCCTCATGTTATTCCCTGGTTACCAGCATCCCTGATGAATTATGCTGCCCAATTTCACTAGATTTGATAAGGGATCCCATGATAGTAGCATCAGGGCATACTTATGATCAAAACTAAATCGCTCAGTGGATTAAATCAGGTAAC
Organism: Capsicum annuum; assembly: GCF_002878395.1. Classification (NCBI taxonomy): domain Eukaryota; kingdom Viridiplantae; phylum Streptophyta; class Magnoliopsida; order Solanales; family Solanaceae; genus Capsicum; species Capsicum annuum. The sequence continues at coordinate 52,692,600 of NC_061121.1, read as the reverse complement.
TACACATGTCCAAAAAGTGGGCAGAGGCTCATACATATGGCTCTAATTCCCAACTATGCACTGAAAAGACTAATACAACAATGGTGCCAAGAGAACAACATCCCAATAACAGAACCTACTTTAATTTCTTCAGATTCAGAAAGTAGAAAGAGAAAGATTAAGAAATATGACCAGGCAATTGACTACATATCTGCTACTAAAGCTACTGTGGACGCTGTCAAAATTACGGATGAGTTTTTAGTTAGGAAACTGGCAACAAGGTCTCCAGATATACAAAGACAGGAAGCATATGAGCTAAATTTACTTGCAAAATCTAGCATGGACAATCGCAGGATCATAACTGAATCTGGAGATATTCCATTTTTGATGACTCTGCTAGGTTTCCGTGAACCAAGAATCCAGGAGAATGTAGTCACAACCTTACTCAACCTCTCAATACATGAGAATAACAACATTCTGATTATGTTTGTTGGTGCTATCGATATCTTAATTAAAGTTCTCCAATTTGGGAAAATGATGGAAGTAAGAGGAAATACAGCAGGAACAATCTTCAGCTTTTCTGTAATAGATGAATACAAGGCAATCATTGGGGATCATAACAAAGCCATTCTAGCTTTGGTTGGACTTCTAAAAGACGGAAGCTAACGCAGGGAAAATGGATGTTGATATAACACTCTTTAATCTTACAGTGTATGATGTCAATAGGCAAAGTATAGTACTTGCAGGAGTTGTTCCCGTATTGACCTTCTCATGGATGACAAGGCTGGAATAACTGATGATTCCTTGGCATTTCTTGTCCTTGTCTTGGGTTGCGACGAAGGGATACAAGCATTAAGAAAGAGTAGGATCTTGGTGCCTCTTTTTATTGATCTATTGAGGTTTAGATCTTTAAAAAGAAAAGATTACTCAATAAAACTTCTTCTAGGACTCTGCAAGGATAGTGGAGAGGAGATAGTGGGAAGATTACTGATGAATCCAAGAAGTATTCCTTCTTTCTAGAGCTTGGCTGCTGATGGCTCTCTAAGATCTCAACGAAATACTGATGCCCTCCTAAGAATACTTAATAAATGCTGATATTCATCTTAGTAACCCTGAAAGATGAGAGAAATGAATACACTGTTAATAACAATGTAAAGGGATGGAAAAGCTTTTAATAGTAGTTTATTTTTATTCAACCTTTTTCCCATTCACCTTAAATTTGATAACATTCAATTAAGTTGTAAAACCATTCTTCATTAAAGCAATGTTGAAATGCAAACTAACGAGTCAGTATAACTAGTTTCTACATTTGCTCCGTCAAAAACCTTTTTCTGTTTTGAGTATGAAAAATAAAAGAAGATAAAATCAAAGGTTTGAAATATATTGACCCTGGTTTTGTCAGATCAAAGCATATTCAGCAAAAGCACTGCCAAAAGTGCGAACGACAGTAAGATGAGAACACTCAAATGAAGATAATAAGGCAACTAGTTTTGATCAAACAACTTGAAATATAATATCATTTACATTGTCCTCTGACAAAGATAATACCTTATTATTGAACAATAGTACTAAAAAGACAACTACCGGATAGAGAATGAATTGTCAGAGGCTTCTCTTCAACTTCGACTCCCTATAAAAAGAGCTTCATCTCAGGGCAATATAATCGATGACAATGCATTGTTCACATTTCACACACTAGTTAGACCTTTGCTGTGGAAAGGAAAAAACTGCAACTTCTTACTGTTGGGTTTAATAGGATGTGTGAATGGAAAATAAAGAGAATTCTTGGAGGGAAAGTAAGCTTACACTTAAAAGGAAAGTGTACTCACTAAAGGAAAGTCTACTTCTCTCACATTGGTAGGAGAAATTAACTTTATAATGTTTTTATTAAGAAACACTCCTTCAAGGGGATAGTGAGGCAAGAACCAAGAAGGGACTCACGGTGGCAGCGACAGCAGCGCTCGCTCGGCTTCATATTTGGATCGATGAGATTAATTTTGTAGACCAAGTTTATTTGAAACTTGGAAAAACAAGAGAAAAAATGCAAACCTCGACTGTTCAGAAAAGACACACTATTTTGAAATGGACAGACAGGACTATTTCGAAGTAATACACCTTTTCGTGAACCATTGCTTCCTTTCCAAAGAGTCACTTGATGACTATAAATACCTGAACATTTTCCTTAGGTATGTACAAAAATTTTCAGTATTGAAAAAGAGTCTTCTACTTCCAAAAACTCTTTGTGATCATCAGTCATTGAGTGTGTTCAAAGAATTTGAAGTTTTGAGGTACCCCTACATTCAGATTGTGAGCCATTTTATCCTGGAAGGAAAAATTCCGCAACCTCGGGTACTTGAGGGGAATTAAGTTCTTAAGGACACTTTGTGAAATCGGAGGACTTGGTTCTATTTCTATTTTATCTTATTTCTTTAAATAAAAAAACTTCTTTGATAGTTCATGTAGAACTTGTGTTGAGGGTATTAAACTTCAGTGGTGTTCTTGAAACTGTCTTGAACAAAATCTGAAGTATATTGTGCAAACATACAGATTGTGTAGCCAAAACAACAATCTTAAGGAATTAAACCGTAATTTATATTGTTTTGGTTTCTAGAGATTGAAGCTTTATGCTTTCTACTCTGTTTCAACTTAACTAGTGATTTGAAGAAAAAAAATTTCATCACAAGTTAAAGGTCATTCGGTTAACAATTAGAAGACATAAAAACTTCATTGTTAAACTAGAAATAAGTACTGTTTAAAGTTGCTATAAACATGTAATTAGTATTTTGATATACTTAAGTTGTTTGTCTTGTTCTGATAGGAAAAATGACTATTGATGGTCATGTAACTGATGGTGGGACAAATGTAGCAGCAACGGAACCAGGCGCACAATTGCGCCACCCGTTATGGCACTAGCAAAAAAACCTAAAAAAAATTGGAATATATTTTAAACGGTGGTAACAGAAGATGTTCTTCTATCTGACAACCTTGTGTCTTCAAATATTTACATTTCAAGATGCTCCAGAATTGCCCGAAGAAACTTCGAACAAGGAGCGGTTCATTGTAATAGAGGCTAAAAACATTCAGATTTTTTATATAGGAATTATATCCTAACTGTCCTCCAAGATGATTTATACAATGTCTACAGTGGAATAAAGACATCAAAAGAGTTGTGGAATGCACTGGAATAAAATTATATTACTGAGGATGCTGGAACTAAGAAGTTATACATTGCAAGGTTCCTTGAATATAAAATGATTGACAGTAAGACTGTCATATCTCAAGTAAAGGAATTTTAAGTTATCATCCACGATCTCCTTGCTGAAGGTATGAATATAGTGAATACCTTATTTGAACATGTTAAATATATTCTCAATGTTCACATGAACTTTATTGCAAGTTTGGTTGTGAACGAGGCCTTTCAAGTTGTTGCAATAATAGAGAAGTTGCCACCTTTATGGAAGGACTTCGAAAATTACTTCAAACACAAAAGAAAGGAGATAATAGCCGAAGACCTCATTGTGAGGTTACACATAAAGGAAGACAACAAAGCTATAGAGAGGAGGTCAAAAGGAAATTTTGCAATGAGTAGAGCTAACATTGTAGAAGACGACCCCAATAACTTGAAGAAGTGGAAGAAAGCTAGAAAATAAAGCAATTAACCTAGGAAGAAATTCAAGGGGAAATACTTTAATTATGGCAAGATTGGCCACAATTCAACAGATTATTGTGCCCTAAACAAAGACAAAAAGAAGGATCAAGAGAATATGTCTGAATCTAAGAATGAAATGGACGATCTATGTCCCATGATTTCTGAATGTGACTTGGTGAGAAATCCTTGAAAATGGTGGATGGATTCCAATGCCACCCACCATATTTGTGCCATTAAAGAGTTGTTTGCCACATGTTCTTCGACTCAAGGAAAAGAGAAGATCTATATGGCAAACTCCACAACTACAAAAGTTAAAGGAACAGGAAATATATGCTTGAAAATGACATCAAGCAAACTGTTGACTCTCAACAACGTCCTTTATGTATTGGAGATGAGAAAGAACTTGATTTCCATATCACTTATTGACAAAAATGGATTCAAATATGTATTTGTTTCAGGCAATATTGTACTTAGTAAAGGATAAGTGTACGTAGCAAAAGTCTACCTCACTGAGGGCCTATTTAAGATGAATGTAATGACAGTTGAAATCAATAAAAGCTCTGTTTCTTCTTACTTGCTTGAGTTTAATAAATTGTATCATGAATGATTAGGACATGCCAATCACAAAACTTTGTAAAAATTGATTAATTTAGAAGTTTTGCCAAACTTTGAGTATAATAAATCAAAATGTCAAATATTTGTGGAATCTAAGTATGCTAAGCATCCGTATAAGTCCGTTGAAAGGAATTTCAATCCCTTAGACTTAATCCATACAGATATTTGTGATATGAAGTCAACACTATCTCTGGGTGGGAAAAAGTATTTTATAACTTTTATTAATGATTACATTGGGTACTGTTATATCTATTTTCTAAACAGTAAGGATGAATTAATAGATGCGTTTAGGCAATATGAAATAGAATTTGAAAATCAGTTAGAGAAAGAGACCAAAACTATAAGAAGTGATAGGGATGGAGAATATGAATCTTCCTTTGCAAAAATTTGTGTAGAAAATAGAATTGTCCATCAAACTATGGCCCCATATTCACTTCAATCTAATGAAATTATGGAAATAAAAACTTGAAACCTTAAGAAATTGATGAATGCCTTACTTATAAATTCAGGTTTGCCGCAAAATTTGTAGGGGAACTTATCCTTACAGCTAACCAAATACTCAATAGAGTGCCCTACACTAAGACACTATCAATTCAATATGAAAAATGGAAAGGAAGGAAACCCAACTTAAAATATTTAAAAGTGTGAAAGTGTCTAGCAAAAGTCCAAGTTCCTATGCCTAAAAGGGTGAAGACAGGACCTAAGACAGTGGAATGTGTGTTCATAAGCTATTGTAAAAGTAGTAAAGCATGTAGTTTTTGGTTCATAAATTGAGACATACAGATATCAATGAAAATATGGTAATTAAATCAGATAAAACTAAACATGAATACTCTAGTATAGGGTCTAAACGACCTCGAGATGAACCAAGCGAGGATGTACATAATGATGAGAATCCAAGACGTAGTATGCGTCAAAGAACCTCAACTTTGGTTGGATCATATTTTGTAATATTTCTCTTAAAAAATGAGCCTCAAACATTTAAAGAAGAGATGTCGTCTTTAGACTCATCCTTTTGGAAAGAGGCAGTCAATAGTAAGATTAAATCAATCCTGAACAACCATACTTGAGAATTGGTTTATCTTCCTCCAGGAAATAAACCTTTAGGTTCTAAATGGATCTTCAAGAGAAAAATGAAAGAGGATGGCACTATTAACAAATACAAGGCAAGACTTGTAGTAAATAGTTTTAAATAGAAGGAAGGCCTTGATTACTTTGATACATACTCGCCTGTAATAAGGATAATGTCAATACAAATGTTAATTTCCTTGGGGGTGGTATATGGACTTGAAATCCATCAAATGGATGTGAAAATAACATTCCAAAATAGAGAATTGGAGGAAAAAATTTATATGGAACAACCCAAGGGTTTTAGGGTTCCTGGTAAATAAAAGAAGGTGTGTAAAATTTTTAAGTCACTCTATGGAGTAAACACAAGTACCTAAATAGTGGCATTTATAGTTTGACCAAACTATGCTGGCAAACGATTTAAGATAAACTAATGTGATAAATGTATTTACATTAAAGACACTCCAAATCATAATGTCATTATTTGTTTGTATGTAGATGATATGTTGATCATCAATAGAGACATTTCTAATATAAATGCTACGAAACAAATGCTTGAAAGAAAGTTTGATATGAAAGACCTTGGAGTTGCGGATGTGATCTTAGGTATAAGAATCCATAAAACTCCACACGGGTTGAAATTGCCATAGTCTCATTATATTGAAAAGGTACTTGAAAAATTCAAGTATTTGGAATTTGGTATTGCCAAGACTCCATTGGACGTGAGTTTTGTACTTTAAAAGAATAAAGGTAAAAGTGACTCATAGTTGGACTATGCAAGAGTGTTGGGATGTTTAATGTATATCATAATTTGTACATAGCCAGACATAACATGCACTATTAGTAAATTGAGTCGGTACATAAGTGATCCCAATAAAACTCATTGGATGGCAATGAAAAGAGTTTTAGGGTATCTTAAATACACTCAAGACTATGGTTTACATTATAGTAAATATACAGCGGTAATTGAAGAATATAGTGATGCAAATTGGATCACCAGATTAAATGAAGTAAAATCCATGAGTGGATATGTATTTACTTTAGGTGGAGGAGCAGTCTCTTATAAATCGTCTAATTAGACATGTAATGTCGCTCTACAATGGAATATGAATTTATCGCATTAGATAAAGTTGTTGAAGAAGCTGAATGGCTTTGGAATTTCTTCGAAGATATTTTTTATTGGCCCAAACCATTGGCACTAGTATGTATACACTGTGATAGCCAAGTAACGATAGGTAAGGCAGGGAGCATGATGTATAACGATAAATCTCTCCATATAAGATGGAGACATAATACTATTAGAGAACTTCTCTCTAGTGAAATTATCACTATTAACAATGTGAATTCAAAGCATAATGTGTTGGATACACTTACAAAAGTCCTATCTAGAGAAAGAGTTAAGATAATATCGAAGAGAATAGGTTTACAACCTAGAACAAGTCAGCATAGCGGTCAATATACCGAGCAAACTGGAGATCCCATGAGCTAGTTTTAAGGATATCAAACAAAGATGTGATGGATGGTTCAACATTGTCAATATACCCAATCCATTCTCATGATGTAAATAATGTTTCGTAAACAAGGATAAGACTTATGGTGTGAAGATTTTTAATGATTATCTAAATTTGGTAGATTTGACCAATTAGTTTAATTTATAGGATTGAACATTTATAAATCACCTATGTGAGGGTGAAGTAGAAGCCGCTTTAAGGAGAATGTTAGTAAAGGCCTATTCTCTAAGTTCCCATAAAATTAAGATGTGTTCATGGCTGAAATGAACAAAATCATGAGAACCATAAATGGTAAAAAGCTGGTTGTGTGACATGTGTTGTCTAGTTGTACACTAAAGTTCAATGGTTTGAAGATATCAAATCTATTGATTGATCGAGTGCATCGATGTTGTTCACTATAAAAAGTTAAACGATAACCCACTTATCCAGATGCAATCAGTCTTTGCTTGCTGATCACATACTTGTCCATAAATTTTTTAAAATATAGCCATTCTCCATTCATGTGGAATATTGTTGGGTTCAATAGGATCTATGAATAGAAAATAGAGGGAATTCTTAGAGGGAAAGTGAGCTCACACTTAAAAGGAAAGTGTACTCACTAAAGGATAGTCTATTTCTCCCACATTGGTGGGAGAAAGCAACTTTATTGTATTTTTATTAAGAAACACTCCTTCAAGTAGATAGTGAAGCAAGAACCAAGAGGTGCCTCGCTCCGTTGTTGTCGTTCGCTCGCTCAGCTCGACTTCGGCTTCGTATTCGATCAATGAGATTAATTTTTTAGAAAAAGTTTATTTGAAACTTGGGAAAACAAGTGAAATTTTTTTTAATCAAAAAATCCAAAAAAAATACTTTCTCCATAAACATGCATGCAGAAACGTACCTTGAAAGGGACGCAACCCTTCGAGGAAAATGACACACTATTTCAAAACAAGGGTAACTGTTTGGTTGAAAAATACTCTTTTACTTCCAAAAACTCTTTGTGATAATTATCTGTTGAGTGTGTTCGAAGAAGGTTTTAAAGTGGCATGTTACATTTAAATTGGGTCGTCCACCCTTCAATGAGACACGTTGGACCGTCACTCCATTCAAATTGGTATGTTATATTTAAATTGGGTCATCCACCTTTTAATTAGACACGTTAGACTATCACTCCATTCAACGTGGAACGCTACATTTAAATTGGGTCGTCCGACCTTCAATGAGGCACGTTGGACTGTCACTCCATTCAAAGTGGCGTGTTATATTTAAATTGGGTCGTCCGCCCTTCAATGAGATACGTTGGACCATTACTCCATTAAAAGTGGCTTGTTACATTTAAATTGGGTACTTCACACTTTAATAAGACACGTTAGACTGTCACTCCATTAAAAGTGGTACGTTACATTTAAATTGGATTGTTCGTCCTTCAATGAGACATGTTGGACCGTCACTCCGTTCAAATTAGCATGCTACATTTAAATTGTGTCGTCCTCCTTTCAATGAGACCATTGGATATTTACTCTATTCAAAGTGGCACAATATTTTTAGAATATGTTATGCAACTTGGTTCACCAACTATCTCAGTATAGCATATTCAAGCAGGTTTGCGCTAATTTACATTTGTGTAATGCTATATTTACAACTAATCATTTGTTTGAGTTGTTGTCGAGAGCATCGAAAATGATTAAATTCTCAAATCAAAGCCGCAGGTGTGGAGGACTCTATAAAGGACGCAGCACAATTTGAAACTTTTCTTTAGCAACAAAATGGGACGTAGCCTAGAGAGGGACATCAAACTATTTGGATGTGAGCTAAAGGATAATTGTCACCACCCTCAAACCATACCCTATTAGAATGCATGTGGGTAAATTAGGATATTTTTGTTTCACCTTCACCTTTGAGATATTTCTACACGCATACCAAGGGTAACCTTCTTTTTACTTTAATCGAGTGATAGGACACCTAGGGCTATGTAAATTATGTTTGAGTAAGTTCTTTTCTATGGATATGAAGGATCCCATGTTTATGGTTAAGAGGATACAAGACTCTTTTCACAACTCGATCAACCTGTCACTCATCTTGAGCCAAAGATCATCTGAAATAAAAGACTGTCTTTTCTACTGATTGAGTCGACCTATAAGCAGTCAGATTCCCTGAGTCTCGGGGATTGTAGGCTGGGCTCTATGTAAAAAACTCGAATGCATTCCAACCTCCCCCAATCTCTTTTAGAAATAAATTTATGGTCGGACAAAAATTAGGAACGTCAAAAACTAGGCAATGCACTCTAAACAACTTTAAATTAGGAATGTCCCTTTGGACAAAAATTTAAATTAGGAACTTCCCTTTCCGTAATGTTTTTCGTGAATAAATGATTGTCAAAAACAACTTTGATAGATAGAGAGAATGTATAATAAAATAAATATTTTCATAACAAGAAAAAACACCTGTAAAGTTCAATAAAAGGAATATTATCACAAACATATATGAATATGTAGATCAACAAACATAATTTATTGAATGGTCAATGATAATGATACTTGCGATGACTATTCTTCATGTACATATTTGATAATATTGTATTATTTTACAAAATGATATATTTTATGATATGATATTCACGTACAATGCACGTCCTAAAAGACAAGTGTAAAGATAAAGGCCAAGGCATAAAAAATCTATCTTCTATAAAGAAAACGAGAAAGCGAAGCATTCCTACACTGCCAACTGTTATTGCCTTAAGAATTCAAATTTATAATATTTATTAAAATTAATAAACTTCCACATTTCAAAAAAAAAAAATTACCCTCACTTGATTCTTGAAGATGGAAACTATAATTGATAATACATCTTTCTCTTTTTAGTAATACTTTATTTTGACTTTCCACATTTTGATATATTTGACAAATATAATAGTTTGTCAAGAAATCTGATATTCAATCAACTTTGCTTTTGTTCTAGGCAACGAGTTTGCTTCTGTTCAAATTAGAAAAAGGAAGTTATGCTTCATACGAGGGAAAAAATTGCAAGTCCTTAAATTGTTGACCTCTTAATAGTTGTAAGATCATGTAAAGTCCTAGTCATTTTAGTCCCATAGAGCATGCCAAAAGAGTTGAATTGTAAGTCAAATTAGAAAAAAGAAGTTATGCTTCATACGAGGGAAAAATTGCAATTCCTTAAATTGTTGACCTCTTAACAGGTGAAAGATAACCAAAGTCCTAGTCATTTTAGTCCCACAGAGCATGCCAAAAGAGGTCCCTAAGTTGGAAAATTCCAGCCAAGTGTTGACACTTAGTCTCATTTTTTGCCTTGATATTTCAATGGCATTATTTATGGTCTTTCCAGACTTAGATTGTTGATTTTTAAATTAGTTCATGATCAGGGATGTTAATAGGTCATCTTGATTGAGTTTTAAAATTAGCAGACGTCATTTGAGTCTTGTTTAGACGACCAAAATAGCAAGCCAACGTGATCTCGATGCGTCGCGTTGGCTATAGTATCGACAGCATCGACGAGGTGCGACACCTATTGCATCGCTAGGCATATTTTTCCTATTAAACTTCAACTTTCCAAGGGTAATTAGGTCCTTTTCTCTTCACCCAATTCAGCCAAAACACAAAATTAAACCTCCCAAAGGGCAAAATTCACTCATTATCTCACAAACACTCTCAAGAACAAAGCCCTAGTTTCATCAAGTTTAAGTCCAAGTCCCAAGAATTCACCACAATTCTCACAAAATCAACAATCAAGGTATGTTAGGTTTCATCCTTGGGTTTCCTTCTACCCTTAGATCTCAAGAACCCTTTTTAAAATTATAAGTTAATAGATTCATGATTTACATGCGTAAATTGGGTTGTATTCATGTTTGTGTTGTTGTATGGGCTTCAATTCAATATTTAATTATAAGTTTCATGAACATAAGATAGCATGTATGTTGATTGATGTAATTCCCATGTCAAAGCCCTTGAAATTGCAAATTTAAGTTATAGTCATAATGCTTATGTATTTTTTATTATCATGTACATTAATTATGCTCCCTAAGTATTTGATAGAATGTCCATGTCAATTGAATAGTGTAATCATGACATGTTAACATGTGTGCTAATTCATGTACAAGTTCATGACCTCTAAGTGTTTGACAAAATATTTCAGTGATTGAATTGTGAAAAGTGACTATTGTTATGCTTTCAAGATTTGCTATGTTTTATTATCGATGTTATCGAGTCTTGGGGGTATTTATTACCCAAAATATAGTTGTTTATTTAGTTTCAGTAGTTATAGAATAGTCCCAGTAAAGGTCAAGAATAGTAGTACTCAGTCAGTTAACAGAACTCAGTGAACTCAGTCCAATTCAGTTAGTCAACACGAAAAGTGTCAGTTCAGTCAAGACTAGTATAGTCTAGTGATCATTTCAGTGTCAATACAGGTGGGATAGGATTCAGCACCGACCGAACCTAAGGATAGGGCCATTCATGCCAGCAGAGGGTTTGACCCTTAGTAACAGTCCTTGTGTTCAGAACTAGGGTAAGTCAAACTCCTGCCAGACTAGGGTTGATGCAATTATATATATATATATATATTTCGTGAGTCTTCCTGCCAGATTAGGGTTGACCTAGCATTGTTAGTATGTCATGGCAATATGCTAACACTCTTTCCAACTGGGGACACAGGTTGGACCCTAAATCAGTCTATATTGGGGTATGTCAGTTAGATGAACACTCTCATAGTTACAGTTTCAGTCTCAGTATTCAGTAAAGAACTCAGTCAGTTCTACAGAATGACTATCAGTAACAGTTAATCAACCATCAAAATTCAGTACTCAGCTTCAGTATAATCTCATATACATAATATATATCAATATACGTAGTATAGCTTGTTCAGTATGTTCAGTAGTTACAATTTTTCTTGTACTCTCATCCAGTTACTTTATGATGTTTATTCAGTCAGTTATCAGCTCATGTATATGAACCCATGTTTATCAAACTTACCTCACTTAGCATACCAGTATATTCCATATACTGACGCATACTTTCTTTTGCGTTATGATATCTCATATCATAGGTTTGGACGTTCAGGCTCCTAACTATACTTAATAGCTCAGGCTATCAGAAACAAATATAGTGGTGAGTCCTCATATTTCTAGGATAGAGTTTATTTATTTTAGTATTTCAGTAGTTTAGTAGTTAGTTCAATCGGAGTTAGTTGGGGGTTTGTCCCATCAACTCCATATTCAAACAGTTAGAGGCTTTCAGACTAGCATAGTCAGTTATTCAGTTTTCAGATGTTATTATCAGTTATACTCAATATTATTTCAGTATTTTGAGAAACTTATGGAATTTTTTAAAGTTCTTACACATATATATTTTAGTATTATATTTAGTGCTCACAGCAAGTACCAGTCATGGATTAGTTTGTGGTCCTTCGGGGTCGTAAGCACTGTGTGATGCCCAGGGTATAGTCTCGGGGTATTACAAACTTGGTATCAGAGCCTAAGTTTATAAAAAGTCCAAGGGAGTCTGAAAGTCACGTTAAGTAACGTCTTGTGCATGGGTGTGTAGCACGCCACACTTATGGACAAGAGGCTATGAGGCATTTTTGGGAAAAAGTTCCCTTATTTCTGTGTTCATATTGTGCGAGTGAGCATGAGCTCAAGTTAAACTCTCTGTCTAATCCAAATTTTCCTTTTATTTACAAAATATGACTTACAAAAAGACCAACGGAAGAAGAACTGGGAACCAGCCAGCACTTCCTCCGATTTAGGAAGATCCCTTGAATGAGCACATTTCAAATGTAGAATTCAAAGCAGCTTTCACCACTCTAGCTCATTTTGTAGCTGCTTAGAATGAATTCCTAACTGTTGTTTAGGCTAATCCAGTAGCCAATACTGTTGCATCTAGAATTCGGGTCTTCACTCGAATGAACCCTTCTCCATTTTTAGGGTCTAAGTCTGAAGAGGACCCACAGGAATTCCTTGACATGGTGCAGAAGGTAACAGACATTGTGGGGGTAACCGCTTGTAAGAGTGTTGAGTTAGATTCCAACCAATTGTAGGATATATCTCATATATTGTTTAAGCAGTGAAAGGTAGATAGAGGCGCAGATGCAGAGCCTATAGTATGGGAGGAATTTGCTACTACCTTTCTAGATAGGTTCTTCTCATTGGAGTTAAGGGAAGATAAGATGTTAGAGTTCACCAATCTGTAGCAGGGTAACATGAGTGTGAAAGAGTATTCCTTCAAGTTTACCCAGTTGGACAGGTATGCTCTTCATGTGGTAGCTGATAGCAGGTCTAATATGACCAAGTGCATGTTTGGTGTGTCTGATAGTATGGTCAAGGAATGTAGTACCGCAATTCTGATTAAAGAGATGGACTTGGCTAGCTTGATGGTCCATGCTCAATAGATTGAGGATCAAAAAACTAAGAAGAAAAAGAGGGAAAGCAAGAGGGCTAGAACAGGTAGCTTTAATTTTGCTCAGCCTAAGACAAAGGGTGGTAATCGTCCTTAGTTCTACCTAAAATGTTCAGTCCCAGCTCCGTCCTCAGCCAGTGTTCCAGTGCCTAAATTCATAAATGGTAATAATGATAAGGTGCCTGGCTCTAAATCTCAGGGTAGTGTTAGCAGTGCTCGAACAAATCCTCTTTGTCAGAAATATGTCAAAAATCATTAGGGTGTCTGCAGGGCTAGAAGCGATGTGTGTTTTGGGTGTGGTAAGCCAGGTCATTGAATTAGAGTGTCCTCAGGAGGGTTCACAAAGTCAGCATAATCATCCCCCAGCTCAGTCCGGTCGCCTATCTCAGCAGGGTGCCATTTCCAGTGCCACTAGTAGGCAATGCCCAAATAGGCTCTATGCACTCCAGTCCTGACAGGATTAGGAAAGTTCTCTTGTATGGTCACTGATACGTTACAAGTTTACCATTTATATGTTTATGTGTTCCAAGATCCAAGAGCTTCTTTGTTCTTTTTAACTTCTTATATAGTTGTCAACTTTGGAGTCAATCCTAAAATCCTAACAGAGCCTTTCTCAGTATCTACCTCAGTAGATAAGTCTATCATAGCCCGGCGGTTATATAGGAACTGTCCGGTTATGGTATCTCAGAAAGTTACTTCAATAGACTTAGTAGAGTTAGAAATGGTGGATTTTGATGTCATTCTCAGCATGAATTGGCTCCATTCATGCTATGCCTGAGTTGATTGTAGGAACAGAGTTGTCTATTTCCAATTCAATTTCATGTAGAACCTCATAGATTTCAGGAAAATCATGATGTAAATAAGCCTTTTGGGCACACGGGTGAAAAGTTTATCCTTGTTCAAAACCCCACATACCTTAGATTAGGAGATTGAATAAACAATTTTTCTCTAAACTTCCTCTTCTTACTCTTGGGAGAGGGTTCTTGAAGTCTTGGAACTTGGGAGATTCAATTCTCAACTCACTAGCACAATCTTTGGTGAGTTCTTAGATTTCTTGGGGAAGAATTCTTGCTTTGATATGATTTGGAAGAGAAAACCCTAGCCCTTAAGTGTTAGAGATGAGAAAATAAGGCCAGATGGTTCATCTATAATATATATAAGGGTTTAAAGGAGTAGAAAGGACCGAAACACCCTTTTAAAAATGAGTTAAAAATTGTTGATCGGGATCTGCGACAGTCGAAATGACGGCCCATCAAAAGTTTGACGGTCCACCAGATCATCCGTCGCTCAAGGGCCGAAAATGGAATACACTTCCTCGATGCGACAATCAGAACAATGGTCCGTCAAAAGTTTGATGGTCTACCAGATCATCCATCGCACGAGGACCAGGATGAGGCCATACTGCCTCCGTTAAACGGTCACCACGATGGTTCGTCAAATTTTTGGTGGTTCACCATTTTGGCCTTTGCACGATGGATATAAAAAGGATTCAATGCCTTGGTTTGATGGGAAGATCGATGGTCCTTCAAAGACTTGACGGTCCGTCGAATCGACTGTCAAACCTGAGCAATTCTGACAACGCTTAGGATAACGGCCATAACTTCTCACCCTGATACCAGATTTTGACGAAATTGGTATCGTTGGAAATATAAATCAATTTCCCACACTATATGAAGTCATTTTAAGTAAAATTCCACAAGGTTAAAACACTAGTCAATTTGGGAGTCCTTTCTCAATCTCTTAGGGCCAAAATTACATTTCATTCGACACACATCCAAGGTTCAAACTACAAGAGAACTTTGTGGGGTCTTACAGATGTCCCTGTGAATAAAGAAGAAGCCAAAATGGAAAATCCCTTAGGATTCATTTGGTGTGAGGTATAAGTAATCCAAGGGATAAGTTATTTCGAGATAAAATAAAAGATCACTTAAATTCCTTATTTGGTTGGAGGGATTAATCCATGGTGGGATAACTTATCCCACTATTTTTCCCATAGTGATGGGATAACTTATCCCATATACATGGTGGGATAAGTTATCCCAAGTAATCCCAGGATAACTAATCCTGGTATTAGTTATCCAGGGATAACAATTTCCCAACCAAACGACCCCTTAGTGTGTTTTTTTGGTTGGAAAATTGTTATTCTGGGATAACTAATACCGGGACTAGTTATCCCGGGATTACCCAGGATAACTTATCCCACCATGTATATGGAATAAGTTATCCCATAATTATGGGGAAAATGGTGGGATAAGTTATCCCACCATGGATTAATCCCTCAACCAAACAATGAATTTAAGTGATCTTTTATTTTATCCTGGGATAACTTATCTCTTAGGTTACTTATACCTCACACCAAATGACCCCTTAGTTTGTTTTTTTATCCTTCATTCCCCGGAATAAAAATTGAACCCCTTTTTAGAAAAGTGATGATGTGTGTATGAATATGGTGGGCCCCCTTCTATTTGTGCCCTCTAAATTTATCTCCTTTTTTCTCTTTTCTGTTATAGTGTAAAAAAATGTAAAAGGGTAGGGTATGGGTTAGGTGGTTGGGTAGGGTAGTGCTAAGGTGGAGGTATGGTGTGGATGAGGTGTAAAAATTAGATAGGATAAGGGAATATTTTAGGATTAGGGATTTAATTTGTTAGGATTTGTTGTATTTGTTTTCTTATGGGGAAAGTATAGAATGGGTGAGGGTACATGGTAAGATAAACTAAAAATGAATAAATTTCAACTTCGAGAGGGATGAAATTAGGTGTCTACATCATGCCCCCTTTGAATGTAAACACAAAGTGTTTTCAGACAAAGAAGTAGACAATGAGATAGAATTTCATCCCGTCCATTTTTCAAAAAAAAATGAAATAAAAAGAAGAAGGGCAACCGATTCTTGACTTAGGACATCCTACCTACTCAAGTTATAAGGGAATCAAGTTACAAGTATCTCAAAGGGCTGGAAGGAGAGGGACTATACCGAGTTGGAGAGTCGAGTGAGGCCCTGTCGAGGTTCTGTTCTGCGGCTCTGTCATTACATCAAAATGAAAATTACAAGTAAAACATAAATGAAATTACAAAAATCCTATCTATGCAGCTTCTTTTGGACTCTTGACTTGAGTTTCATCACCTTGTTCTTCAGGTGGGCTCCTGACTTGCAATTTCATCACCTTGTTGCTTGAATTTTCATTTATTCGTTTTGTTGCTTGACTTTCAACTCTTCACCCTGTTCTTCAGGCAGTCTCCTTACTTGCAATTTCATCACCCCTATTCTTAGGGCCGGGCCCCCAACTTGAAATTTCTTCTCTCTTGTTCTCCAGGTGAGCATCCCGAATTTTAATATTATCACCCCTATTCTTTAGACGGGCACCCCAACTTGCAATTTCCATACTCTTATTCTACGGGTGAGCATCCCGATTTTTAATTTTATCACCCCTATTCTTCGGGCGGTCACCCCAACTTGCAATTTCCTCACTATTGTTCTCCGGGCGAGCATCCCAACTTTCAATTTTATCACCCCTACTCTTCGGGCGAGCACCCCGACTTGCAATTTCCTCGCTCTTTCTCTGAGTGAGCTCCTAACTTTTAATTTTATCACCCTTATTCTTTGGGCGAGCACCCCGACTTGCAATTTCCTCGTTTTTGTTCTCTGGGCGAGCATTCGGACTTTTAATTTTATCACCCCTATTCTTCAGGCGGCCACCCCAACTTGTAATTTCCTTGCTCTTATTCTCCAGGAGAGATCCCGACTTTTAATTTTATCACCCCTATTCTTTGGGTGGGCACCCCGACTTGCAATTTTCTCGCTCTTGTTCTCCGAGCGAACTCCCAAATTTTAATTTTATCACCCTTATTCTTCGGGTGGGCCTCCCAATTTGCAATTTCATCACTCTTGTTCTTCATGCGGGCTCCTGAAATCACAATCAAAACTAGAACCAAAATTATCCCAAACAATTATTATGATAAAGAAAGATTCCATATTTCAGAAAAATAAAGTCTCACTTTCTAGGAGGGTCCTAAAGTGAAATTCCATATAACATGAATTACTTTTAATTTTCACCCCAATTTTAATTAGAAGCTTTTGCAGGTGTCAAACTCAATCACAACTACTTGCAATAGTGCATAATGCAAAGAAGAATCAAGATCCTGATCAGCAAAGGCCCCTTTTGAGGGTAATATTGAATGACTGAGACCAACAAGTCCCTCTCTTAAGAATGAAAGTGAAAGGTTCTTGCCAAAAGTGCATCTTTTTAGAATTAATGGTTCAATATTAGAAAGTGAACCTCCTAGACATGAGACATGAAAGTCCCAAATTAAAGAATTTGTCCCTAAGGGGTACAAGATAATGAGTTTTACCATAATTGTGATTACCAAACCTTTACAACAACACTTCTCTTGCATTTGTAGAAACGAGGAATTATACCTTTAGATATTTGTGCTTTGAAGCCTGTGATTCAAAGACAGCAAATGTTCCTATTTCATACAAAGAAAACTTGTGAGTTTAAAACAGGGTGGTTGGCTTGCAGCTTTGGCATTTGAGGAGATTTGTCTTGCACCTGTCCCATTTAGATCTTTCTTCCAATCATTAGCATTTTCCATTGCTTTGTTACACCATTGGTCAAAACTCAAAATATTAAGAATGACTCTGAAACAAATACAGTAGCTCTGCTTTGCTATGTTTCTCAGACAATCCCCTTTAAATCTTGGTATTTCCATGGATTCCCCAAATTTGTGTGTTGACAACAAACTCCTGTATGCCTTGTTCTGACTTGCAATCTTGTTTCTTTCATGTGTTGGCCCTTTGTCTTGCTTTGTGCAATTGAAGAAGCTAGTAGCCAGGTTTGAAATCTTTTCTCACTTATTTTGACATGGACTTGACTCAAAGACAAGAGAAAAAATGACGATGATTTTTATTTGGATAACTGACTCAAGAAAATAAAATTAAAACACAGAGAAGAAAGAAAAGACAATGAACGTCCCCATTTGAAACAAAGAAACAAAAAAATTATCTAAAAATGATAGTCAACTCTAATGATTATGCCATGCATTTTGAATTAATCTTCCTGATCTTTCCATCCACACTTTCTACCAGTTGTTGTTGATTTAATGGTCTTGAAATCGAGTTGCTTCCTTAGGTCAATTACATTCAAGACCTTAATCGGCTAGTGACACCTTGAAGGATTTTTGCTAACAAGCCTCTCCCATTTTCTCTCAACTCACCATCGCCTTATGGTGCCCGTAAGGGTTTTCACCAATAAGACTCTCTCATTTTTATTTCTCTCAACTTACCATCGCCTCATGGTGCCCGTGAGGATTTTCACCAATAAGACTCTCTCATTTTGTTTCTCTCTTAATTCCTTATGCTGAGAAAGACAAGTATTATCTAAATACATCATCAAAGATAGATCTGAAGGTCTTTCTTTGGTTGTAACTTGGTTTTAGGATAATGTTAGAAAGAAAGGATGACATAAGGCCCAAACAATACTTGAAGTGGGGTAGGACTTACAACTTCTGGAATCGACTCAAATAATGATGATTAACTCATGACCCAGTTTCTTTTGACTGGGAAACTCTAAATTGTTTATCTAGTTGGATCAAGCCCAAAGTAGGGCATCCTACGTATCTCACCCCCAAGAGAAGAGAATCAAGTCTCATGTAGTTCCGACAGCTCATTTTTTGCTTGACTCTGATTTTTTTTTATTTTTTTCCTCTTTTATTGACTTTTTTCAATCTTTCTGACTCTATTTTACTTGACACTTTTTTATTTCTTTCTTTTTGATTTTCTTTTTTAAACTTTTCTGACTCTATTCTTTTGCTCGACACTTATCTTTTGAGCTTTGTTGACTGTATCTTGATTCCAAAAGAGAGGTATGAAAGGAAATAGAACTAAAGCTCAAAATGGGGTAAACAAAGGATGACACAATATTCGGATAGATGAATGAAATGACGTTGTCATATCAATCCTTAAAAATGCAAGTACATAACATGCAATATGAAAGTGGAAGATGAAGATCATGTATGACACTTTTACAACACCAACTTAACTAAGCCTGTGCATCACTACTTCTTCTATGCATTTCCATCATACAACTTCACTTTGTTGTACATTCCTCATGCTGAAGGACTCATGACTTTGTAGAGCTAATTTTCTTTTTGTTCCTCTTGATATAGGATCACATAGCCACTGTTTGACCTCATCGAGACATGTATTTTAATTGATGACTAAATTAGTCTTGTGATTCTCAAAATAGTTGCCCTAATTTTCAAAGAAGGCTTCAACTTGTCACCAAATGTCTCATCACTCTACCTATTTTTCGAATGCCTTTTTTCTAATTCTAACCCCCTGATTCAGAGTTCATGCTCGAATTGGATTTTAAGATCTGGCTGAAAATTCTGCAAGCATGTCATATCACTAGAACCAACATAAAATGTACTAGGTAAAAAAAATAAACAAACAACACATATTTAAAACACAAAGGAAAAAGGGACATTCTATTTAGTTAAAATAAAGATAGAAGGGTTAAAACATGAATGAAAAAGAAAAAAACAAGATAAATTCCAAACTACAACCCAGAGATAATTCAGAAACAGAAAGGAAAACAAAACAAACTACCAATAATCCTTCCTGGTAAGGAAAGGAGTGACTTCCTAATTGCTGAGCTTGACACCTTATCCATCGAGTTGCACATCATGAGTAGATCTTTCATCACCATCAGACATATTTCCCTCAACAAATAAGTTATGTATCCTCATGCTTAACTTATTGCTTCCCACGTATTATGCATCACCATGTATTGGTGAAGGATTCTGTGTGACACTTGAGGTGTCAACATTTTACACTACAATCATTTTTTCTTGAATCATCTTTTCTATTTCTCTTTTCAAAGTACGACAATATTTAGTACTGTGACCCTAAACATCAGAATGATATGTGCATCGTACATTAGGGTCAAAATTTCTTGAATGTGGGTCAGGTGTATACCCAAGGAGAAGAGTAATCATGCCTCTCTATCTTAATCTCTGGAACAAACTGACATAGGATTTCCCAATAGGAGTGAAATTATCTTTTACCTTCCTCATCTTTGCGAACTATGGCCTCTGATGAAACTTAGAATCAGAGGTTCCTTGGTAAATTTATGGGGGTCGAGGACAATGTTGAGGGACAAGTGCATGCCATTGTGGATAAGAAGATGGATGGATATACAATTGTGCATTTTTCAAAGGACATTGAGGAAGTGGAATAGAATTCCTTGGATTTTGAAAAGAGGAACCATGTTGCAGATGAGTAAGTGGATTTGATATGTAAGCTCAGTAATGAGGCTGACAGTATTAGTGAGTTGGACATATCAAACTCTGCTTTGGACCTGGCACAATAATAGGTGTGTTTTCCTTCTTCTTTTCTTCATTTTTCCTTGATTGATTGCAATATTGTCCCAAATATTTCACAAAATCCTTCTGTCCATTAAGCTTCCCAAATTTTGATGTCTCAAAGCTTGGAGGAAGGTTAACACTTGAAAACATGCCCCAGTTTTTATATGAAACATCTTTATAGTCCACAAGTCCCAAGGAACTTTTCATAGCATTTTCTACACTTTTCACTTTCCCCACTATTTTCTCTGGCTTTTCTAGCATGCTAGGCTTCTTGATAAGAAATTTTGGCGGTCCACTTAACTGTATGATCAAGAGTATGACAATGATCATCAAGATTATTGAACGTGGATTCACTAGTGGATTGGGGAAGCACAATCGTTGGATTGATAGCCAAAGTGAAAGCCTCAGTATAAGGTTGAGCAGCAAAAGTACAGACGGTATGTGGTTCTATGAATATGGTAGACTTATACTGAAGAGCTAAAGAATGAGTGGTGAAAGTATTAGGGTTCATTTAACGTGGAATGGATTCTGCGGCATGATATGATGGATCAATAATAGTAGGAAAATAACTTTGTGATTTTGGTGAAAGACTCAAGATATTTGTAGGGTCAATAGTGGGGAATGGAGGAG
The DNA here is from genome assembly GCF_002878395.1 of Capsicum annuum. Lineage (NCBI taxonomy): Eukaryota > Viridiplantae > Streptophyta > Magnoliopsida > Solanales > Solanaceae > Capsicum > Capsicum annuum. The sequence goes on along the minus strand of NC_061121.1, from coordinate 52,671,400 downwards.
AAGGCAACCCACTGGCTCAAGCTCTATACGTTTCCATTATTTGTTGTCTTAGTCTCAAATTCTCTTCCTTTAAACTCTCAATTTCTTGACTCTTTGTTTGATTCATGAGGTCACTCTCTATATCCTTGTTGGACACAGCTAAACCTTCTTTAGATATAGTGTGATATGGAGGACCAGCCAAAATGCCACAAACCAACCACCTTAATTTAACTTAACAAGAGACAGCAAATGTGTTAGAGTTCAACACTTTCTCAAAATCTCTTTTTTTTTAATTTTCTTTTTTTTTTTAAAAAAGATCACCGAACCCAATAAGGGCGCCTACGTATCTCACTCCAAAAAGAGGAGAATCAGGTGTACGTAGTTCATAAAGTTTTTGCCACAAAAGGGCCAATAAAACTCTCTTTCTTTTTTTTTCTTGAAATTTTAAGAAGAAAAGAAAATACTCCCTCTGTTTCAAAAAGAATGATCTGCTTTGACTTGACACAAAGTTTAAGAAAATAAAGAAGACTTTTAAATCTTGTGGCCTTAAATTAAAGTTGTGTCAAATATACCAAAATTCCCTTTAATCTTGTGGTCCTAACATGCCATGTGGAAAGTTAAAATTAAAGTATTGCAGAAAAAGGAAAGGGGTCATTCTTTTTGAAACAGACTAAAAAGAAAAGTAGGTCATTCTTTTTTAAATGGAGGGAGTAACAATTTGTCGAAAGAATTGACAAAAATCTTTTTGAATTTTTCAGCTTTAACATCCCTATACAAAATGAAATCTATGATTACCAAATAAAAAATCTTTTTGGATTTTTGATTTTTAATTTCATACAAAAATGAAACTTGAAGATATTAAAGAAAAATCTTTTTGTAGTTTTCTTTTAAAGATGTATATGACACCTATTTTAAATGAAGAGTGAATAAAATCTTTTTTTGAAGTTTTCAGATTCCTATACGAAATGAAACCTATGATTACCAAATAAAATCTTTTTGGGTTATTAATTTTGAATTCTATACGAAAATGAAACTTGAAACTATTAAAGAAAAATCTTTTTGTAGTTTTCTTTTGAAGATGTGTATGGAACACCTACTCTAAATCAAGTACGAAGAAAATCTTTTTGAATTTTTGAAATAAGATCCCCAAACCCACAATAGGATGCCTATGTATCTCACTCCCGAGAGAGGAGAATCAGGAATGCATAGTTCATCCAGATTGGATAATTAAGTATTAAATAACCAACTGACCCTAACTTAAGAGACACGATCAAAGACGGAAGATGAACAACGTCAATAAAATCTTTTTGGGTTTTCAATTAGACACTTCACATAAAACTAACACCAACAACTATGAAAAAAAA